>NW_008795129.1:488729-576838 GCF_000699145.1 Aptenodytes forsteri
GAAAACATCCCTGTGTTACCAACACTGTTTCCAGCCCAAACCCAAACCACAGCCCCATACTAGCTATGGGGAAGAAAACTAACTCCATCCCAGCCAAAGCCAGCACAGATTCTTACCAATTGATATGGATTTAATAGCTTATTTCACCTTGCAACAGCTGCATGCATCTGATCAATAATGTAGTTTAATGAAAGAAGATTCAAACTCTAGATGTTACCATTATATTAGACTTGGGTAGTAAAAATGTTATTTGAAGAGTTTCATGCTTCAGTCCTTGAATTGGACTGACAGATCTCACTGATTTGGGTGATAATGCATCGGATAAGATACCAGGTACTTGTACTCAGGCAAAATACTCTTTCTCAGACATTCACAAAGCAAAAAGTTATGGTCAGCAAGATCTAAAAGGAACGAAAAATTAATTTAAACTTTCAGTTGAATAGAATATTTTTAACAAGTTGTAGTGATTACATACTATTAAGAAATTAATGAGTTTCTTTCTTTTATTGGAAAATACGTGCATGTTTGTTTTGGCCCTGTACAGCTCCAGAGTTTGATTATATAATTATAATTATACCTTGCTTCAGATACTGCCATTACAGCATTGAGTGATAGCTGAGAGTAGAGAAACTTCTACATTGTTGTTTCAGTAGGTCTACTTAGAATTAACACATTGCGCGTTCCCTTGTGTGGCTTGCACTATGACTGTCAGGCTCCTTCCTAAAACGGCAGCTTCAGAAAAAGGTCTGAAGCCTACGTTGAATGAAGAAATTTTTCTTTCGGTGCTCCTCTGTTGCTTGAGCAGTTGAGGTTTAGATAGCGTCTTAAATTTTAGCCACTTCTGACCTAAGCAGTTGTATTTTAACTGGCAGTTTGAGGGGCTGCATGTCCCCTTAGTTAGTACCCTGCTATACCCAATCCTGAGTGATCAATTCTCTGGGTTTATTTTAAGGGACGTTACTTCTAAGCAGCTACTTGAGACGTGCCTGCCAGAAAACTAAGGGACATTTTGTTTTGATTCTGTAGACCAGCAGATCAGATGAGTTGCAGGAGACATCATTTTCCATCTGTTTGCCATCCTTAGTGCAGCAGACAGGAATCTTTTCTGATTTCTTCCAGAAGAATTGCGTTCTAAGATACAAAAAATAGCTTATTGGGTTCATGTTTTCAGAATCCAGATTACCCAGTGGATGGCATTGTTCAGGAGACCGAAACCTGGAGTGAGGATATCAGAAATCTAAGTTGCAATGGGTACACGAACTATTGTGTACTTCGTGATTCCTCAAGCCAAAATTTGAGTGCAAAAATTTCAGTTACGCTGTCCTGTGTAGATGCAGACCTGCTTTGGGTAGGATGTGAAACTAAATCTTCCCACAATGTTGGAGATTCTTTGGGAGCCAGTAGAACAGACAATTGTATTGGCTTTATGTTCAGAAAAAAGAAATTAGAGACAGACGGAGATGTGATTAATCCAGCTTCTGCAGCGCTAGCCAGAAAAGCAAGTTCTACCTTGTTAATAAGGGCTGGATGCTAGACCTAACAAAATTATTTGGTTTGAAAGCTTTAACAGATTTAAAGGGGGAAAAACATTGGGACTACAAGGTGCCCAGGGTATGTATTCATTGTATCAGGACATGCTGCATCAAGCTGTTCTTTTAGCCTGTGTGAGAGTTAACTACGGTCTCAGTGGACAGTCGTGCAGAGTAACTACATGTTTTTACATAGCCTTACGCTTATCCTGTGGATTTCACGACCATGTATATAAATGGAAATTCAGTTTAATCTGTCATCACTCTTGGTTTGCCTACCAGTGAGCAGAAACTTACTGCCGTCCTGAAGGATAGGTCTGATAAAGCTATAGTGTGATTTGAATGCCATGCAGTAGGATTGCTTGCCGTTTGAAATGAAAGAATATAGTTTAGCAGAGCTTAGGATCTAGGACCTAACTGTGTACTGGGTTTCCCTGAGCTAGGATTCAACTTGTTTGTGTCTCTTTTTCAGTGCAAGAAAGTATTCTATGATAATATATAGTGTTTGAAATTCAAGCAGGAGTAGCTTTCTAAAGAAAATGACAGCTGAAATAAAAAAATACTAGTTTATGATTTATTTTTCCTGTCTTTTTTGTGTGTAAAAGAATAAATGTTTCACTTTAACACTGTTAAATAATGACTCTTTTCTTTTCTTTTGTAGGTTGTCTTAGTCTTCGCTCTTAGTATTGGTGCTCTTGTAATATACTTCATAGATTCGTCGAAGTGAGTATTTTAGTACATTTTCCTTTCCCTCCTTTCCTGCAGCAATTATACATCTTTAAATTGCTCCATTCATCTACTTCAAATCAGTGCTCGGTCTCATCGCCTGGGTGCGAAGAACTTTATAATAGTGCATGGTCTACCAAAATAACTCAAGAATGGGAAAAAGATCTTATGTAAACTAGATTGAACACAGTCACATTGATTCTGTAGAATGAATAGAGAGAAAAACTACTTTTGTGTGTTGAGATTATACATACTGTTGCAAAATTACAGTTTTTATCTTCGTTGGGCATATGTAGAATCTTTCCAATTCAAGACTAGGATAAGAAATACAGGGGAAGAATATTTGCCAAAAAATTACAGTTTGCAGGAGGAAAAAAGTGTCTTAGGAGACTGGCAGGAACACTTCTGAAAAACTCTGAATGAATTAGACAGTATGAGCATTATATCTTGCATATCTGTTCAGATTTCCAACTCCTGGGTTTGATAGATTTCTCCCAAGATACAGTGAGCCAGTAAAAATCTGCACAGCATCTCAGTATTTTTTAGATTTACACCAACATTATCATATAGTGTTGTAGCTTTGGCCAGGCAATAGGCAGTTTCATCCTGACCTTTTGAGGTACGTGATGGTTTGATACAAAACCAGTGTAACTAGGAATATCCTCTTTGGTATCATTCATAGTCCACCCTTGTTTTCATATCAAGCTGGACACTGTCGGTGGTGTAACAGGTAAATTGGTAGCCTAACACAGAAGAAACCAATAAAAAGGGACTTAATAGAATATTATTCTGTTGAATCCAATTATTTTGGGAGGATGATAGTCTGAAGTATCAATAGCATTTTAAAGCTCTAGGACTACGTATTTGCTGCTTTTCTCCAAACTAGTTTTAGGCTTGCCATTGCTGCAACGGTTAAGAGAGTATGCTGGAGACACTCCCTGTGAGCCAGCCTAGCTGTCTGTAATGGCAGTGGTTACGTTCTAAAACAATCCCTGTGTGACTCAGAAAATCAGACATTTCACTGTTGACATCTCTACACACTGATATTTAGGTAGGTGGTAGCACCAGCAAAAGGCATTCTTGAATATATGGATGTCAGTTCTGTATCGTGTGAGTTTCAAGCCATGCCTTTGTATGTGAGATGTGTCAAGCATAACACAAATAACTAAGGCAGAGATTTTCTTTGTCATGTCTTTCCCATGCCAAGTCATGGGAAAACTCAAGTTCTATCTTGAGCTCTCTTGAATTGAGGACAATAATTTTTCCTTCTTAACGCTGCAGTGAGTGTTCTCATTAATTTTAGCAAATTTTTCTTTAATGTGTCACCACTGAAGCACATAAGTGCTTTTCTGAAGATCTTTTTAAAAACTTTCTAAAGCACAGTGGCAAAGCTTCTGGGTGCCCAACATATCCAGGTCAAAAGTGTCAAATAGAATAAAATCTGTTTCTGCTTATGTTTCAATTTCAGACGAACGAAATACAGCTATTTGTCGGGGCAATTGTCTTTTGTGAAAATAAGGGATTATATAATTATTTTTAGGCACTGCATTCTAGAAGCCTTTGTTCGATTGTTTTCCTCCAGGAGGGCAAAACTGACAACGTGGGAGATTTCTCTGGGGTGCTTCAGCTTTCTGTGGGCCACCTAATCCATGTACTGCCACCGGCTTATTGGCTGCTCTGTCAATGGGGATAGAAAAGTGTTTTAACTGTAGGTTGCTCGTTTTTTTCAGCCAACGTTTAAGTCCCAGCTGCAGCTTAAATTCAGCAACCTCAAGTTAATATACTCTACTTGCACGCTTTTCCTTTGTTTTCTCCGCCTTCTCTCTTACCCTACTTTCTTCCCACGCATATGTCTTTGTCTTTTTTTTTTTTTTTTTTTGGTAAATACTCATTAGTAGGTTAATTCAGGTTAGATACTCCCCAGCTATATCCCTGCACTGAAAAATTCTGCTTTATTCTGTATTAGCAGCTGACCTGACACCCATTTCAGCAATGTAGAATCAAATGTAGCGATATATCAGGCTATTTAAGATCCCCGAGTGCGTGATTAGTAAAAGTAATTCCTTTTAGAATTTGGTCAAACGGGGAATATTGAAGGCAGGGTGAGAGGAGGGCTTGTGATATCCTCAACAAAACAAGTGGAACAACAGAGACTACGGCTTGGCCAGGAGCAGTGGAGACAAACAGGATCTAGTGCTCACACCAGACAGTGACATACACCATTGTGTGCTTCCCCTTGACAAGTCATTCTATAGCTGTTGTATTCCGCCTGTGCCATGGACACTTAGCTGTCGTTTGATCTTCCGCACAGAGTGACAAAAATCACGTCTTCAATCCAAAGCTGAAGAGTAGTAGTGCCAGCATTTGTCTGAAACAAAATGCCAGTGATCAATTCATCCAAGACTCTTAATCCGTCAGTAGATTTGCAGATGCAACGGCAGGTATGTCCACAAAGGAATCCTACATGACTTCATACATAAGGGGCATCGAGAAAGATGGGAATAACACCGCCGCTTTCTTAGATAGTGAAGGAAGGGGAAAGAGTGGAAAGACCGCTGAGTTTTGTCAGGCAAGCATGTGTGTCACGATTAATTCTAGTGGAAGACACTGAGGAAATCGATAAGGCTCATACTGAAGGTCCCACATACAGAGGGACTCATTGCTCCCTCTGCTATATTCACGGTACAGGGAAGGTGACTGGAGGCAAAATGAGTGTCGTCACAGCTGTGAGAGGAGGGTGAACTAAGAGCATTTCTGTGCTACCCAGTTCATCACTCTAACAGACGCTCTCCCAGACTAGTACCGCATGAAATGGTATGTCCAGTGTAATGCTGTTTGGAGAGATCCGAGGTCAGAAAATAGTGCAGCTTCATGAACATGGTATCCTCTATACCAGTTAGTCCTACATCTCAGCAGAGCCAATTAAGCAGCTTCGTGTTGCGGTACAGTATGCCTTGTACTAATTCTGGTTCTGTCACAAACTTAGGGATCTCTGTACCATACTCCGTTACAAAATACGGGCGCAGTTGTGATCCAATACATCTGCTTTAATCTGAATTGACTTTTCTTAGTAAGAAGCAGTACTTAACTCACCTTTTAAGAAAGGTTCTAAACAAAATCACAAAAATAATCGTTCTTGGTGGAAAGAATGAAGGTTATTAATTTTGGAAACTATAGGGATTATTCCGATACCCTTCATTAAGATTATTCTATTGTTTATTCAATGCTTCTACTTTTTACAAGCCACCAGCTTGAATCGTTGTCTCCTAGTACCACAAAATGTATATAGAACACTTTTCTTTAAAGTGAATATGTACACTTTCAGTGATGCATGGTAGCAACTAATGGAATATTTCAGTCCTTAAACTGAGAATTTATTTGCCAGAGAAATGACTGTCTTGGCATCCCTGTCAATTAAATGCAGTCACATCCTGGTAGGAAATGTTTCACTTAGTAATAAGGACTAGACTCTTTCCTTCCTTTATTTTAGAATCTTATTCATAAAATACTGTTTTCTTGGACAATGGTATTTTTCAGTACTGGAAATAGCAGTTAAACATGAAACATTTGCCAAAGAGGTATTATAAATATCACCCACATAATTACTTTAATCTTTAGGTAACAAGTAACCAAATAATTACATTTTTATTTTTAGAGATTCGTTCACTTTAATGTCTGTCTTCCATTTTTAGTTTGACTAAAAGCAGAACAGTCAAAGAAGTCATAAGCAGTTACTTAGAAGAGTTTCGATTAAGAAAGTGATCTACTTTAGTACAGAATAGCATCATGATGGTTCTTTTCTAATTCATGTTTCCTTTAAAATTTTTCATCATTTAATTCTGCAATGTAAGGAAATAAGGGAATTATCCTTCATTCTTAAGAGGAAAATCTGGCTTGATGTGCCCTCTTTAGATGGTTCTCTAGAGTCTGCTGAATGTGCTGCAGTAGCATACAGAGCTTGATGTCTGCCAATACTTTTTCATTCCCCATGCTTTTTTATAAGTAGTTTTCACAATCTTCCTCCTTCCTGTGTCCACTTCTGTTTATTTTTCTGCATGTAAAAGGTGTTTTAACAGATACATATAGAAGTAGTTCTCTGAGTTTTATTTACATCAGCATTAAAGATGAATTGCCTATTTTCATTTCCATTTGTCATCCTGACCTCTGCACATCGTACTGAATTAGTGACTTGAATAGAGTAGAGAATAACATTTGCTTGCCATGATCATCTTTAGGCACGGTCAGTAAAAGCGCTAGCAGAGAACTCAGTTTCCCACTAAACTGGTAACTCGGGGCTCCCGTTTTCTATTTCTTGTAATGGCAGTAGCATGGAAACTGCTTATGATGTGAATATCCTTTTCTACTCTGGTTCTGTTTTCTCTTCTGGGATGCAATACAATGTAATATGCAACCATAGATATAAGCTGTGCTTTTCAAGCACAGAAACTTCACTTTTTGGCTAGAGAGCTTGCTTTCTAATGACCAGTTATTACTGTCCTGTCTCTTGAAGTTTAGCTCATTTACTGGAGTCCCTTCACTAAAAACTGACGTCAGTGTAGAAATAATAGAGCCCATGAACGGCCGTGTGAAAACATAAAAACTCTCACCACTTGCTTTATATGTTCAACTCGCACGTGTTTTTCAGATGAGTTTTTTTGGAGTTGTTTGTATTTTCAGAGGCACCAGTGTACTTATTCCTAAATAGCTAATTTTTTCCAATACTGTGTCACATATTGTACTTGATCAGAATTGTACATAAAAGCGCCATCTGGCAATGAGTGTAAAACAGCTGGATCTAAGAATAACAGTGGCACTGTGAATAGGAAGACTTACACAAATATACACGCAGTATACACAAATATACAAATATATACCTTCATGCTGAGCCCTGAGCTTGTTCTCAACTGTTGCGTTCTTAATCAGACAACTTCATTTCTTTTCATATGTGGAAAATAAAAAAGTTAAACTTACAGACAACTCTACTTTTTAATGTTCTATATATCTTTGTATATCTGAGAAGATTTCAGAAGTGCTTGCTCCTTTTGCATACTGATTGTATAAAATGCCATTTGTCTGGGATTTTGATATCTGATCTGATATCCAGGGAACCGAAATACTGCCCAAATGTAAAACTACCAAGTTTGTCTTAAGTATACCATAAGGAAAATGCCCTTATTCTGATTCTTAGCTTGATTTCTAAAGTAATTTTTTAAAGAGAGCTTTGTGCTTTTTTGCAAATGTGTCTATTCTAGACTTTCCTTAAAGCTTTCCAAGTTTCTAAAGCTGTCAGAAAATACCCTACATATCCTCCTCATCTCCATACCTCTTTCATCAATGCTGTGACAGGAGAGAGAGCACAAAGATGTACCTTTAGCCACCACAACTAAGGTTTGATTGACGCTGATCATGCTTTACTCTGTGGGAGTGTGAGAGCTTGGCCCATTTGGGATTGCATTAATTGTGAATAAATCCCTGAGCAGTATGGGATAATGCAATTTAAAACACAGTTTTAATTGATCAGATTAGTTATCTTTACAGCTCTGTTCTAGGATATAGTTTGTTGAGGTAGTGTTCTTTGACGATGAACCACAAAGTTAATTTCAAACATTAATCAAATAATTTTATAAGAAAAAAGAAAACATCTTTAATTGTTAAGCTACTTTGTCGTGTCTGCAGCTTAACTGCTGACATTCTGACTAGTGCATCATTATTCATTCTTTTGTCCAGCTTTCATTAAATATATATGTAAAAGTATCCAGGTACATATTTGACTGCATAAAAATGCACTCTCACTTAATGACAAATTAATTGTATTCTTGTGTTCTGGTCTATATGTGGATGACACTGAAAGGATTGTCATTCCCTCCTGGAATTCAGATTTCTTGAGCTTCATCTGTCTCCTGCAAAATGAAAAACCTGGTTTCTTGTTTTGGAGGATTCACGCTGTTGTTTGCCATTGTATGGGAATAGATTAGGAAGGATGCATTGGAAATAAATATTCTGTCTGAGGAATTTCCTGTGTGATAGCACAAGGAGAAAAGTGCCATTAGCAAGTTCTCTTGGAATGTTTTACTAGCAAAATGATTTTTTTTTTCCCTTAAGTGGCACTTTATTTCAGCTTATGAACTCTGTTATTCTGTGGGAATATGTGAGAATAAGTTGTGATTGTGTACCATGTTTGGCTTTGCTGCTTGTTTGCTACTGCTGCCATTTTGTCTTGTGGAGGACATTTGATGTAGTGCAGCAAAATATTCTATAGAAATACTACAAGCCTGATGAGGATTATTTATTTAAATCTGTTACAGGTACAGACTGTCACTGCCCAAGAGAATTCACATCTTTATTTGTTTAGGCTCTGCTACCCATTTTACAGATATGTCTGCGGTATGAAGCTTAACTGAGTAGTTCAGTAAGTCTATGTAAACACCAAAAATCAAGTATTTTTAGATACCAATCTCATATTTTCATTACAAATCATTCAGCTCTTCCACATCACCTGGACTAACCTGCAGAACATTTTGATGAGTCTTTCTCAGTTTCATGGCCCTTAGGGGAAAAAGCAATTGAAATTTCAGTTGTAAATCAGACAATTCAATGCTGCTGTATCTGAATTTCGAGTGAATCCCAGTGGCCTGATGTATAAAAAATTAAGATGTGTCTAAGGTAATCAGAAATACATTTCTTAGAGAAAGTTCAGTGTTTTGATCTTTGATTTTGTTATTTCACAATATATTCTAATTCATTTTATTATAGGATTCAGGTTACAGTTTGATTAATTTTTTTTAAGTGTTGTGATTGTATTTTTCTTTTACATTTATATATCTTGCAGTTTTAAATGAATGCTGTTCTCTGCTCCAGTAAACAGTTTTAGAGCTATGCTCTATCATTTTGCTGAGGACATCCCTTGCAGTTCAGGATGCTATGCTCTTAAGTATTGCATTTCATAGAATCATAGAATAGTTTGGGTCGGAAGGGACCTTTAAAAGTCATCTAGTCCAACCCCCCTGCCCTGGGCAGGGACATCCTCAACTAGATCAGGTTGCTCAGAGCCCCGTCCAGCCTGACCTGGAATGTTTCCAGGGATGGGGCATCCACCACCTCTCTGGGCAACCTGGGCCAGTGCTTCACCACCCTCAGCGCAAAACATTTCTTCCTTCTATCTAGTCTAAATCTACCCCCCTTTAGTTTAAAGCCATTAAGCAGTATTTTGATTGCATACAGATTCTACATAGCATTTCAGTCTTCATATCTGAGGAACTAAGTAGGGCTTAAATAACACTAAGCTTTATGTCAACCCTTCTTACTTACAGTGAAATTTAGTCATGCAAAAATATTTTAATTATGTTTATAAAACTCTTCTTTGTCTTACTGCACTCATTAACCCACACTCAGTGGCCACTGGAGCATTCCTTCATACTTTAAGTACACATTAGAGTTAATGTATACACATTTTTTCATGATGCATGAATAGAGATGAAGAAGCTGACTTTAAATTCTGGGATCTGGTTCAAGGAAATGTTGTTAGATGATATTTACCATTGCTCAAATTGCTAAAATTACAATGGTCTGTATCTTGGCAAGTGGATTAAAACAGTATTATTCCCTCCATAATGAGAATTCTTGGGAAATAATGCAGACAGTCTCATACAGACTGTCCAAATCCCCCATGGTACCCTGCAGCCAGTCTCCTTGTCAATTTTGATTTTTTGTTCATTTTAATTTTGTTAATACTGCAGCGATTTCTGGCCATTTCTGTGAGCTGATAAATTTTGCCCCCTGCTGAAGTAAATCCAGTTTGATTGTTCTCCCCACCTCTCCTTTACAAAAAGAGGGAAAAATGCAGAGTTAATTCCTAAAAACATCTCTTAGTTTTATTAACTGCTCAACAGTCAAGTGGAGTGATAGGTGTCATCTTCTGATGCAGAGAAAATTTAGGTTAAATATGTAGATTAATTTCTCTTGAGTCATTACTTTCAAGTCACTTGGTTTTTACTACTATAACAGAAATATAACTTTAGCTGTTCCTACTGCTGATTCTTGGCAAATGACAAAATGCATGGTTTATAAAGACGCTGTCAGCACCCTTTAAACTCATACAGCATTAAATAAGATTTTCAGTCATAAGTAAGGGCTATTTTTATCTTTACAGTGTTTGTAATAGGTAACTGAGTGTACACCATGGTTGGTTTAATTGGAAAAGTGATTTGCAGAAGAAAGCCTTATTTGTGGCAATGAACTTTAATTTTCTTCATTGCTCTGCAGTTTCATGGGAGAATGTCCATAGCTAAGATTCATTGCTTTGATACTAGCATGCTGCAGTTGAAGCCAGGTGGGTATGCAGTGCATGGCTTCGGCAGGCAGTTGAATACCAGAAAGATGGAAGGCCTTTGTTAGGTACAGATGGTGTTAATTATGAGTGAAATCCAGCGACAACAGTGATGTGATTATTATAAGGCAAAAAGCAAAAGAAACAAGCCACAATGGGGCCAGGGGAGCCGGGGGGGAACCAGATAATTACGTGTTAGCATGCACTTAGCTGTCTGGACAAAGGGATTATGTATGATTGTATATTTTCTAGGTTTGTTGGTAGAAATCTGTCCCTTGAGATACAGCAACCAATCATTATAGGTGTTATCTTTCTTGAATTATTAAAAAAGTTGGATATAGTGAGGCAGACCGATAGAAATTCGAGGCATGTTTTATGGGCTATCCATCTCTTAGCTCAGTGTTTGCATTTGTTCTCTGACATGCTCAGAGAGCTCGAGTTTGGTAAATTATATGCAGATAAAATTTGTAAAACACTACCTGAATAACTCTTCCAATCTACTTAGGAGTTGAGGAAGATTGTAAAACTTCTTCATAAAACTTTCTAGTATTCTTCAGCTAGATTATAACCATAAATAGAGATAATTCCTCTGTATGCGTTTATCATATTGATGAATCAACGTTGGATTACAATGATTTTCACTAGTTGTACATAATCACTGGGTAGACAATATGGGAATAGCCTGTTTTCTCCAGACAAAACAATGCAATGAAGTTTCTATTAATCAATGCCAGTAGATTGTGTTTGCTCAATGGTCAAAATTAACTGTTGCAAATGAATTAAATGAGAAATACTGTGAATGAGTTTCAGATAAAATGGCAAAAAAAAAGTTTCCTTCTATAATAATTGGCAAGTCAAGCTCTGGGGAAATTTTTGGGTACTGTTTTTACTCCTTGGTACTATACAGAAACTCTTATTAATCATGATACACAACCTTGATGATGTCATAAATTGCAATGGGATAAATTTTCTGAAGTGTTAGGCCTTGTAAAACATTTCTGTAAGGTCGAAATTTCTGTAAAAACATCTAAAAAATGAGAAATTAATAAATTAATTTGTGGCATAAATCACATCTGGTTTGTATATGCAGTTCTGGAAACAAGCCATTATCATCTTCTATTTGGTTTGTTTTCAGTATTTTACTAACCAGCTTATACTTCAACATGTAACTTTATTTCAGCTGTCTTGATGCAGAATCTCTGAGTTGTTGAGATTGGAAGGGACCTCAAGAGATTGTTTAGTCCAATCCTCCTGCTTCAAGCAGGGCTACCTAGAGCAGGTTGCTCAGGACTGTGTCCAGTAGGGTTTTGAATATCTCCAAGTGTGGAGATTCCCCAGTCTCTCTGGGCATCTGTTCTGGTGTTTGATCACCCTCACAGTCAAATGTGGCTTTTTTTCTTATGTTTAAGTGGAATTCCATGTATTTTGGCTAATGTCATTTCCTCTTGTCCTGTCATTGGGTATCACTGAGAAGAGTCTGGCTCTGTTTTCTTTACTCCTAAAGGAGGCTCCATCAAGTATTTATACATGTTGGTATGATCCTGCTGAGCCTTCTCTTTTCCAGACGAAACAGTCCCAGCTCTCTCAGCCCTCCTCATATGACAGTGCTCCAGTCCCTTCATCATCTTTGTGGCCCTTCCCTGGTCTCACTCCTGTATGTCTATGTCTTCATGCCGGAGACACATTTCCTAATGCAGCCCAGGATGCTGCTGACCTTCTTCACTACAAGGGCACGTTGCTGGCTTAAATTCAGCTTGTATACCAGGACCCTCAAGTCCTTTTCTGCAAAGATGCTTTCCAGCTGCAGCCAGTTGCATGCTAAGGAATCACTGAAGTTCAAGCTTGTATCATTTTGTTGTTCCAAAAATAAGTCAGCAATTTTAAACACCAAATCTTTATACATGCAGTGACATTTAGTGACTTTATTTGTATTAAAATGTTGCCAGATAGGCCTCTATGTAAATATCTGTCACTTGAATTAATAGTGTTTATACTGAACATAGCGGGCTTAAGAGTTTGATCTTCAGGAAACTAAGTCCTCATTTTTCATGAGCCCGTTCTTATATGGTTTAAATTTTCAGTATCTCTTAGAGTATTAGCTGGACAAATGAGAGTATCTTATTTCAAGAATCAGGTCCTTTTTTTTAAGGGCTAGATGGAATTTGCAAATGTTTTTTAGAAGCTCTCTGCCATTAGTTTTTCCTTCTCCAATTTGTACTGAATAGTAGTATTTGTAGCCAGAAATTTGGTTTTGATACAGACAAAAATCAATTTGTAGCCAGAAATTTGGTTTTGATACGGACAAAAATCTGTATCATTGGCATGTTTGCAGGAGAGCATGACCTGTTGCTCTCTCTAGTTTATCTCTTTTAAGGATGAATGGAGGAAATTCAGCTCTAAATTGAGTGTTGTCTAATTTGAGTAGCCTGTTAGCTATATTTTCATAAACAGGCTTTTTCAAAGGATCAGGATTTTACACTAAAACCTGGCCTCATATTTTTTGTGGAGAGGAAAGGAAAAATTTCACAGCAGTGAAATTTCTAGACTAATACCAGTAGAATATCTTAAGCCTTGGTAAGGCCTCAAAGCATCCTCCTTTTTCTACACCATCATATCAGAAATATGTAGACAAACTAATGAGAGAGTCTGGAGAAAAACAGGAATGATGAAAAGTTTAGGAAACTTCTTCTGACAGATAAGTTAAAGGAATGAGGAGCGGTTGTTGGAAAAGGATTTGTTCAGCCTGGGGAAGAAAAAAAACCCTCCCCACCTTGTGATGTAGGGAGGGCAGACGTGGCAGCATTCCAATGTGTAAATGGAAGGGTAAGCAAAGGTCACCTCCATGGTGTCTGGAAGAACTATAAAATCTGTGTAATTTACAGCTTTGCAGAATTAGTTTGGATCTTAAGGAAAGTTTGATGGCTGTGACAGTGGTGAAATACTGGAAAAGATAATTTAGAATGGTTGTGGAATTTTGTGTGAAAGGAGCTTTGAAGAAAATAAAATACCTGGTGTCTCAGTTGTAGATATCCTTGGTGATGCTCCGGTTGGCAGGATGTCGGACTATCTGATTATTACGTCTTCTGTAATGTAAAGGTGACCCTGTGGCCTGGGACGCTGAAAGGAAGTGAAGAGCACTTTGTTGCTCTGAGGATCTGAGCCTGCAGAGTGGCGAGGGCATCTATAGGATTTCAATCTTACAAAAATATGTTTAGCCTAAAAAATGCTCTTGATAAAAAGTTAACATTTAACACCCTCACCTTTCATAACACAGTTTATTATTTATGATGATAAACTCGGAGACTCTCAAAAGACTGAAATGGATCCAAGCGCAAGGAAGATGTGTGATCCTTTCTGGCCCAGGGCAGACTCTCTTTTCATAACATGGTGCTCTGCAGTTCAAGGTCACGATTACTCAGGTAAGGGTTTGGTCTTTTAGTGTAGCCGATCAGTGAGAATTTTTTTAAATCCAGAGGCTGTGTGTAGGTACACAGGAATGCTTCTGAGGATTTGATGTTAGAAGTTAGCATTTTTTAGCTCGTCTGAAAATGAATAACAAATCCAACAAGTATGTAGTACCAGCAGGTAGAAAAGTCTTTTTTCCCTTACTGTGTTGCAAGTCGGTTCTGTCATCTCGTGACAAATGGCAGTCATGGCAAGAAAGTTTATATTGGTGGTCCTGGAGCTGTTTGTAAGAAGTAGATTTAAAAGCATAGGTTTGCATATTCATGTTATAATCTGCTTTTGAGTCAAATTCTTTTGTCTCTGCTGTATTTAAGAAATTTTTTTCTTCTTTTGTTGTTTTGTTTTTGGTTTTTTGTTTCGGTTTGGTTTTGGATGCTGTTATGCTTTGTGTGGGATACCTGAGCTCCTTAAAGGGGTGGGGGATAGACAGTGGTTGACAAAGACTATAGCAGGTTGTTGCTTCACCTGGCAGTTTTTCTCCAAGCAAGTGCCCATTGATAAAGGGCATTCGAATACCGCTGGCTGGTCTTCAACACTCCTATGTGCCAAACTGCATCTTTCTTTCGCAATGAGTCGCTTCTGCTTTTGTGTACCGAGAAATCAAAAGGCATCAGGTTAAACATCAGGGTGAAAAAGGACTGCAAATTGACAGCTGCTTCTAGCTGATTCCTGGCAGTCTTCGTTGCTTTCTAGCTCTGTTTTGGGAAGATTGTCCCCATCTGCTCTAAATTCCATTAGTTTTTGTAGGGCAGGATCTCAAAGTTTGATCCGTGCAAGAGTAAGAGAAGTCTTTCATTCACCTGAAGGTTCAGAGCAGATGTCAGGCGTAATCGGGCATGTCTAGAAAACCATACTTCTAAAATATGTTTTAAGTTCTGTAGTTTATCCTCCGCTGCCCTGCTTGCGTAAATCTTGCGTTAGTTTTGATACCATACTCAATTCACGTCTCTGCATGACCTCATAGGTCTGTGAGGCCAGTGAAACCAGAGTGGTAGAAGTTTCTCTGTTATCTCAAAACCCCAGAACCAATGTCTTTTTTAAATTTCTATCCATGTCTATTCATGCCTTTTCTGATCCAGGGCAGGGACTGATGCTGCTGCTAGTATTTTCCTTGTCTTCCATAGATAGTAATACGAAATGTTCCTCCCTTGGACACTTGAAATTAGTCTGAAGAATGTGCTTCAGGGAATAATCGTATGGTGTTTCCACGGAATGAAAAAATGATTGCAATAGATCTTCTCAGTTTCTCATTCTGTGGTTTGCTAGTCTTGAAAATTTATGTTTATTTTGGAAATTATATTTAATATTTGTGTTACAGCACTACATGTTATGCTGCATCTGAAGAGCAAACTGTTACTTGGTGGCTTAAGTTACAATTTACTAATCATGGTTGTCTCTCTGAATAATAATTTACTGTCTATACAGCAGCAATAAAATCACTTTATTGACACCATTACACTTACATACACATTCTTTTGATAATGACTTGGATCTGAACTTAAGAAATATGGATAAAAAAAATTTTAGACTAGCATTTAATTGCAGCTTAGATTCCAGTAGCTTTCACGGGGAACAAGTTCTCTGGAAATCTGTCCTGTGTTTATTGTCACCACCTACTGTATGCAGTAATTTGGAGGTCAGTTTGTGTAATGAAACTGTGTAGATCACTTCTATGGCATGCTTAGTTTCACTTCTCTGTTTTCACAGACTCATACTGTGCTGCTTGATGTGTTTCCAGTATTGCTGTGAAGCATATTCTTAAATTACATTTTGAATTCTTTAAAAATCACACCAGTATGTAAATACAGGTTAGAACCTTTCTTTAGTTTTCATCCTTTCCCCCTTTTCAAATGAATCTCTGCATTTTTTGTTTCATCCTAAAGCATCTGACAGTGCATCTGCAAATATTTCTTCCCGTGCTTTCTTTCCCTGTAGACAGATTAGTTGTGCACACTGAATTAACAGCATTCTTCCTTACCACCGGACAAATTTACAAATCTGTCTAACATAAAAGAGAAGATAACTCAGACTAGGTTTTAAAGATACCAGATACCATATAGCTGTTACCAAAACATGGCTTGCATAGAAGATTGCCTTTCAGAGTGGAGTTGAACGTACAATCAGTGTCTTTCAGAGTGGAGTTGAACGTACAATCAGTGTCTTACCCGGTGCTTTTCAAGCTACAGATACAAATAAAGACATGACCTCTTTTCCTTTTTTTCCCCTCCCTTTTCTCCTGACAGCTTGACAAATTGTAGCTTTTGGGACATCCCAGTAGTTGATGAGTCATTTCTGCTTAAAAATAGAATTCCTTGCAGCAAGGACACCCATTCCACTTTTGACGCGTATGTCGTTTCTGACAGAGTCACAGGGCCAACTATGCCATGTTAATTAAGCAACGAGGGAAACAAAAAGCTCTCTCTCCAGTAAATACCAGAGCTGGAATCCAACAACGCTGAAAAAAAGAAAAAGGAAATCCCGTATACGTGAACATGAATACCTGTATGCTTCCCCCCCTTCCCCGTACGTTGCTCACGTTTTGAGCCTTTTTTCGAGAGCTGGCCGTTTTGAGCCTTTCTTCGAGAGCTGGTGCAATTTAATGAACATCACTATCCCACCTTTCTCTTTCCCCCCCGCACCCCCCGCCTCCTTTTTTAAAACCCTCTGAGACCTGACAGCACACCAGCTTCGCAGAGGGAATTGTAAGACCTGGTTAGAGTGTGCAGAAGAAAAGCTGTAACGGAGCATTACAATATTGTTATCCTTTTATTTGTGAGGCACCTGAAATACGCACAGGAAGAGTGCTGCAAGAGAACAGCGATCAAGCGAGCGGCTGGGTTTTTATATATATATGCGCATATATGCACAGCATAAGGTACATGTGACAGGGCACCCTGTACAAGCCTCAGGAAGATAGAGAGCATGAAAGACAAATGTGATTAATACTAAAAATGTCAATTAGTTGCATTGTAGTAGATCTTGCTCACTTCAACACTCATAAAGTTTTTATTACTAGTGCGATCAGAGGGAGCGGGGCAGACCCTGTTCTTTAGCAAAATTGTTAACTTGTGTCATATTTATTCATCTGGTACTGATGGGAATTATTTGGCCTCAAAAATGAGGGCCAGCCACTTGTGTGGATCAATTTGATGGCACATAAAACGGTATCAATGCGGCATTTTTTCTGGAGATTTGCAGATTTGTTTTTCTCACAGGATCTGCACCTTCATAAGCATTCGAAATAGTGGATTCTATGCAAGCTGGCTTCTTTGCAACATCCGTAAAATAATTAATTCTTATAATTCAGAAAATTGCAGAAGTTCGCTAGAGACACTGTGATACCTGTAGGATTCATTAGGCAATGCGAGTCTGAGTCTGATGCTAATAGCCCTAAAAGATACTGCATCAGCCACATGTGTTGTTCTTGTTACCCTTTTGAATTTAATGTTTTCTCAAAACAAAGGAATTTTCTATTCACGTGTAATTATTTAAATTTCTATTAATTATACTCCCTCTCTACTGAAAAAGATGAACATTTTTCAACAGATGGCTCAGTTTCTATCTATTCCTATGAGAAAATGGAATTATAAGAATAAAATACTGAGTATATGAAGTGTGTTTTGATATTATTTATATTTATACTATTAAACAGTATTCATTCTGCGTAAAAGTCCACTTAATGTAACTGAACTCAGATAACTAGTTCTGCTATTCCCAAATAGTCATATTAGTCAAAACACTCTTAGGCGACTTAGATTTCAAAAACTAGAAGGCAGTACTGAAGTCAACAGTTGGTAGACTATTATTTACAGAAAATCCATTCCTCACTGCACATAATCTGTCTGAATAATATTAATGCTTAAAAAATTTCATGTAAAGCTCTGATAACTTAATTTTAACCTTAATTTTTCTCACCTTACATTTGAAATTTGTGTTCAGTGACATGCATTATGTTATCATCACAAAATTCAAGTGAGAAATAATTAGGATCCATGAACTTGTATCAGAATAAAAAAGAAAATAAATAAAAAATGGCCTATTCTGAGTATCAGTCAGATTATCAGTCACTCTGTATAAAGCCCTAGAACACTTTGACAGTATTACACTTTTACTGTAGATCTGAAGTGTTGCAAACCTTTTGTGTAAAATTAAGAAAGAGAGTAGAATAAAAGCAAAAAAAAAAAAAAAAGTGTAAGGAACTTCAGGGTTATCTTGGCTTGCCTTAATTAAAATTAATTTGCAACTGGGTACTGGGGAAATTCTCTGAACTGTGAACTCTAACTGGAGGAAACATCAGTTGAAATGGATTTTATTGTTTACTGATTTTGAAAATTTTATAAAGAAGAAATAAAGCTAAGAATTAAATTCCTCCTGACCACTATTGGTGATTGCTTATCTATTATAAAATTATGGTGTATTTCACATTTTTCATTTCATGCTTGAATGCATATGAAGATATTGTGATACCTTACGTTAAGGATTTCTTAAATAGGTGGGTTTTTTTTTAATTACTGTGGTTGTAGACTGGGAAAAAGGCTAAATGAGATTGTGAAATACCACTGGTGTTGGAGTTTAAGCCAAAGGGCCTATTGTGATCATTTTGTCACATTTCGTAATCTAGCAGTTCCTACGGTATTTTGCTTTAAACACGTATCTTCTGATCAGAAAGATATTCAGACTTCATTTTAAAGAGATGTGACGTTACAGTGTCTTCCATTTACCTAGAGAACTAATTGCAGTGGTTAACTGACCTTGCTGTTAAAAATACATGTTAACTTTTAACCCAAACATTTGGCTTCATCTTCCACTTCGCTCCTTTTTTCCTGTTAGTGAACTTACCACTGTAATATTATGTAGAGATATCTCTAGGCACGTGCAAATCACATTTTAATCCCCTCTATTTTTTTTGTATTAACTGAACTTACTAAGCTCATTTTCAGTTTCTTAAAATAGTACAAATTTTTAGACTGAATCATTGTAGCAGCTTTTTTTTTTCTGCTCTCTTTGGCATTTCCATTTTATTTCTAACATTTCGGTTCAAGCATTTTACAGTCCAAATTGGATACTACTGGCCATTGATATTTCAGTGATTTTGAGTACTTCATTTCAATGAAAACTCTGCATATTCTTATTCTCCTCTGGTTATTTATGAAAGGCACGATAGCTATTTAGGAAAGGCACAGTTAATCTGGTGCTCTCTGTTTTTACTGCTGCCCATTTAGCCAAAACAAAACCGATATTATGCTATTGTGAAGAAAACTTTTCCTTTAATTCGCACTGTAGAAGCTGTTTATTGTTTGAACTGAAGCCCAGGATTCCATTTCTTTCAAACTGATGAAACCTGTCTTCAGTGCTAGCTATGTGCATGCTTACAGATTCTATGTGTAGGATAGCACATATTACATAATTCTTTTTGTGGGTATGTATGGAAATCCCATTTCTGAAAATGTGCTCTTAAAACTTGAATCGATCTGAACAGTCTGTGCGCAGTACTTTGCCGTGGCTGCTTCTGTATTCTCTTTGTTCTCCCAGGTTGTCTCACAACTCCTGTGATGTACAGAATATGAAGAAAAGGTACAAAGACTTTAATGAAGAGAATAAAAAAATTGTGGTTTTTATTTTTCCTGTACTGCAGTAGCATTAGTTTGTGACTGCTTATAAAAGCCTGTAAAAGAGAAAGGAGCAGAACAGTAGTACACACTCTGTAAACCATTAGAAAGAGGCATTGTTCGTCTTGGGTGTGGATTTTCTTTTTTAGAATAAATTCATAGTCGTATAATCATAAAATATGATCAGTAAATTCAGGATATTTTATACTGCTTGACTGTATAATCTGTAAATAAATTATCTTTTTATTAAACTTCAGAAAGATAAATATAACTTCATACAAGTCATCACTGAATATAATATGGGATGTAGACCAGTGAATATAAACAGTATTGTTTGGAATACGTGTGGTGTGGGGGTTGGGGGTTTTTTTCCCTTTTTTTTTTTCTTTTGTTCTCCAAACACTGTTGCTAAGTCACAGGGTTGTGAACACTGACAGGATATATTTTCCAGGACATAAATGGAAATGAGTCTATATTCCACTTAAACTACTGAATTCCTTAAGCAAGAGGGAGGCACTTGTTTCTGTTTTCTGTCAACCTAATATTTTAAACAAAGATGTGTAGGATTAGCTGGCTTTGAAAAAAAGTTGAAGGCTTTTTTTAATGCAGTGATGCTGTTATTAGGTAGGTATGGTAGCACTGAAACACACCAATAAAATGCAGACAGAATAAATATTTCTCAAAACAGATTAGAAAGTGTGATTATTCAGAAAATTTGATGTTATATGCATTTCTGTAATGGACTTCAATCCCAAAATTTGTGTTTTTTGAGAGAAAAAGTGTACATTCTCTGTCTGACCATCCAGAAACTAAGATTTGCAAATCAGTCTGGATTCTGTCTTTCTTGCAGTCGTAATTGCCATTAAAGCTTTTATAGATGAATTCTAAATGATATTTTGGTGAGGTATGCTGCCAGAACGGTAGAATAAGCAAACTTATTCTCCTACATATATGACCTTCTCCATGAAATACACGCCATTTAGTGAGACCGGCTAGTGGAAGACATACTGAGGTAGAAAAGATTCTGTCTTTGCATAACAGCTTTTCTGTTAGTAATATATTAGCGTATTTTTTCCTTATCACATTGCAAGTGAATTGTCTGCAAAACAGTTTCTTTTTTTTTATTTGACTTATAGAAGTCAGTGGAAATCAACAAGGGATGAAATTGATTTTCTGTAGTCAATTATTTCTTTTCAGTTTCCAATTATTTGGGAATGAACTTTCTCAGCTTTTTAACATAAGACCTTTTTGAAGCTTTTTTTTTTTTTCTTTTCCCCACTCTGGCTCGTCATAACGGCTCTATATTCTGTGTCAATGGATTTGGTAGCATCTGTGTAAGGATAGCCAGGGCTGTATCAAATGCAAATCCCCTGTCTTCAAAGAATCTTTACATCATCCACTTCAGAGACAAGACCGTATGGCAGGTTCATCAGCACAAAGGAGAACAAGGGTACTGGATAAGCATTGTAGGGATTAGGGGGATTTTAAAGGTAGCAGGGAACTTAGGAGAAAGTCTGTTTAACTCTTCTCTCATACCTATGCAAGTCTGGAGCAACTTTACTGAAGCCAAAAATGTTGCATAGTGTACATCTGGAATAAATGGCAAATGAATGAGATTCTGTTGCCTGACCTTTTAAGCGATGCTTGTCAGAATAAGAAATCACTTGTCTACAAATAAAAAAAAAAAAAAAGAAAATTGCAAATATGAAAACAAAAGCTGTGTCTACGTTAGCAAGTCGTTGTCCAAAAGCAGTACTTGTTCTTTGATGAGAACAGTTGGTGCTGAGGAGTCTATGTCCACACTGTACCTTGAAGGGAGTTTACTTCAGACTAATCTAGTTGACTCCGAGGGAGTGAAGGTTCCTTCGCAATTGAGGGCTATTAGGTGCATCCCTGGAGCACATCCTCCTACCGAGTTTCATCATAAAGGAATCTGCTTTGCGTTGTCTGACGCTATTCTGCAATAGAAACTAAAATTCAATAGGCAGGCACGGTCAGGAGATTAACTTCGAAAACATGGTTTTGATCCAAACTAAAATGCTAGCTCTAAGCATCCAGACCCCTTCCGTTGTAAGGTGAGCAGAAACTACTGAATAATGGACAACTATTGGCAGGATATAGGGAATAGTTTTTAATACCTTGTTAGCATGGTGAAAATCAGCGTGCTTTGTTGCCAACATTTTCCCCTTAAACATCACAGAACTCAGAATTTCCACACATTCTTGTTGACTCTCACAATTACGGCTTTGACAGTAGGATGAACAGCTATTCATCACTGTTGTAAAATGCCATAACTTCTCTTAATAAACATTCATAGAATTACTTTTTTGTTTATACTTTTTTAAGAATCTCATCTGTTCCTTCGTGGACCAAATTCACAGCTTTCTTTTTTTTTTTTTTTTTTTTCTTTCTACCACAGCATTGGAGAGCAGTTGCTAAATCCTTCGGGCAGGTGCAAAAGCACAATGTTTTTCTGTGGTGCAAGTTTCACAGCTTTTTTTTTTTTTTTTTTTTTTTTACTTTAAGACCATACAATGTCATTTCAACACAGAGCCAGAAATTGCCGCTATATTACTTGAAATTAAGGCCACCTTTGCTGAAATGATTTTCACATCTTAGTTGAATGCAGTTAGCGAGGTGTTGTGGAATTACTTGTGGTATGTTATCGATCCTACTTTACTTTTTCCCGCCTAGTAGCAAATCGCAGAAACCCCAGAGATCTGGACTGTATTTTAGCTCTGTCACAAACTTTTGTTATTACCGTGTGCAAGCTGCTTACAGACTGTTTTTCAGAGGTGCCAAATATATGTAGCTTCTGGAAACTTTACTGGAAAAGTTATGCTAGAAAAATCTAGTTTCCAGCCCTGGTGTGTGGGGTTTTTTGTTTGTTTGTTCTGATTTTTTTTTTCTGGATTTTTATGATATATTTTATTCATGTTGTAATTGGGAGTTAAGGTAAACAGGATAAGACTCTGACATTTCAGTGTGGGACATCTAAATTCTGTGCCTCAGTCCTGATGTGTGATCTAAGAGTCGAAGAAAACCTAATTTCTGTGTCTTAGTTTCTGTAATGCAGTGAGAGCTTAAAGGGGGACTTACTCGTTCCTGTAGTTTGATGTTGCTGAATGAAAGCCACAGCATGGAAAAAGGTATGCAGCAATTAGGTAATTGTAGTTAGGAAATAAATTGATACCGATACAGAGATAATTGTGTTTGGGATTTTTTTATAATGTTCAGATTAAAAATGGGACCAAAAGAAAAGGGTAAAAAAAAATATCTCTGGAACATCTTGATGTGAGTCAGTGAAGCCAAAGTTCCCTTTCCTCTGGTTACTCAGGCACTAATAATTCTGGGACTTCCCGAAGAACTGAAGGGAATCTATTTTATATTCCTCATCGTGGCTCTGCATGCATATCCGTAGTTGCTTCCTTTTCTGGTTTTGTAGTGGTATGAAACTTCCCTTGATTTCAGTCTCTAAGAAAATTAATACAAAAAAGAAGCGTAAAAGTATTTAAGATCTTGCTGCAAGTACTACGCGGTAACGTAGCACCAGCTGGCACTAGTTATCGCTAGTGCTATATTGTCACCTGAGATACTACATTACAAAAGAATAATGATACGGTAGGAAGAGGAAGGTAAAAAAGATTTTTCTGATCTCTTGAAGACTGACGAGAGAAATGTCTGTGACAAACATGTATGTTTCTTCAAAAACTGAGACGTTTATTGGTCTCTGCCAGATATTGCGCTATGTCCCCCTTCTTCCCCTTTATTCAACCATATGGTTGCGTTTTGTATTTCCCTGTCAAAAACAGGAGTTTGGACATAATTTTTATACGAATTTTTTTTTCCTTCCAATATCGTCTTTTTCTTAATCATCGTCTACCATCTGCCTCACCTGATACTTTAATGTTAATCACATAAGCATGTGACCTTGATTATCCGAAGCTGCTTGGTTTTTGGAAAATGAGTAATGGCTACTTTTTTTTTTTCCTATTCAGTAACAAGGGACTTAAATTTTCCAGGGTCCAGCAATGTCGGGCGTCTGGCACCTGCAAAATTCATTTAAGTAAAATCAAAATTCAAGTAAGTAGTCTACAACAGGCTGACTTTCTATACAGATATAATTTACATGAGGTACATTGATGAGGAGAGCGAATAGGAATTCGTCAAAATCTTATCTATCCCAAATATGGCTCTCCTTTATGTATTTACATATTGCTTTTACATCTTATTTACAGACATACGTAGTATGCTGATAAGTGCTCATGTCAGCATCAGCTTCTCAGTGAAGACATGAAAATGAAGTATTTACAAGTTTTCTCAGACATCTTACATTCATGATGAATTCTTCATCAGAAGTTAGGAAATCAACCACATCTGCTAGATCAGCTTAAGGGGAGATTTTACCACACTGAATTCTTCATGGCTGATTTTGCAGAGATGTGAAACTTCATCTCTGCATAGTTTAAAACCTAGAAGACTATTCATCTATAAAGACTGCATAATTTTTATTATGGTGCCAATATGCTACATAAAACAACCTGCAGTGTGCTTTATATCATATTTTTATTGTGTTGTTTTTCCTCTGTGTGCTTAAGTCTAAGCGTAATGTACAATCTCTCTTATATACGGACACTAGATTGTTCAGGTTGAAAGAATGGGGAAAAATAACAAACTTATAATGTTTAGTTAAGATGAAATGTTTTGCTCAGGAATACGTTGCTTTTGAACTGAGATAGTGATCATCCAAATACTTAAATAAAAAATGGTTTGGTTTACTCTTTACATCCTGTGGTGCTAGTTGCAGATTCATGGCACCAAGAGAGTCTGCAGTAGCTTGGATTCATTCCAAAGGTGGGACAGGTGTTGTTTACACATCTGTGTTTCCCAGGAGGTTTCCCTGTGGAAAGTCAGATTTCAGTTTTAGTAAGGATGGCATAGGAACCCCGTTGGCACTTTTGGAGAGGCATACACTAACTCATTAGCAACTTAGCTAGCCTCTGCTCATTGTAGTGCTCCTTTGTGGCTCCCACAGTCCAGGATCCAGGTTTGCTGCCATATCAGGCATCATACGAGCTTTGCCTAACCACAAACTTGTTTCTGTGTAACTCCAGATCAAAACGCAATGTACTTACTTTGCTTTGCCAAAACTAGTGATTTGGGGGGAAGTGGTGGGATCTTCTGTGGGTTAGAAACAGGTGAATTCCTTCAGATCATCTGAACAATCATTCCTTTTCCCCTGTGCTTTGCTTTTAGCAGGCCAAGTAATACTGAATTTCAAAGTCCTAGTTAAAAGAAGCCTCTTTCAAATGGCTGAAGATGAGCTTTGAGTTCCAGTAATACGAATCCCTCTGTGGACTTTAAACTGGTCCAAGCTGCAGTGCTAGACCTCTTGTGGTCAGTGTGCCAACCCTCGTTGGACAGGATTCCCATCTTGGTATAAGGTTCAGGGAAACTGTTGCTGATCGCAGCAGAACCTAGCCACTCTGGGCTGCTGTTTTATAAGAAATTATGTATTTTTAGATACAGAATTCAGAAAGTTCATAGCAAGTTAATTTCTTTTATTGGCTTGGTGTGATGTTTTCCTGCTTGTCCTTTTTCTCTGCAATAGAAATTCTTGTTTGAACTGGCAACAAGGTACCATCAGGGTGGCCCATGGTGGTACTAAGCCTCAGATGAGTTGTCTCATACTTCTGCGATGGTGATTATGATCACATCAAAGTTGGTGTTTGAGAGAGCTGGATTATTAGATTAATTGTTGATCTAAACTATGCTCCTTAAGTTATAGAACTCAGCTTTTTTTTTTTTCTTGTAACTCTATAAAACTCAAAACTTTTGCAATGAAATTTCTTCTGTTGTCACTGACTGATACATTGGTCTATGCCAAAGAGGACAGAAGATGCCATTTACTGAAGGTGAGCTTCCTAGGATAGTTGACAAATTGAATTGGCTAGGCCAATTCAGTGTACTGAGTGGGTCCCAGAATAGCAGGCCTCATTTAACTAGCTGCTCAATAGCATTTAGTTAGATCCTTATTGCATGAAATATTTTTCCACTCAATTTAATTCTAATCTGTGGCCAACTGGCACTACACAGAGCAAAATATTTTGAAGATGTCTGAACTCTGAGGTTGCTCCATTTCTTTCTGAAGCACTGTAAATGCAACCAGATTTGCACTATGATAAACTTTGGGGCAAGTTGTGTATTTAATTTAAAAGCTGAGAGTAAACAACCTGGCGCTCTTCCTTTCTAATTTCTTTATCAAACTTTACTTCAGCTGGTTTCCACTTTATGAAGAATATCCCAGCAGGTACAATTTCTTTTTATGGAGATTGCTGCTTTTTCACTTGTTCTCAGCGCAGTTCGTATTCCTGTCCCTCATGACCTTGATTTTTCAAAAATTAAATAAATTGGCAGATCATGATACAGTTTTAGGACAGGAATTCAAATGATTTAGAAGGCTTAGTGATAACTTGGTGGACAAAAAGATGTATATCATGTTTAATTATTATGGGATTCTAGTGCATTCACATAAAAATTATTGAAAGAGTTCATGTTGCTGAGGCATTCATTGTTATCACTAAACAAAGAGTACCAGAGGCATTCGTGTTGTTGGGATGATTTCTGTCGTTGAGGATACCTTATACAGAACTTATAGGTTGATCCCCGCGCCCCCCCCAGTGGAAATTATTTGCTCCTAAAGAAAATAAGATATATTCGCTTCTAAAATGAGCAACTCAACTTGATCAACTAAAAACAATGAAAGTGAACACACTAGGAGGTGAAAGGAGAGACAGGGAGTGCTTCTTCCCACTATACAATATTCATGTTTGATTACTGGGTGTATTGCTGTATGAACTTCCTCCTCTTTTGGCAAAGGAAAAAGTTATCTTGCCAAGTCTAAAATGCCTGATGAGACTTCAGAGCTTGCAGATTGGCTCAAAAAAAAAAAAAAAAGAAAAAAAAAAATCTGTGGCAAAAGGCATTTTGGAATGCTGAAGATGGGAGAGAGAGGAGTAAGCTTAAACCTGTGGGATGTATATAGTTGATTGGACTGGGGTTTGTGTCACTGTTTATTAGGTTTACTGTGCTTAAGTGGTAGAAAATCTGTTAGAATAGTTTATAAGCCCCATCATTTTATAGATGTGAAACATTTTTGCGCATATTATTATCTTAATGGTGAATTTGTTTGTGTCCTCTTAATAGTAATAACAGTGTGCCTGTAGAAGAGAGAGTAGGTATGCCTGGGAGAGAATGAGGAGTAATAAATTGGAGCTAGTAATGAGTCAGAATGTAAATTGAAGTGGAGGCCTGGTCTTTCTCTGTAAGCATATGGTTTCTTGATCAGAAATTAGCAGCCAAAATACTTAGTGTCAATATTATGCTGGGCAGAATTTTAAAGTTTTAAAATTAATATTTTAATACTTCTGTCTAGTGATCTGTTTGCATGTACAGAGACTATTTAGGCAAGTATGTAAAGAACTAAGTTTAGTGCTTCACTGGAAAAATGACATCAACGTCATTCATTGTCAATGTATGATTGGTGTCTTCTTACTGAAAAAATCTCAGAGTTTTTGTGCGCTTCATTTTCTTAACTATGAGTACATATAAATATGTATATAAATAAAGCTTATATATAAGTTAAAATGAGCTACCTCCTGAAGTTCTAAAAAGTTTGGATGTGAGATGTTAGGTGCAGGTACCTACTGTTTATTTTCTTACTTTAAATTTTTTGAACCTTTGGTAAGCATGTTACATTTGTTTTATTTTTAAAGTGTGCAGTTTGTTTTAAGTCATATTTACCGTTGACTGGCAAACAAGTATATATAAGGAGCTACCTCCTGAAGTTCTAAAAAGTTTGGATGTGAGATGTTAGGTGCAAGGTGCAACTGTTTATTTTCTTACTTTAAATTTTTTGAACCTTTGGTAAACATGTTACATTTGTTTTATTTTTAAAGTGCGGTTTGATTTTTAAGTCATATTTACCGTTGACTGGCAAACAAGTATATAGGATTTATGCTTCTAAGGACTATATTGGGTTTTATTTAGCACATACAATTTCATGAATCAAATGCTTGTTTTTCTCTGAATGTTAGCATTCAGCTCTGTTTTCATTGAGGCTTCTGTATAGCACTAAGAAGGACTGCAGACAATTTGATAAAAGCATGAGTAAATCCTACTAGTTAAATCAGAGTTCACAGTGTTTCATTTTTCACAATCCATGTCAGAGCAGTTACAATTTCCTGTTTGTCCCCTTAAAAACATAATAAGAAGTATGGAAAAGGTGGGGTTTTTTCTTTCTATACAGGTATTAAATGATGTGCCTGTTTTTTCAGTTTCTTAATATTATTTTGGCTAGCTCTTTGAACAATGTAGTATTCATTTTTCCCACTTACTCTTTAAAATCAGAGAACATGGGTGCTTCATATCTCTGGATATTAATCTCTGAGTGTTCTTCCCTTTAGAAATAATTAATTCTATTAAAGGTATTATTCCTACTCAAAAACAGTAAATACTTTACTGTACTGGAATATTTGTGTAAAATGAATGACCCCCAGTGGTCATGTTGTAGATTACCTGCTGTCACTTGCCACTTTTCCTCCTAACAGTGATAGAAATGGAATTATTTTAGATGGGGCACCTTTGATAAATGATTTTCATACTAAGAAATTACTTTCAAAATGAAATTGCAACAGGTCTGTCCTGAAATGTGTATTTTAACAGCTCAGGAGACTGCTAGGTATAGAAGATAATGAGAAGACAACAAATACAGCTGGAAGTTGTTCAGATAAGATCCATGTGGACAAAAACAAGATCTGCACTCAATTATGTTTAGGCGTCCCACAAATGTGTTTGTTTCTTCATGTTTTTAAGAGAGATTAATTAAAGAGCCTTTTAAAGCAAAATGAAATGGCACCAGGAGGAACTTGTAGTAATAGGCAAATAATTTTGATGTCTGCTTATCATAATGCAGTGTTAATGTTTTGAATTATAAAATATTATTCCCTTAATTAGTTATCTGTATTAATCGCAGACACAGAACCACGCATTTTCTCTGCAAACACTCCCTCAAATAATACAAAAGGAATATTTTATGGTTCTGATTTTATTCAGATCAATAGCAATTGAAGATTATTGGCACCTTAGAGGCTCAGATGCTGTATACTGCATAGACAGATCTTTGCTTAATAGCAATTTTTTTCCCCTACAGCAAGTTCATTTAATAGGTCTTTAATATCAATATATATGTTATGCTACCTAAAGTATCACTGTCTGAAATACAAAATATATATTAATGTTTCTGTTCTTTTTTCCATGGGGGATTTATATTAAACTAAGCTTTTCAGCATGTAAAACACAGAGATACCCTCTTTTCTCTAGATGTGTGTGTGTACACATACATGTGTATATGTTTAAAATCTTATGCATTCTGTAGCTAGCCACTGAACACTAGTAAAGCAAAGAAGATTCACAGCCACTCAGCTCAAAATCAGATTCAGGCCTCAATCAAAAAGGGGAGGAACGATAAAACTCTTTAGGATGATAACTTGCCCTCCTTTTCCAGACATTAATGAGCCCCATTTGTACTGAATTTCAATTCACATCAGTGCTGGAAGTAGCAATAAGAAAGAATTGCAGGTTAGAAATATCATTTTAAGCAGCAGATGAGATTCTTTAGCAAACCCAGGCTCAGTTTCTGATAAAAATGGAAGTGTCATTCATTGCTGCATTTTGCACACTGTCCTTAGGCTGCTTACTCCCACTCATGCCAGCTGCCAGATCTTTTCCAACCCCCACTCGGCGTCTGATGTAGGTTTTTACATCCAATGCTGATAGAAGGGAATATACTCTATGTGGACCTTAATCTGATTCAGGAGACTGATATCTCTTAACACAAAGGGAGACCACCTGAACTTGTGGAGTCTGAAACAGATCCCACGCAACATGAGGAAGGAATCATGACGTGATCATGATGTAACTCACAAGGGATTCTCTAACAGAAATTCACAGTCAGTTCAAAGGAACTAATGTAGATACACATTAGAGACAGAAATAAAGTCTTTAAATCCATGTGTCTGAAAAGGCATTACAAGGAGAGGTGAAGGTTGGACAGAGAGATTGTATGGTAAACGCAACAGAAACAAGGTAGGCCCTGACACACTCTGTATGAGACGTACAAAGCTATCAGAGGCCAACAGCAACAGAGAGAGGAAAAGGAGAAATCCAGGCCACTGTATTCAGACAAATACATAGGTCCACAATTTAACCAGAAAGTCAGAGAAGAAAAGGTGTTTCCAAAAGGGATGCATATATAGAATAATAAGCACACAGTTTAAGAAGAGTAAGTGCTCATCTAGTGTTGATTGTATATTGCCTGTTAATTTATGTCGCCAGTAGCGTGAGAAGGGGATCCTTTCGCCTCCTTGCACTAGCCCGGAAAAGAAAAGCAACCTCTCCCCACCAGCTCTTAATCTTTCCACTGGGTATTTGAATTTTATACATAAACAAAGAGGGCAACCTACAACTTGGAACTCGTTATTATGACTGGGGGGGAAGTCAGTGTTATTTGGCACGCTAATATATAAAGGGAGTTCATTAGACACATTTCTGTATGCTTTTTCCTGAAGACTATTTTCTGTGGTACAATTTTAGTATTTGTTACAGTTACGACAATTCTCAAGAGAGTCCTTTGACTTCAGGTCTCAGAGGCGCTGTTGATGTTACAGTCATGCTGTACCTGTTCTACACGTTACAGCATTAGAAGACTTGGCTCAATCTAACAACCAAGTACTTTTCATAAACTCTATGAACAGAGAAGAGAGCTGTTCAAGAAGTTATAGCTATGGTTTACCTCAGCAGGAGTTTAGAAACCTTGTCTTGAAACTGAATTTACAGTATAGCAAAACCACACAAAACTCATCTCTGTTCGTAGCAGCATCAGAAGACAAAAAAAATCCAGCCAGACCTACAGCGTTTATGTAAGCTTTGGTAAGTGAGCTACGGGAATTTTCTTTTACTGCCCAGAATTGTTACCGTGTCCCTTGGGGCTACTTAGTGCACCACAGTGTGCTGCTGCTATAGAAATGCTAAATACATATTTATAAAAGTGTAATAATTATTCGTCATCTTCATAGATCTCAATACATACGCTTGATGGATTTGGAGTATCCAGATCCAGAATTGTGATTATGGCTCATCTTTAGTTATTGGAGTGCTCTAGCCAAACCGATGGAACCTGACATCGGGCAGGATAGGATCAGTGGCAACCCAAAGGAAAGAGATTGTGCTAGGAAGACATCAAAAGGAGGGGGGGGGAAGTCTGATCTGCAGTCTTTATAAGCTGAGAGCGTCCATGCCCTAAGGATCTGTAGGTATTGTAGAGGAACATTTTGTTCCCTGTTTAAAAAGGACTGTGATTTTTTTTTTTTTTTGCCAGGTGATACATGGTATGATTCAAAACCTCCCAAAATGCAGAGATTTCTCTCCTTATTGGGAAATCTAATTAATATTGGGAAATTTAAATTAATTTAATTAATTTAAATGTGTAGGTATAACATAGACTAGACTTTCCAAAGCTGGTTGTTATAAACTGTTTTGCTGAATGATTGAATTAATCGATTCCTTTGTTTTTCACAAGATCTTTGCACAAAATTTGCAGAAGTGCTTGATAGATAGCTTCCTTAGTTAGTAGTCTGCATTAAATATAATGTTAGACCTTTTAAAACATGATGTAGAAAAAGAATTAACTGACAGCTTGTGAAGAGAATGGATATTTATTAAAAAAGTTTATTTTCTTCTGGTCTTACATGCGATTGACAGTACTTAACCTTCAATTTCCTTTGAGGCTTTATATCAGAAAACAATTGAAGTTTGTGGTATTTTTTTTTTTCCTAAGCTGTTAGACTGTTGCAAGAATTTGCAGGTTTTTGCCAATTCAAATTACTAAGTTGTGCTCTCACATTTCAGTAAACTTGACTTGTTTCTTACCTACCTAGAGAAGATCCCCTTTTTTTCCTCTCTCTTTTTAATGTGGTAGGCCTTGTCACCTTCAAAAAACCATACTAAGTAATACATAATGTTCACTTTCTTCATTAGAACTATGAAAGATTTATTATCAGGATGTGAGTGAGGAAAAAAGGGCTTTAACAGAAATACGCTATTTTTCTTTTGAATTTTTCACCTTTCAGTTATATCCTGTTATCTAGGGCTACGTTTTTTCTGATAGGACAAAGGAAAGAAAAAGGAAGAAAAAAGAGTGGAGGAATCAGATAAAATCCTTGTCCTTGTGCCCAAATCAGAGTATATGTACGTTACAAGAGAAGCAGGCTGTAGTGGCCAAGGTTGGATGTCAAAGGGCCCAGAATGTCGAGCACCTCCCAGTGTTTTCCAGTACAGAGTTCCCATTCCCAAACTGTCTTTCCCAGACCACTTGCCTGATTTTATGCTCTGACAATTCTTTTGCTTTTCCCAGCATTTCCTACCGTTCCCAGCTGCTTCCCACCTGAGGGAAAGTGATCCATTTCAACCAGTCGAGTTTAATTTGAAGCTGTCTGGAGCTTTGCGAGAAACGTATGAAGTGGTTGAAAGATATTTAATTGGTGACTAGAATATATACATGCATTAGTATTCAAATGAGTTCTGTAAAGCTCATTTTAATATTGAAGAATATTTACCATTTCAGAGTATCAAAACCTGGTTATAGACAAAAGCTTTGATGTGGTCACTTGCAAAAAGGATGGGAACCTTAAGTGGACTCTGGCACATGTGTGAGATTTTTTTACGATTCCTGCTTTAAAGCAATTCAGTAAAAACATGTAATCACTTTGGCAGCTACAATTTAAATGAAGTCATGTGTAGCAAGAATAGAAACTAAATTCTTCAGAGTTGTAAGACCTTAAAGTTCACGGTAATACTTCTTATCTCTCCCTTCCTAATATAAGCAGAGTAACAACATAGTCAAATCTGCTATGCTTGGGTGCTTTTTACAAGAATTTTTATAGCAGCTGTCAGCATAGAGAATTATATATGTATTTAATCATAGAATCATTGAGGTTGGAAAAGACCTCTAAGATCATCGAGTCCAACCATCGACCCAACACCACCATGCCCACTAAACCATGTCCCTAAGTGCCTCATCTACACATCATCTGTGTTCATCTAATGAACAGATTCGTACTGAGAACGTGGTACTGCAGGTCTGTTTGCTGGCTAAAGTAATTGCGTGAGTTCTTTTTATTTTTAAATGTTGTTTTACAGGCTGTGTATTTTCAAGTAGTCTTCTACTTATAATGCCTCTTTCTTGTTCTTTCTAAGATGGTAGCTGTCTGAGCTAAACGTCCCTTTTTTCAAAAGTATTTGAATGGTGTTAATTTTACGGATGGATGAAATAAGAATTCACATACACATTTGGCAAGTAATTACGTGAGTTCTTTTTATTTTTAAATGTTGTTTTACAGGCTGTGTATTTTCAAGTAGTCTTCTACTTATAATGCCTCTTTCTTGTTCTTTCTAAGATGGTAGCTGTCTGAGCTAAACGTCCCTTTTTTCAAAAGTATTTGAATGGTGTTAATTTTACGGATGGATGAAATAAGAATTCACATACACATTTGGCAAGTAACTCCCATTTTTATAGGACTTCTTCCAAATGTTTCAATTTCCTCTGTTTAATCCTTGAAAGAGAGGTTGAATTATATCTACGTATTTATCTATCCAGTTATTGTATAATAATTTTAGTCATTGAAAATACTTGGGTCTGTCTGCCACTTACGAAAAGTGCCAGAATGAGTATACAGAAGTGCATTACGCATTCCAGTGCATATAGACAGATCCACCTGTTTATATGCGTGCCTTAATGGACTCTCTCTAGAGTAAGGCAGAAGCACCATAATGACCTAGCCAGTCGTTTATTTTATTTACAACGCTGCCAAAGGGATTGCTGAACTTGCTGGGTTTATTTTCTTTAGAAACACTGGTGTTTCTTGCTTAGCTTCAAAGAGCTCACCAAATGGCCTCCAAATGTTAACAGTATTTGGCCAAATGCTGATCTCCTGTATGTTCAGTCAAGTGCATGTTCTTTCACTATTTTTCACTCACAGTGGCCCTCCATATGTGTCTCACAACTTTTTTTTTTTTTTTTTGTAACGTTAATTTGTAATAATTCTTTTCAGCAAAGAATGTTTTATGCCTTGAAGTGCCTTACAGGTTAATTGAACTGTAGAGTTCTACAATCTCATCCAATATGTAAAAAAAAAAAAAAAAAAAAAAAAAATCTGTATTTTCTTAAGAGTTTTCTTTCTTGCTTCACTGCTTTAAGCAACGCTGGTGGAAACATGAATCCCTTAAACTCCACATTAATGAATCATTGTTTAACATGGTAATCATTTCCTTAAGTCCTCTTATTTGAGTGTAGTGCAGTGCCATTCTTTGCCTGAAAAGTGTATATCATTTAAAATAAGATCAACATCTATTGTTAAATAATTCATAATAATATCAATCAGTCACGTCAAGACTGAAAACTCTTTACTCATGTAAGTACTTGTCAAAAGGTTACCATTTTAAACTAAGCACCATTCTTCAGTTTCTCAGAACTGTTTGTTAGACAGCCTTTGACAAATTACATCAGAAAACTGGCAAGTAATCGGTTGGGTATCACACTGTAGACTAGAGTTTATTTGTGAACTGTTCCTTTTGGCTGACGTAGCCTCTAAAAATTTAATCTTTTCATTGTATTGGAGAGTGGAATCATTCTAAACTAGGGGAATAGTGAATAATTCTGCTCTGGTGAGAATATCTTTCTTTTATGTGAATAGGATGTTTTCAGAGAATTGCTAATTTCTGTAAAGGAAAAAAAAAAAAGAGCTGACCATATTAAGTGATCTGAATGCAGCAGACCAAATAGCTGTGTATATTTCAAAACAATACTGGCTAAGGCCTCTCATAATTTTTGATGGATTCAATGTATTGGCTTCCTGACTTGAGTGTCTCAGGCTGTGATCACTTATGTTAATGTTTTGTTGATCACTTGTGGTCTGGCATATATGCAAATTTAGTACTAAGTATACTCAGAAAATTATTAAATAGATTGGAAGTTATTGGTTCCATTCGTAACAGGATTAGATGAACACATTTGTTTAAATGAAACAGAATTTCCATGTATTTGATAGACATACGGATAGGGCACACAGATGTTTCTTATCTGCAAAAACCCACTATCTCTTGAAGTTCAATGTGTGGTCTGGAAATCATACTGGAACATTTTCTTATATGTGTGCAAATGCTATAGTGTAGCACATGGTGGATTTCACAGTTTGCCATGAGCTTTGGTGGTTTAACCTTAACAGTACGGTTAAACCGCCAAAGAGCCTAGCGCGTGATACAAGAGGTCACCACCTCCAGCTGCCAAAGAACTGTGATATATTCATGGGCAGGCAGGAAGGAACCGTCAATGGTCTGTTTTAGGGGCTTTTTTTTCCCTCTCTTTTTTTTTTTTTTTTTCTTTTTGCCTTCAATCAAGCCCCTTTCCAAAAGCAAGTTCAATCAGTTCACTTTAAAAGTGAACACTGAAGCAAACTTCCAAAGCAGCTAGTGCAGTTACAGTGTCAGAATGGCTATAACGGACCTGCCCGCATAATACACATGCTATATATCTTTGGAAGGAAATCTGTCAACTGTAGCACACATGAGTTGGCTCTTCTTGACACGTTACACATGATGACATCTGTTGACACTTAAAGTATTGTTAACAGCAGAGATCAGAAAGACATGGCATGTGAAGGCAGTTGTGGCTGCCAGCAGCTCAGATTGTATTACATGGCAGGCTTGGAAATCTCTGTTAGGCTCTGTAGGGTGTCAAAATATAGGTAACTTGACGAGGCTGACTGAGGAGTTTGTGGGTAGAGAGCTGAAGGATTTTTTGACTGCTGAATTAAGGGCAGATGTTTTACAGTGAGAACTTCGAAGCTATGGACTTACAGCAAAGCTGTCTACTGTAATAATGGTGATGTGCGTCCTTTCGTTCTCAGGGAACCTTTCAAGCTTCCATTAGCTCACTGGCTGGCACCGAGAACATCGTTACCAAGAGAACTCAGTTATTGCACAACTTCAGTAAGCTGTCACTGTGATGGTATATCACTCTCTAAGCTTTCAGGCAATCCTAATATCCAAAATGTTAACAAGGGAAAAAGTTGACAGAAAACGATGCCCCAACCATTGGCTAATCTCTTTGTAATTGTTTTCTGTTAACACATGGTGATAATGATGTGTGTGACCCTAAAAGTAGAAGTATGCTACTAAAAATTGGTAGTTAAAGGTCAGACTGCTTGGAGGGCTAAAAGCTGTAAATGTTTTAGGAAACACACAGCCAAGGAGCTGACTTCTGTAGGTTTCGTTTCAGTGCTTACCATTTAGAGGTTAAACCTAGATAAGATTCTATCAAGATTCACAAATTAAGATGTTAAAAAAAAAAAAAAAAAGCTAAAAATCTGTATGTCCTTCTGCACCTATGTTAATATTGGTGTTAAATTTTAATTTTCTTAAGTTTAACTCTAGTATTTAAATCTGTAGAGCCAGCACTGTTATGAAATATCATTCTTTTCTGTGTAGCAAACGGTGGAGCTATGACCTTTTATCCGTATTTGCCCAAGAAAACCATGACATAATTTCTGCAGCCTAGTAGTCATTCCAGGACTTCTGTAAACAGAGTTCAGAATATTTTATTCCTACATGTATTCATGTTGCTTTTCTCTGTTATCAAAGTACCATTTAGCGCTTTACCTTGACTTTCCTTTCTTTCATATTATTGTTGTCTTTTAATATTAGAATAACTTTTGCTAATATTTGTACAAATATGTTTTGCAAAAATGCACTCGTATCTAAACCACAGGAGAATTACATTGCTTTATTCGTGGACTTCCTCTGAAACAGAGCAGGGTAGCTTTATATTACGAGATGGATCAGGAAAATGCAGTCCCTCTTTTCTGTTCATTTTTATGTGCGATCAGACTACAGCTGGATGTTTGCCAGCGCCTTCAGAATGCATAGGATATATTATAGGAGTGGCATTTTCTTAATGATACACGTTTTTGTAATTACTTTTTTCCTTTAATGGAAAATAACACTAGGTAGTGATTACAAAATCAAATAATGCAGATAAATGCTCATTTTGAGTTTGTTCCATCTCATTTATGTCCTTAGCATAACAGCCATAAGATTGTATTTTTGTTGTCCTTTTTTTCACTGCTTAAAGCCCTGTAAATTAATTTTTAGTGCAGAAGTCAATTTTGAGAGCACTTACTGGGAAAGACAGGTTAAGAAAGCAATTTCACAAATAAGACTTTGCAGCTTTTACTTAAAAGCGAAAGCAGTGATTTATAACCTTGCAGCTTCTGGCTGACCTCCTATACCTAAGCCTGCGATAATATTTCCATCAAAAAAATTCCTTTGCATCTCAGCCATTAAAATTTTCCACAGGGATAAATATTCACTTCTAGGTTTTGGCCTAGAAGAAATTTCATTCTGGCATCGACAGGCCTTAATGGCCCCGACAGGCTGCGCGGGGGCCTCCCCCTGCACACGGCCCAGGAGGCCGCTTATGCTCAGCCCCGGCCGGGCTGTAGGGGTGCTGCCCCAGCCCGGTTCCCCAGCTTCAGCTGGGATTTCTTGGGTCCACCCAGACCTCCTCCCTGCCTTGCCCTTCCCCTGAGGATCGGGACCCTTGGCGGGACCCGTTTCTGGCACCACCTCCCTCCCTGCCCTGGCCCAGGCCGGTGGCACTGTAGGAAGGCCCCGCTGTGGGTGAGGGCCCGGCCAGGCCCATGTCGTGGCCACCCTGGGCCGCTGGTTACCCCCAGGGAGCAGCCACCCTCGCTGTTCCCCGACGGTCAGCGCGGGATGGGGCTCCTGGGGCGCCCGGGCAGGGCGTCCCGCGAGGCTGGCCCAGGCCACGAAGGCCTACCGGTGCCCTCGGGGCCCTGGCTTTTCACAGAACGGTATTAAGGTAAGCCGTTCATCCACTTCTGTGAGCTGTGGTAGTGACACAAACACGCGCTTTGAATGTTTAGACACTCTTCAATGATAATTAAAATAAATAAAATTAAAATTAGATTAAATTCCCAGCCAATCACAGGAAATAACCAGAGAGCTTGGCAACAATTCCCAGTCATCTTAGCTGAGGTGGGGGGGAAGCCTTCTGTTTCAAAATCTGGTGATCAGTTTAAAGCTGAACATGTGAAGAGGCACCAGAGCGCTCTGCCTGAAATTTGCTACAGAATCCGTGGAGCCTCGATTGCTGAAAGCAGTTAGAAATGAGTTTTGGGAGTATTCACAAGTCGAGGAGATCTTAAATTAAAATAATTAATTGCTTCCCTTGAAATAGTTAATCCAAACTTTCTATAAACTTTATGGCCTTTCTTCCTCTCTAGTTTGCTCTCTTAGTTCTTCCTTTAAGCATACCTTTAAGTTGCAGGTAAAAATGTTAAGTTTCCTGGGCAGTGCCTTTATGTGGGCTACCAACCAGGCACAGAATACTGGGGTTTTCTATCCTCACAAATCTCCCTAGTGATTTTTTCCCACATTATTACATAGTTGTACTATTCTATGTCATAATAATGTGATTTTGTGCAAGTAGAATACCTGCTAATATATAATAATTCAGACTTTCACCAAGATGTAGTGCAGTTATATTGTGCAAATAAACCGTAGTCAGCTACAATTTGCTTCAACACTAAGACAGCATTTATATTGGAAAAGCTGAGATTGTGAACTCAGGAAATTGTGGGCTTTGTACACCAAAATAGAGCAGCGTTTTCATGTAACCCCAAAGTTTTCTGGGGCATCCAGGGAGAAGACTGATAGTTTTCCTGCTGTGCTGTATTTGTGTTACTGTAGACACTGTAAATGTGCAAGACCAAGGTTCTAATTGATTGGCTTTTGAGCAAATGCAAGGTAAAATACAGAATATGATATAAGCATAGGGTAAGATGAATAACAAATGGAAGGAAAAAAAAACCAAACCAAACAACCCCAAACCTATAAACCCAATTTTACAGCTGGAGGAAAGAGGCACAGGCAGAATGATTTGAGGAGAGGAGAACCCAATATACTCATTTGCTTTTTAGTCATTTAGTCATTACCTACAGAATCAGTGCTCTGTTTTAGGGTCTCATATCCTCAGTATTTTTTTTTTGTTGTTTAGTACTAGGCAAACTCAAGTGCATTATCCCTGGTGGTTTAACCTGTCCCATAGCAAAACTACAGTTTTGGTTGAATATTGTAGCTCGGATAATTTTTCATAGTTCAAATTTTGATTATGTGTGTGTAAGAAAGGTTTTTGAATTACAAACATAGGAAATGTTTTTGTAAGGTAATAGCAATACAGCAGCAGTACTGCAAGCTAAGTTTTCCTAGTGGTGTTTGGAAAAACAATCTCTAGTAGAAAAGACAGTAAATTTTCAGTGTCCATGCAGCATGTTGATCATTCCAGCAACGGTTGGTGCGATTACAAAATGTATTTAATGGATTTTAAGATTGTTGTTGTTATTGTTAGTGGTAAGCCTGAGGCCTATGCATCTTAACCTTTAGAACCTCTCTGTACTCTGTGCTACGTAAAAAAATTGAGAAAGTAATCTCTTCTCTACCCTATGCATCTTAACCTTTAGAACCTCTCTGTACTCTGTGCTACGTAAAAAAATGAGAAAGTAATCTCTTCTCTACCAAACCCTCAAGTAGATTCAAAAAAAATATGTCTGTAGAGAACAGACAGAAAGACAATCAGAAAGGGGAAGGAAAAAAATTGAAAGAAAGAAAGAGTCTCTCTTCACTGCTTCCCTAAATGATGTGATCATTTGACCCATGCAAAATAAATTAGGATCACTAAGCTTATTCATTTTGGGCAATATGCCACACCTTTTTGGATCAAGAGCTCTGGCTTAACATGTAATGATTATTGTCCTACTTGCCAGAACTCTCAAAATATTTGGGACTCCCACGACTTTCTGTCACTTTTTGGCAGCTGCTCACAATCTCTTGGACAGCTGCTGTTAGCTCAGGAATTTCTGGCTGATTTTCTTGTGAGATTGCAGTTGCAGCTCCAGCTGGTAATTGTGGGTTGCAAGCCTCACCTGCCACCAACAGAATCTTCTGGTCTCAGATTGTGTATTTCCTAATAGCAACTCTTTTTTGTGCAGAAGGGAAAGGCAAATTGGAGTTGGCCAAGAGAACAATTAGGGTTATCACCACCAAAGGCAGAAGGGACCATCAAACAGTGGAGCGATATCGCTAGTCATCTTCCCCCAAAATTGAACTAGTATTTGCTAGTAGGCTTGGTTCGTTCTTCTCTTTGCTCTTTTCATCTACTTCTGCCAACGGTAGAGTTGGGGAGGACAGATGAACAGGGTAGAAGAAGGTAGTATGCATGACTTACATTGACAAAGGTGTGGGTACCAGTCTTGGAATCAGAATTTTGAAAACAGACTAAGGAGGATCACCCTTTGATTTTTAAGGGCATCCCCTGGTGGTGCTTTTGCTCTGCTTTTGCTTTTCCTTAAGTTGGCAAAACTGATCCTCTTCATACTTAACTGAAAACCAACGTAAAGAAATAGTAATATATTAATTACTTTAGGTGATAATAGAAACTAATTCCTTCGCATTCATAGTAATATTTTGGATATGCAAGAAAAAATAATACGCTATTTTCATTGGTCCTTACGAGCGTAAGAGTCTCGCTCAGAAGGTTAAGCCCGTTAAAGACAGCAAGCTATGATCTGCGAGTCCTGACCAATGGTCAGACTAGTGTCTCTTGCTAAGCCATTGGGACTGCAGAATCTTCTAACCCAGGCTGTAACCTTTAGCTTCCTGAATATTTTTTTTGTTGTTGTTTTAGTACTTGCTTGAGCAGTTAGTTTACAAGTAGAGGTCATAGGCAATTTGACTATGAAGAAACTGTGCCAGTTGGGCGCATCTGTGGCCATGTGACTGATAACTTCCAAAAGATCCCCTTTTGGCAGCAACAGGTGAAAATTTCCTGTGATGCAGGGATGATAGGGAAATGGTGAATATGATGGGAGTTACATCTGAAAAGACAGGATAGTTATGGTGTCCTCTGACTTGGTATGCATTTCTCTGTAGGCAGTTATTGCTAAAAGCACCCCAGTTTCCAGTTCAGTTTTTAAGAGGTACGTTAATAGTACCTGCTAGTTAATCAGTGAAAGATATTCTTTGGGTTCATGTAAGTGCAAAAATATGAAGATTAAATATTCTTAGAGTCTGTTTTCTGTGTACTCAACACTGGATTTCTCCAAGATTTTGGATCTTGTTAAGTGGAAATGTAGGCAGAACTAAATCCCAGTGAGTTTGTAGTATCACATTAGGAGTATTGCTTTGGCAAAAATCTGTAGCTTTTTTATCTACCGCTAGGAGACAATGCTTTTCTTATCTGTGTATTAAGCGTTAGTACTTTGAGGTGCAGCTTGTAGTACATGCTTGTAATGAGAAATCTGGGAATTTCTTCTCAAGTTGTTCAGATATTGTATGTGAGAGCATTTACAAAGCCATGACTAATAAGCATGCTGTTCTGGGAGCTGGCACAAGAACCATGATTTTCTCTGCCAACAGAGCACTGTCATGGCTGTTTGGTACCCAGTTAAAACAATAATCTTCCAATATTTTGGGAGGGGGAGGAGTCATGTTGTGGGATGGAAATGAGAACAAATTTGGCAGCAGACTGGTCAACAGGTTCTTTCACCACATAGGCATATTCCCTTGCAAAAATTATAATTGGTGTCATAAATGGCATTTCAACAGGTTTTTAGTATATTTAAAGAAAATTACAATGTTTAACTTGGCTGAGCCCCTCCTAACTCTTAAATGTTAGACCTACTCTGTAACGATTATGGAGCCAGTAAGTTGTGAAAGAAGATTGCTTAAACTATAAAAATATTGTTTGTGGTGTTTATAGTGAATGTCAAATTAAAGTATTCTGGTCACGTAGAGCATTGGACATATTTACTCTCTCCCCCTCCTAGTTTATGAAGCTGAGTTTCAAAAGAACTTTTTAAGACTCAGTAAATCTACATATCTGTAAAGTTGAGAGCATGGCAGCTGGGCTTAATATATTAACAAGGGTGCTTTTCATGTATCTTCCTTTATTCTACTTGATCTTGAAGAATTCTCTCAGAAACTGTGAGGAAGGCTGAGAAATTATTAAACCCATTATCTTTCTCCTTTGAGACTATATATTTAATGGACTGGTTTTCTTCGCTGATATGTAGAGCTGTGTAGGTTTATTTTTTTACTTCCAGTCACAAGAGTTTCTTCATATATCTTTTCTTGTTCAGAAGAAGACACCACCCATCCCCCAAGTCCCCATGGCCTTACCTGTGCAATTTTGCAAACTGCATTAGTGTTAGTGGGGTTAAGCTGTTGGGGTGAATTCCTGTTGTCGTCATGGATGTCAGGGAAAATTCCCTTTTAAGTATTAATTATTTTATAAAGTTGGTTGAGGACCAGTAATGTCTGCCCTTCTAAATATAGTCTTTCTCAAATATTTGTTGAAAAATCAGGAGAGCATTTACAAAACAAAGTCTGTACCAATTGCTAGGAATACGTTTGTCTCATTGATGGTTGCTATTGTCAGCGCCAAGCTGTATGAAAAGAATTGTTGAGATGATTGTTCTTATTATTTGTCCTTAGTCATCATAATTATTACAGCTGTCAAGCACAAAACATTTTTGCATTGTAGACAAAGTCTGTGCTTGTCAACTCAACAATCTATCAGTAAACGGAAAACAAGGTGTTGAGATGCGATGATGCCACCCCATGGTACAAGAGTGAACAGGATACTGACAGCCTTCTGGAAGTTTTGCATCAAAGCTTAATAATGGTTGATATGTGGGTGAGTTTGATTAATACTCCAGAAAGAAGTTTTCTGACTCTGGTTGCTGCATAGGTAAAACTTGGGTTTATAGAGAAAGAGGGTTTTTGCATGTAAGTGACTAACAGTGAAAAGTAAATCAGAATTCTTTTGTATTGATTTGGAGTGTCACTAACAGTTTTATCAGGTTTGGAAAGATGGGCATGAACCTGCCTGTGTAGATTAATCAGTGGAATAACCTCTCAGGCAGGAGATAAATGAAAATAAATGACTTGCCTGCACGAGAACAAAGTCTGTTGAGACTACTCTAATATTATAAACGTCTCATTCAAAGGCTAGTACCTGACAAACATTTGGAGCTTTCCTCTTTTTTGTGCACAAACAAACAAAAAAAAAACCCAAGGTTGAATGCCTCCAGGATGGAGGGAGAACAGGAAGAAGAGAACAGAAAATTAAGTCTAAAATTTTAGTAAACAAGCAGACAGCTACAGGTTAGTGATAAAGAAATAACACAAAAATGGAAAAAAACCCAATAGTATATTTGGCAGGCTGACAACATTTATTTAAAGACAGATTTTTCATTCTCTGAGTTTTAGATCTTAAAATTGGCAGACATTGCACTGAAGATTGCTTTTTTTCAACATTTTGAAAAGCGGTCTTTGGAGTTATAGTCTTTTTGGCATTCACAGAGGGTAGCAAGTAGGTGATACAGTATGAAGAAAAGTCTGTGAAGTACATACAAATGCTTGTATAGTACTTAAAAAAAGCTTTTCCCTAAGGAGCAGTTACTTGCATAGAAACAAAATTATCTAAGGAAACATCTCCATGCAACAAAATGTGGTAACACACTATGAAAATAGACCTTAGCATGACAGCAAACCTGCTAAGCAAATTAATATTCTAAGCATGAACTTCACAGCATGTGGCTAGTAAAATTCCATGCAGGTGCATGGCTATTTATATAAATCTCTGTCCTGATCATAATGAATTCCTGAAAATATATTTTTAGTAGAGGAGGAGAGGGGTTCGATGGTGGTTTGTTAAAATAAATAAAATAAACTTTATTCCTTTTTCAAACTACTGATTTGGGCAAAGAACTGAAGCTCATAACCAAATGAAAAACAGCAGGTGGGAACCTGGAGTTGAGAAATACTAATTGCTGGCACCAGCGTCCTGATACATTGATCAGGATATCAGTTTCACAGGACAAGTTTTGAAAACTCAGTGTCATCCTAGCTCAAGCAGAACTATTAATAGACAGAATTCCCCTCTCTGCACCTCCCCACTTTCTAAAAAGTTGCTGCTCTGCTGAGAGGAACAAGGGAAGTATTACCCTTGCAATAGCACGCTGTCACTGTGGAGAGCATGACACAGACTCTCTGAGTAGGATCTTGTCTGACAAAATGGGGAAAGGAATCGAGCTCCCTTGCATTTAAAGAGAGCTATGCAGCCAGTCTACCCCCTACTCTCATCATTCCTTGAAAACATTGTTGGGAGTAGGAAGGGGTTTGTGGTACTTCTCTCATTTACTTGGGTTCATCTTCTACTTCTTCTGACTCTAGATAGCTTATGCACTCCCCAGCAATTTGGTTTGAGTGATGGGGAAAGCAGTGTTCTGCTGAAGAGAACGCAGAACTCACTTTAATTTTTCTCGTGGTGTTCACTGCCATCTGAATACAGCTAGTAGTTATATGACATTCATATGCAGCTAGGTCTTAATTCCCAACAGATACAAGGAAGCTGGTACTCCAGCTGGGAATTTGTCAAACTGGCTGAAACACACATATGTGAAGGGAAGGAAGCAAAGGGTGTGAGGATTGTGGCAATGAAAGTGTATAGGATTTGGGGGTGTCCTTAGCGCCTTTGTTATAAGTCTTTCTAAACCTTCTTGTTCGCTTTCATGTTTGTTCTTGGAAATGAGGATCATGTTAAATTGAAGAGTCATCTAAGATTAAAGTCTGCTTTACGTTTGGGCCTCTATAGGACTTGCTGTGACTATCAGCCAGCCTTATCTATTTGTAAGTGGCAGAGCAAAAATCAGAGGAAAGAATTTAAGATTCATAGGAAATGTTTAAACCATCTGGAAAGATGGTTGAAGCACATTTCCTCATGCTATCTCCAAAGGCAAATTAAAAAAAAAGAAGGCATCTAAATGTTGAGATATTACAAGATTTAATATTGGTTTCAACAGTCTCTAGGTTTTTATCATCTTTAATATGCACGTCTGTAAGGGCCTTAAAGCTATCAGGACTTTTTTGTACAGCCTAATTTTCCCTCCAACTTCCTGCCACTCATTTCCCTTCCAAGGAGCCACGTAATCTAGCTTAGAATGAAATAAATCTATTAGTGATTTGCAACACATGACTGACTGACAAAATTGGGTCCCCTAACTCTGTAAAGAAGGAACCCAAAGTGAAGAGAGACAGCTTAGAACCTAATCTTCAGCTGAAGTTGTTGCGACTACAACAAATCGAGATGGTGAGTGAAGAATAAGGGAAGAGCATTATCCTGTAATGAGAGCTTTGTACCTTTTCAGAAAAAGTGACCAAAGAGTCTCTTCATTATAAAATATATAAAAGCGAAGAAATTTTTGGGATGTTTTACTCATGTATTTTTCAAAGGTTTTTAATATTATCCGATGAATGCAGACTATCTCCTGATGAACTCTATCCATTTCTGTTCCTTTGCATCATTTAGATGGCTCAGAGAAAGCAAAAGAGCAAATGTGGGCGATGGAGTTTCCATATTAGTTTCTATACCAGTGTCTTATTCAGAAATGAGACATGGCAAATTGTTATCAGATTTTCTTGTGTATATTAAGTTTCTGAGAAATTGACAACCAGGTAAAAGTTGGAGTCAGCTTTTAGGTGCCCGGTTCATACTGGGGATCAGCCTTTACATGAGTTCTAGGTTAAGATGGCATGAAGATGGCTGCAGACTGCAGCAGCATCCTGATCTGCTTCACTGATTCTCTTCTTGACTTTTGTTTTCCCCTTCTGAAGTTGTATTGACTACAATTTGCCAGGATCACTGTTGTCAAATCAGTTACCAAATATAAAACCCACTCAGTCTTCCTTTATTTCTTGAAAAATAACAATTGGTTGCAACAATAAAGATTTTAGCTCTGTTGAAGAAGGAGGAGAACCTTTATTAGTACTTTCAAAGTTCAGAAAGTACAATATCAGACAGAAATTTCTTATTCCAAGACAAGTGATTAAGTGCCTTTCTATGTTTTTAAGTCTTGATATCATATGGGTATTGTTTGCCTGTAAACTTAGATTTAATTCTAAATGAAAACACTGCAGTCAGGCTTATGGAATCAAGGACTAAAATAGAATGAGCTCTCTTCTGCTATTGAAGTGCTAGTCATACTCCTACAGAGAACTTTCAGACGCTTCTAAAGGGAAAAAAAAGTGCCACCTGCTTATAACGAAGTATTACACCCATTTTTTCACCCATACTTCAGTACAGGAAAGAACAGTTGATCTGAACTCCAGGTAAAAAAAGGGGATAAGATAAGGTTTTTTCCCAGATCAAATGATGATATTTGTAGTTAGTTATATCATTACTGACATGAAAGGAGAAAATGCAGAGAATAGTTTCAATCTAATTTGTGCCCCAGGGATTGATGTAGGTCTGCCAGGTAAGCAGTCTCATTGTATAAGAGATTTATTGTGTGTGGTATTCTATCAAATGTGAAGCTGTCATGACCCTGAGTACATTTATACTAGATAATTGAATGTCTACATTCTTTTTTTTTAAGCCTATCTTCCTTTTTTTAAGAAAAGGAAAGGTTCAAGGTGTGAAATTTGCAATGTTTCAAGTTACATAGGTCTCTGGAAGCTTTTTTAAAAGGCTTGGGAGCACGTGATTTGAAATGTCTGAGGATCTGCAACAGTAGTTCCTAATGTTTACAGCTTCCTGAACCACAGGAGAAGATGAGATGCACTCTGTCTAAAGCATGCCATTGACATCAGTGTTGACAGCAGTGTCTTCCACTGAAGAAGTAACTTCCATCGAAGAGTGTTTTTAGTGCTTTATAGTTCTAAATACCTAAAGCTCTGTGAGGCTCGGTTTATTATCTCCATTCTGTGGAAGCATATATTGGAGATTGCAGATACTCATTCTGTAGGGACACAAAAAGTGAATGGTGGAAATTTGTGTCTGTAGGGACACAAAAAGTGAATGGTGGAGAGCATAGGAAACTTCGTGGCTGGAGGAAATTCCTTATAGTAGCAGATTTAAAGAGCTTAATCACTTTGGTTTATTGTGATTAAATAAACCATTGGTTTATTTTTAGTTATACTGGAGTAAGTATCTTTGTGGGAGAAAGTAAAAGGCTGCTTAATGTAATAAAGGCTTGAAAAGAATCAGTATCTTGAAGCTGATGCTGGACAAACTTAAATGGAAAATAAGGTGTAAAATGTTAATAGTGTGAGTGACTGTCCACCAAAATATACTATCAAGAGAAACTGAGGATTTTTCATCTCTGTCTTTGTTCACATTGGGAATGATTGTTTTTTCCTGAAAGATGCACTTTATCAAAACATAAATTATACTTCAGTTAAAATGCCAATACATTACTCCCCTCAGAAGTAAGCTGGTGAAGCTCAATGGCTTGTGGTGTACAAGACATCCACCTAAATTCATTAGGAGTTTCCAGTCTTGAGTCCTATGAATGTTTACCTTAGGATCCTACTATCTTTTCTTGATGTACCTGTGTAAAGAATAATGACAATCTGTATGTCATGGAAACACCTATGTGGAATTTAGATATCGACGGTCCCTCCCCTTCTCAGGATAAAGTACTGAAAGGCAGGAACTGTACAGAAGAGGAGCTTGTGCCTTCTAAAAAAGTTTTATTTATTTATTTATTTATTACTCCACTAGTAAAAATTAAAGTGGGAACACTTTACCTCCCAACCTGCCCTGCTCATTTGCATATCTAGGGTAACCTAGTAAATGTAGAGCTAGGATAAAAATAATGTTTTGTTTCTTGTTCTGATTTAGCTTCTAAAATGCTTTTCCTCTTGTTTAGTCACTCAAGTGTCCATTGTATGGCAAGTACATATCGTGCAATGGTAGTGCATATAGGCAGGACTAAACTGGTCAGTGTTCTAATGCAGCTCAAAGTTATTTCAATATGTATTTCAGATAAATAATTGACCAAATTTAATTATATGTACCCTTTTACGCTTCCATCTGCCTCCTCACAAAGTAAAAGAAATAGAAATGAGAAATTGAGTTGCAGTATGTACCTTCAGCTCAACAGATTTGAACTTTGTCGCGCTCAAGGACTAAAATAGAATGAGCTCTCTTCTGCTATTGAAGTGCTAGTCATACTCCTACAGAGAACTTTCAGATGCTTCTAAAGGGAAAAAAAAGTGCCACCTGCTTATAACGAAGTATTACACCCATTTTTTCACCCATACTTCAGTACAGGAAAGAACAGTTGATCTGAACTCCAGGTAAAAAAAGGGGATAAGATAAGGTTTTTTCCCAGATCAAATGATGATATTTGTAGTTAGTTATATCATTACTGACATGAAAGGAGAAAATGCAGAGAATAGTTTCAATCTAATTTGTGCCCCAGGGATTGATGTAGGTCTGCCAGGTAAGCAGTCTCATTGTATAAGAGATTTATTGTGTGTGGTATTCTATCAAATGTGAAGCTGTCATGACCCTGAGTACATTTATACTAGATAATTGAATGTCTACATTCTTTTTTTTTAAGCCTATCTTCCTTTTTTTAAGAAAAGGAAAGGTTCAAGGTGTGAAATTTGCAATGTTTCAAGTTACATAGGTCTCTGGAAGCTTTTTTAAAAGGCTTGGGAGCACGTGATTTGAAATGTCTGAGGATCTGCAACAGTAGTTCCTAATGTTTACAGCTTCCTGAACCACAGGAGAAGATGAGATGCACTCTGTCTAAAGCATGCCATTGACATCAGTGTTGACAGCAGTGTCTTCCACTGAAGAAGTAACTTCCATCGAAGAGTGTTTTTAGTGCTTTATAGTTCTAAATACCTAAAGCTCTGTGAGGCTCGGTTTATTATCTCCATTCTGTGGAAGCATATATTGGAGATTGCAGATACTCATTCTGTAGGGACACAAAAAGTGAATGGTGGAGAGCATAGGAAACTTCGTGGCTGGAGGAAATTCCTTATAGTAGCAGATTTAAAGAGCTTAATCACTTTGGTTTATTGTGATTAAATAAACCATTGGTTTATTTTTAGTTATACTGGAGTAAGTATCTTTGTGGGAGAAAGTAAAAGGCTGCTTAATGTAATAAAGGCTTGAAAAGAATCAGTATCTTGAAGCTGATGCTGGACAAACTTAAATGGAAAATAAGGTGTAAAATGTTAATAGTGTGAGTGACTGTCCACCAAAATATACTATCAAGAGAAACTGAGGATTTTTCATCTCTGTCTTTGTTCACATTGGGAATGATTGTTTTTTCCTGAAAGATGCACTTTATCAAAACATAAATTATACTTCAGTTAAAATGCCAATACATTACTCCCCTCAGAAGTAAGCTGGTGAAGCTCAATGGCTTGTGGTGTACAAGACATCCACCTAAATTCATTAGGAGTTTCCAGTCTTGAGTCCTATGAATGTTTACCTTAGGATCCTACTATCTTTTCTTGATGTACCTGTGTAAAGAATAATGACAATCTGTATGTCATGGAAACACCTATGTGGAATTTAGATATCGACGGTCCCTCCCCTTCTCAGGATAAAGTACTGAAAGGCAGGAACTGTACAGAAGAGGAGCTTGTGCCTTCTAAAAAAGTTTTATTTATTTATTTATTTATTACTCCACTAGTAAAAATTAAAGTGGGAACACTTTACCTCCCAACCTGCCCTGCTCATTTGCATATCTAGGGTAACCTAGTAAATGTAGAGCTAGGATAAAAATAATGTTTTGTTTCTTGTTCTGATTTAGCTTCTAAAATGCTTTTCCTCTTGTTTAGTCACTCAAGTGTCCATTGTATGGCAAGTACATATCGTGCAATGGTAGTGCATATAGGCAGGACTAAACTGGTCAGTGTTCTAATGCAGCTCAAAGTTATTTCAATATGTATTTCAGATAAATAATTGACCATTTTTAATTATATGTAGTATTTTTATTTTACATACATGTCTTCAGATGCATAAAGTGTTTACTATTCGTACATTTCACAAATAATAATATCCATATTTATGATCTTATTAAGTATTTTTATTTTACATACATGTCTTCAGATGCATAAAGTGTTTACTATTCGTACATTTCACAAATAATAATATCCATATTTATGATCTTATTAACATGTGTGAAATTTCCACACAAGTCAATCTAGATGCAGTATACTCATCAATAAAACCTGCAAGACTATCATGCCACCTTTTACGCACTTCCATCTGCCTCTCCATCTGCCCACAAAGTAAAAGAAATAGAAATGAGGAAAATTGAGTTGCAGTATGTACCTTCAGCTCAACAGATTTGAACTTTGTCGAGCGGAGTGAAGAAATTAATAAGAGAAATCCCTCGCAGAAAATACTGACCATGAAAATTGTCAATCATCTTGATTAATAATCTCATAATGTCATATTAACATAATATCAAAAAAGGTAGTCCATTAGTACATGTCATAAACATTTTGTATAGTTTCATACAATAAGTTGGGAGGCAACGCAGGACTTGGAGCATGGGTGATGTATATTTCGATCATGCAATTTATAGGAACATCATGAACTTGAAATGTAGTTAATATAAAAAAATGTTGAAACATATTTTAAGTAATTTTAACTACTTCATATACTTTTTTGTTCTCCTGCCAACTACATCGGCTTTACGTCAATTTACGTAATTTCTTTCTTATGGAGCATTTAGTCTTTGCTGTTCCTCCAAAATGAAAGTAGTGTAACACATTTGTATGAAAACCCAAAAATATTTTGATTCTTAATTACTGTACAATATACACTTTAACATAACAAAATTGTTATGCTGCTCATTATAACTGCTCGTGTTATCAGTAAGAGGGAAAGGCATAAACAATTATTGCATATGGCCAGTCTATCTCAAAGCAAAATCACTATGCCGCTCTAGTAAATGAAAAAGCTTTCATACTTTGCAGGTATACAGATTGTTTTAGCTGTGCATGTATTTGAATATCTATCACTCTTCAGTTATGCATTTCCATAGTATTAAATTCTTAGACATTTTTAACTGCAGTGTTCCTTGATGCACATACAGAATAGTCATGCTGGCATGAAAACTTTCCTCAGTTTTTCTCAAAACACAATCAGAGGAGGGAGTTCAAGATACTTTATTTTACCTTTTTTGGTCCAGAACTAATGCATTTTTGGGAAAGGGAAGAAATATACATAAAACAAAAATATTGCTTGAATAGAGCTAGTATAGCTTTTCGAAGTACGTGAGATTGCAAACCTCGATACTTACGGAAGCACAGAGGTTGTTCCATATGTATATGTTTATTTACTGGTATGGAACTGAAGTAGTGTCACAATCAGTCAGGAACATGTCTTTCAACTCCTTGTTTTTCCTAAGGCAGTAATTCACCATCAGACTTACTGTGAGTGTAAAAGCATGTCTGTCAGTGAAGTTGCAATAATTACTAACCTCCAATATGTTACTGCCATTGTGTATGATAAATATAACCCATCTTAAGGCCTCAGGGATGCATGCAAGCTGCTAGAAGAGGTTGAATGAATTATAGAATATTGGTTCTGGTAGTCTGTGTTCCATCTAAAGAAGCAGCAAGAAGGGAGGGAAGCCCCCTATGGACTTACAAGGCCAATCTAATTACTTTTATTCAGCTAATGCCAAGATTTACAGTGCTGATGGGTTGATGGTTCTGTGGTTAATGAAGTTTGGAGATGATTTGCCTTAGTATTCAAAATGCTAATTCTTCTAGCTTTCCAGAGCATCTTCTGTTGGATGTGCCAAAGAGATAATAAAGAATATAGAGAATTACTAATAGAGTCACAAGTAAAAGAATTACCATGCCATGAACTAAATGTAAGTGCATGGATTCTGTTGCTACACAGGTAGAAGGGGCTTTTAGTACTAGGTGAACATACAAAAAGCAGGCTTCACATATTTTCTGCCGGGTGAGGATTTTTTATTGCTTGTGATGATGTGATGAAATGATTCAAATGCTTACATAATTTTCTACAGCATTAGGAGTAAAAAGCCCCTCAAATTATAGTACGCAAATAATTGTTATCTATGGTAATTTTCAGTGCTAAATTTTCAAAATTTAGTATCCAAAAATAGGCATCTGAGTCCAATGTTTTAATCTTCTAATTCACAGAAGTGCTGAGCACTCAGAACTGCTGCTGAATTCGGTGGGATATGAAGGTTCAGCCCACAGATCATATTGCTTTGGAGTCAAATGCCTAAACTTCACATAAGTATGAGAATTTTAGTTTTCAGTAGTTCTAGTAAAAATAATTGTAAGTACTTTTAAATAGTGAAATTTTGTTTGAGGTTTTGTTAGCATATTTGTTTCTTAATAAAACTATCGTGAAAATGTTTTTCAATTAGCTGCAACTCCTCCCCAGCTCTTACTCAAGTCAGAATTTTAGGTCTGTCAATCTGACAGCTTTGTTAAAAAACATCCTTGGGCAGTGTCATCATGAAAATAGATCCACCCACACAAATTTTCATAACGCTGCTTTCTACGTAGACCAGTCAGTCTAGGATTTTGCAGTAGTGATGGGATGGCAGGTGTGCTAACATGCTAATCAATAATACTGTGCAAAAGTTTGTCATACATGGTTTGTAACTTAAAGTCTGTGATAAAATGCCTTCAGTTAGAAAGAATACTTAAGGATCCAACTTTTCCTTAAAGCAGAATCCTGATAAATCTTCCATCGTATTAGTCCATTGAATGGCTAATGATCATTGCAGTACACTTTTTTTAGATAAGCAGGTATTGAATAGAAACATGTTCTTTATAGCCATCATCAGAGAGAGATCAGTAAGTGTGTATTTCGGTCCTTACTGCATTATCTACTACTACGCTACACTTGCTGTTCCCAGAAGTCCTGGGACACTGCTCCTCCTAGCTCTCCAATAGATTGGACTTAGTTTCTTCCTGTTTCTGTCTAGACAAGCCCTTTGGGATTAAAGGTGTTTTGAGTATTCTAGTAATAGTCTTTATGGTATTCCCAGTCAGCAATGTAGAACCCTGCTAAATCATGTTCTAATAGAAACTCATGTTATTTCCATGAATAAGTTGTAGCTTACAGTTCTCATCTGTTCTTTTTCCTGAGCTTCCCTAAGCCCTTGACTAGACAAGAATTTGGAAGCTCAGCCGTTGGGTTCTGATGTCGCTTGCTGTGTCCTTCTTTGCCCCTTGGTATCTCTAAGCTTCCCGGTTATATCAGTGCTCTACCTTGCCAAGTGTGTTTATGCAGATATGCTCCTTCAAGAGTATGTAAATTGATTTTACTTATTTTTTAAATTCTTTTTTGCAATGTTACTGAGAGAAAATTATTCATCTTCCATTTTTTTTTCTGTATCATCTTTCATACATTAAAAATTCAACACCTGTGCAGTGGTTGTGCATCTTATCCCAAACACACATTGTGCAGAGCCAGAGGTTTCTGCCCTTGCTTCAACTTAACAGCTGGTAATATTTGTTGTGCTAATTCACTTACATGGAAACACTGATGCAAGTGTTACAAATTGGAAGTTAGGGGTTTTTTCCAATTTCTAGCACAAGACAAAACATGGTGTCTTTTTCCCTCTAGTTTCACGTGGCAACGGGAGCAGGGGTGAGGCTAAGTATTGAATGCAGGGAAGAAAGACGGAGTTGTCCTGTGGGAAGCACAGATGAACAGCGTGCCCTTTCATCACAGAGGCCAATGCTCTTGACCAGGTGTAACTCATTTCAGTAGATCAGAGGCAACTGCAGTTTCCTGGTCAGAAGGCAGCTAGGTCTGCCTCCTCTTTCTTTCTTTCTTTAATTAACCTGCATGTCAATTCTTTCACCTTCTACAGATCCGAGGAAAAGCAAGCCCTGTCAGAAGTAATTACAAAAGGGTATATATAGAAGCACATTACAGAGAAAATCCTGGGCAGACAGGAACAAACTGTGGTGTGGTCCTTAAATGGTGTTTATAGGAACTATTAGAGAATTAGGGAGATATTTTTTGATTTTTTTTTTTTCCTTTGTGTGAGAGAGAGTGGCTGGGAAGAGCGTGAGTTCTGGAAAGGAAATGTGATGGGCTTGATGGAGGTGGGGGAAAGAGGTTAGATAAACAGCTACAGCAATCAGGACAGGCTGATGTTAGTCTACCCTTGTATGCAAAAGGATGACTACTAAGTACACTCACTGAGAACTGTTTCAACACAATATCTTAAGGCTTGTCTCAAGGCACTGTTAGTTCATGGGAAAGAAAGCTTTTTCTCTAGACCAGCTCTCTGTCAAAAACACGAATGCCTGATGTGAATTGAATAAGCTTGGCCACATAGGGAAAATTCGAAACTCCAATGCATTTGATTTTGTAGCTAAAATGCAGTGGCAATATGATTGTTCAAATCACCATGGTTTAATGGGTATGAATCCAGTCACCCTGTACTTCCAGTGACTTGCTTATGGCCTTCGTCAGTCAAGTAATTCAGAAGGGTTGCTCAAACTTATTAACTCAGCTACCTGGTTAAGTGAAACCAGGTCCAAAGGCTTAAAGGGGTCATACAGATGGTAACAGTTATGTTAGCACACAGCTTTGCAGAATATTTCTCATATCACTTTTATTCACTGATTTGACTTCACATTTTTGTAATGCAATATTTATTACATTAAACACATGTCGTCAAGGCTTCCTAGGTGGCTTATTCTCATTTTTTGCAATTGTTCTCTTCAGTGTACATTGTGCTTCAAAGTTAGGTAACTAATTATGCATTTCCACTTGAATCCGCCTCTTTGACTGTTGTTTCATTGTGTTTGCCATCATTTTTCTATCTGGAGAGGCAGAGATTAGATTGTTCTCAATAATCTTTTTAGTGCATGATCTGTGATGTGAAATTTCTATATCTGTAAGTTCATATCTGCTCTTTTTTCATTTTCTTTCTTTCCTAGCTTCAGTCTAGTGTATATAATTGTAACCAATTCCTCTGGTTCTAGTGTTAAATATTAGTTCCTATATTGTCGAACGATAAATTCTTTTCTTCATTTCATATTACGATTTCCACAGCCTCAGAACTGAATTATAGATATAGAATATATGGATATAGAGTTCTATAACATGTATAGATAGAGATAGGATTCTATAGTATAGAATTTTATTCTGATACTGTAGAATATCAGAATAAAAATTAGATCTTCATATTTTGGAAAAGCAACTGTGGAGTAAGTCTCTGTCATTTTAAAATATGTTAATAATTTTTTAATCTTTTTAAACTCTTTAATGGAAAGCTAAATAGTTTGGTGTAATTTGATAGATTCTAATTGAAGAGTAAGCATCTATTCTGTATTACGGAACATAGAGATAACAGATAGTGACCTCCTTTGCTGGCTACTTATTTTCCAAAGCAAAAACTCCTGTGACAACGATGTTTTACAGTCATTTTATTTCTATTATACCATGTGATATAATGAAAATGCAATAATAGTGGTTGATGGATGTTTTTTATGTTAAGAATACAGTTTGCTTATTGTACCATTGTTGTCAATCTTCATTTTAATTGTCAGGCTTAAGTGCTTCCACCATAGGAAAAATAGATTATCCATAGTCTGCTATTTTTTCTAACATCATTTTGTGAGTAAGCTAATTTTCAGTGAATACTAGCGAAGTATCAATGACATTATCTCTTGACTATTTTTCCCAGCGATTTATACGTTTTATTAAAAGTATAGGTGTGTTTTGTCAAATTCCTTCTTGACGCAATATGTACCACCTTACATAGTAAATATTTATCAGTCTTATTGATATAAATCTTCAATTTTAAATGCAGTGAGCTTTAATGTTTCGTCTTTGTTCTTTTTTAGGTTTAGGAAAATAATGATGAATGGCTAATGATGTTTTTATGGTACTTTTTTTGAATTGTGATTTCACTTTAACAGCATATCTGACTAAGAACAAGGAACTGAATTTGTGAAATGTCAATACGATGTGCATAGAAAAAGGCAATGTGTAGAAAAATTTCAACACATTCCATATACATCTCCTAGAGTGTGGAATATGTAATGAATCAAATTTTTCAAAAGCACTCAGGAGCTTCAATCATTAGATTTCTTAAAAATATCAACCTTTAGTTTTGGCAAACTTAAGCAAAAAAAATGACAACAGCTTGCTAATGCAGCATTCTGTTTAGATTCTGGAAGCTTAGATGTACTGAAATTAAGTGAAGGCCAGGACATCAACACGTTAGAAAGTTCCCTCTGAAGTCAGAGGGAAAAATTCTTGTTGCCATAAATATTTTCTTCAATACAGACAAGAGCAATAAGAATAATAAAGATAAAAGCTTGTTATTAATTATTGATACTACTAGTACTTAGGCTTTTCTGTATTTGTAAGAGCTATGAAGCATTGGAACAAGCTATCCAGAGATTTGAAATCTTTGTTCGTGGAAGTATTCAGAACAGGTTAGACAAAAAGGCTCTGAATACAACTGAGCTTTCTTTAGTGAGTGGGTTGGATCAGTTAATTTTATGATATTCCTACCAGTTGAAGAATTTTATGGTGTTTTTGGTCACTATTTATGCAAGGCTCCATCTAATGTGCTTAACTCTGCAGGTGAATAACCTAGCTGAAATCCATGGAGTGTAGAAAATAGGTAGCAGAAATATTTACAACGTTGAGACTGTAGTTTGACCCATCTGATTTCTTTGCTGTGCATCACAGTATGCCTAGGAGAAAACAGAAAGCTAGAATCAGATGCCCTGTTTTGCCAGACTAAACTTTGCCAGTAGTTGATTTATTAAAAGGAATTTGATATTCAGGGATTGGAAAGAATTGAACTCCAGAGGAAAATACCCCAGCAGTTTAGTTAAATTCGATAGCTCTGGTCATTCAGTTTCAACAGTACAGCATCCGTCATGGTAATTAGAATCTATAATTTGCAGCAGACTTATATGAGCTACATCAAGTTTGTTATGGGTTTTGGCTATACCAAAAAGGAGAAACTTCTGCCATTTTAGCTTGTTAGGAAATTAATGAGTTTGATAGCTTCTCTCCAGCTGAAGCAGAGAAACTTTTCTAACGTGAGGTTGGTTCGTAGCAACAATCTGAAAACAGAAGACTGAATCTCTTCTTGAACCTAATAATTTGATCTCTCAAGACTAGCTGCTTTTATAACAAAAATCACTGTTCACAGGACAATAAACGGTTGTGAAGATGTATGGTAAACTGTAATTTAACCTGACCTTCAGAGATCCTTACATTGGTAGCTTCTATCGTCCTCTACTGCATTAGTAGCAGATACCAAGGATATGATTCTTCTCATTTTGCTTCTACATTGTTATGTTCATATTCAGTGATGAGATTGGAGAACTAAGGCCAGCTCTGTGTTCTGTCCGTGTCTTGAAGACTTTTCTGTCGTGACTAGATGAAAAATTACCTGGGTATTATTTTTATTAAGAATAAATAGAAGGACTGTTTTTCATCTTTTGCTAAATCAATGTTTGTCAAGTAAGAAAAGAGACATTATTTTATTTTCACAACAGTGGGAAAGTATACATACCTAATATGTATCATTTATGTTGTGACACATACATATATGTTATAGTACATACTGTGTATGCCATAACTCCTGTTCCTGACTGTACAGTACCTATTTGGATGGTACACTTGCGAAGTCTGCAAGTTCAGTTTCTAAATTTTTGGGCTCCTCATCTGCTTGCCTTAAACGATTTACTAGGTTGCTGGCTTTGTCAGTGGTGCTTAAATCCATCTTGACTCAGTAACCTTTTTCCTAGTCGATAACATTTGCATGCACAGTGCAACAGTTTGTAAGTGCATACCTGTACACCTAAGAAAGTGTTCACATCTTTAATACACAATTAATGAAACAACATACTAGCCTTGTTAAATCACACATAGTGGCCAGAAGTGGTATGAGTCATAACTGTAAGTTCTGTCCCTGTGAAAAGGATGGAATTGTTTGGCTGGAAAAAGAATGTGTATTTCACTATTTAAGAATAGTACAATTGGAGGCTTTATAACTGGAATATGTAATATTTTTTACCTGTCAAATTCAAAAGGTGCTGACAGGTTTTTCTGCAAATCTTCCGAGCAATTTCAAGAGGCCAGAAAATAATTTCTACTGTCGATTAAGCTGATTTTTATCTTGATCTAAATTTCTGTGACAATTTGCTAAATAAAAAAGATAAATTTTCAAAAAGTTATCAGCGTATAAAAACAGGGATACCAAAAGCAATTGTTCTGCAACTGGAACAACAATAGGTTATATTTAAAACTTTATACAGTAAGTGAAATTTTAGTTTTCTTGATAAAACTAGTTTTGGTGTTCTCTGAATAGCTGCCCCGAGTAATTAGTTGATATATTTGGGAACTGTGATAAAAATAGAGTGACCATCTACAATTAAGGGTAACTAAGAAAAAATTCTCGAAAACAGCATACCTATTGAAAAACATGAAACAAATCTTTTTGTAATGGAACACGCACACGATATGTTATAGTGTTACAGAATCATACTTTTTTTCGTCACAGGGTAGGATCTCTTATGTGAGTGTTGCATTAAAATAAATTACCTGGTCAACTATTTCTTTCTGAGCTTACTGGAATCGGGCTATGAAGTACTGGGCCTAACGTACATGCCTTAAAACAGGCTAGGTGGTCACCCTATTGTTCAGGTCACATTTTTACATTCAGAACAGCTATGAAGGTGAGTAAGGTAAAGGCAATTCAGAATTACCACAATTTCTGCAAGAAAACCTGCTTTATTCAGCAGAAAGATGTCTTTTACTAGAAAAGCAGCAGAAGGTGGCTGAATAAATCACTCATATCAATGCATCCCTTATATTACCCACGTTCATTCAGTCCAATACATTATGCATTCAAATCAGTGGAAGTTGTGTGGTTTAGATCCTGTGCACTGCACTGAAAAATTCACCTCTACATACCTGTGTGTTTATTGTCTTCAGTTATTCATCAGTTACTGAACGCTATGGACATTTTGAAATTACCCTATATCTCATTATTTCATCCATTGTTTTTTTGCAAAATACATTGAAAATTCAGGTTTGCTTTGAAAACTCAAATGAGATTATTTTGAATGAAATAACAAAATGCTTATTAAAAAGGACCGATTGGATTTCAGACTTGTTACTGTAATTTATAATTCCTCCTCCCCCTTCTTCTCTTTCTCATCCTTTTTGTCCTCCTCTACAAGCATCTTTTCCCCCCCAGAGTAATACTGGTGCTATGTACAGTATTTTATTTACAGTAGTATAAACATTTTCAGCCTGTGACTTCATTGCTGAAATAACTCACCTCTTTCATATCAACTCTTACCTAGGAGCCGTACAGCAGACTCATTGATGTAGGTTTTTTTCTGCATGGCAGCCCAGGCCAAGCTGTGGTTTCATTGCATGATGCAACTTCACCTTTTTTGGTTGTCTTTGGGATTAATTATAACCTATTCTTGTATTGCCTGTGCATGCCAACGTGCTTACCATAATGGTGTAAACACTGAATGCAGTCTAAGCATTAAGTGCATGAACTGGAATTAAAAGAACCCATAAAATTAGAAAGTTTGAGCAAATGTAAATTATGCTTATCGATATCTTTAGTTAAGCTTTTATAGAATGAATAGGACATAATATGTATCAGATCTATATATTTAAAATTTCCAGCATATTACGGTAGTTTATTGACTAGACAATTGCAGTGTGGTCAAGATGTGGGGAAGAAAGAGTACTAACTATTCTGTTGTGACAACGGCTGAATGATGCCAGTAGTGTTCAGAAAGATAAACCTTTCCCTGCTGTCAACTTTAGCAGCAGGTGAGAGTGAAAAGAGGTAAGATTATACATAATCATTTATTAAAAGTCAGAATTTGGGAAGAATTTTGAAGTGCAACATTTTTTTTTTTTTACAGTATTAAATAGCCTGCAAAATAATTTAAAATGTATTGATTTACAAAACACTACTAAAATGAAATTTCATATGAAGGATTGTAACGCTGCTCTAAGTTTCTTTTACAAATGACATTGTGACCATCCTAAGCAACCTGTTATTCATATGTTCTTAAATGTATTCAAATAAATCTTTCATCATCACAGTAGGAGATATGATTTAATGCTAATCCTATTGTTTCCTGATAAAATGATGAAACGGCACTTTGGAAAGTGACTTGAAACATTGTGTCTGAACACAATTTTGTAGTGCTCTTGATCGGTGCAAATGTTGAGTGTATGTGTTCAGATGTTACATCTTGTCCTTTTTGGGGGGGGTCAAAATTAATTTGCAGATTGCAAATTAAAATTTAACTTGGTAAAGAAACATTATTTATCCTGTACATTTAACTTTGAGGGCCTATAATATAAAATGTTATGATGTTTGAAAAAAGGTACAGATATATATAAAGCCGCATTATGCTCTTAGTGTTTACTTTTAAGCAGGTAACTGAAAACATGCAATATATTCAAAACAATACAAAAGGGAAGTAATTTCCACGACTGTTGTCATGCCACCCACATGCTGATACTGTGCTGCCCTGAGAATGTTTATTATTTAGGATTACTTAGGATTTTTTTTTTTTTTAATGTTGTTCCTATATTCCACATAATGACAGTTACTATTATTTTTCTTATAACGAAGAAAAATTCTTTTAGGACTGTAAAACTGATCAGGCCTATATCTATACGGCAACATGAAGTTCTTCCTCCTGAAATCGGTGCAAAATGGATTATTACACCAGTCCTTTTGACTTTCCAGTAGCTCAGTGTGTAAGCCTAACTACGCATCCATTTTCCCATGCACAGCAGCCAGGATAAAAAGGTGTTGGATGATACAAGTGCAAGCCATTTTGAGATAGTGTTAGAAAAAAGGGGCTGCTATATATTCATTTTTAACATCATTATAATCCTCTTCTTACATTGATGTAAAGCAGTTTTATATCAGGCTTGTGATAATTGATTTGAGTGACTGCTACAGGTGTTGGCAATACCTTATTCCATTTGTTAATGGAGATAAAGTGACTGCTAAAAAAGAAAGGCATAGTGTCATTATCTGCCTAAAAAGGGCTTTGCCTTTCCCATTGAGAAAAGCCACTGTGACTGAGACTGTCACTCAGGCTCCAGGCTAGTTTTCTTGTCTGAAAAGTCGAACTACGAAAGAGTTGAGTTATTTTTTTAATTTCTTCTTTTTTCGTTTAAACTGTTTCTATTCTTTTGCAAAGTGAATGTGACTATTCAGTTAGTCTTTCATAAAATCTGCATTTTGCCTTAAGAATACGGTAAGTTGCTCTTAAGACAGTCCTGGTAAATAATCAGGTCCCACAGCTGGAACAGCTGTGACATGAAAATTTCTAAGTAGGAAAATTTACTAGATTGCAGTTACATGCATGTGGAAAGTAAGCAACGGCGGAGGAGTGTATGGGTAGAGAAACTGTGTACATGTGTTTTACTTTAAAAGGTATGTGCAATGAAAACTTTCCAGGAGGCCGGGGAAAGAAAAAGGGGAACTGATAGAAAGGACTGTCGTAAGTGTTTTTACATGCTGGGAGTGAATGTTACCTGGGTTATGCCTGCAGTTGGTTTAAAGCAGGAATTTAAACAGATATACTGTGATGCTCAGGATATAGTCAAAGATCTCAGATGGTTACTCTTGGTAGTTGAAAGGGTTTTTTTACTTCAACTCACCTGTCCATTATTTCTAGTAAAGTGGAACAAGTACACAAATACAGACTTCCCCGTGATAATTTACAAGGATACCAGATGTGTAATAGTTTGGACTGGGAGTAGTTGAGTTGCATGACCTGTGGCACCCTAAATGTATCTTAGGTATTAAATTACGAAGGTGCTTAAAAGGACCCTTATGCTGATGGGCTATATAAGGCTAAAAGGTCCTCATGAGGAATGAGAGAGAGAATCTGAAATGATGAAAATTAGCTTGGGACTAATATATTTTCTAGTGTTATGCAGATTTTTTGAAGGAATGTACATGGTTCATGTTTACAGTTATGCCTTCGTTTGAAATAAGAAACAATATATCCTGCCTGGCGTAACTGTGTATTAAGACTGCTTTAGAATTACCATTAACGCAATACGGATAGCTTTTTATGGATAATAATACATTTGGGTGCATGCACTAAAAAGCATGACCAAAAAAGCTGATCCAGTAATATAATGTCAAGTTTCTACCACTTTGCAGTACTTCTGGCTTTCATTGCTCAATTACATTATTCACTGACATTAAAGTCAAATAATACACCTTAGGTTCAAGTTTATTGCTACTCAGTAAAAACTAGATAGTAGCTGGATATTTTCATTGAAATATCACAGGAGGGAATTCCAGAAAAGACAGTCAGATGAATGAACTGGAAATAGTTTAACACTCCAATTCATCTGGTACTCTTGTCATTTTCAGTTAGGATCATTGAATTGAGACTGAATTTCATAGGGCAAGATTAGTTTTTTTTAATTACGGTATGTAAGCAAGCAAGAAACCTATAGAAAGAATACTCAAAATCATCTGGAGGAATCTGTTACACATGTCAAGCAGAAAATCAGAGTTGAGTTTTATGATGATATACAAAAGAAAAATGATTAATAATCTTAATTTGGAGTCAGGATAGATAGAGGACATTCTCATTTTTGAAGATTGTATGAGATTTTTCAAAGAGTGCAGTCAGACGAGGGAGACTTCTAAAAGTTGGACAACAGTATCAACAGAATAGAAGGGTAATAAAAGGCACTGAGATGGGAGAGTAGTTGGAGCTGGAAACCGATGATGATGGTGGGCTGTTGAAAACTTTGAGTTTGAGTAAAGTGGATAGCAAATATGAAAAGTACCTTTGGGTAATTTTAAAAGACAGCAGCTGCAAAATAGAATCACATATAATAGAGCAAGGAGGAATCTCAGGAAGTCGCTCTTCCTTCTGCTGCAAGGTAAGAGTGGCTATACATAAATTTATTCAAACAGCCACTGATCTAAGAGATCAATGGTTTGTAGGCCCTCTCCTACAGAAGGAGGAAATTTTAGAAATATCACACGTGTAGATCATTGTATTGACATATGCAAATGCAAGGACTGTAAGTCGTCCATATATCCCAGGCTGAAAAGTCTTTACCACCGTTTTAAAAATCCGAGATTCACCATTCTCCCTAAAGAACCTATTCCAGTGTTTAACTATGTTTTAACTGAAAATGTTTTATGCTTCTGATATACTTCTGACTAACTTGATCCATTTCCATTTGTTCAATTCAATGTGAACATGGAAAAGGGATTAGTATTCTTTTTGCAGCATAGAATGATGTGTTTGCATTTTCATGTCACCAATTATTTTCTGTTCTCTGGAGTAAACAGCTTCAACAACTTATTACTTCTTTGATAAAGAATATTAAAGAACAATTATATTAAATAATAATAGACAAGAAGTAATAGAAAGTGGTCCTATTATGAAGTAGAAACATGCAAGATTGTCAGCTTTAGTAAATAGGGCATGCAGTTTAACAGAATCTTTCTATAATGCAGTCAGCATACTAGATATAACTGAAGTGGCTTATTAAATGTCAAAAAAGGTAATAATATAATGTTAGTTGAAACAGTATACTGGTGTTTTTCTCTTTAATATGTCAGTAGTCTCACATAAAAACCTTTGATTAAAAATGTGATCCCTGGCATTGTTGCTCTATCGTTCTCTTAGAATTGGCTTGTCATCAGGGAGATTTTTTTGTCAAGGTAATGTAATACTATTTGCAGTTGCCAGTGTTCTCATCTTATGGTAAGCAATTAACAAATCTAATGCAAAATAAAATAATATACTCTTCCTACTTACCTATGTGGTTCTCAGCAAACCTTTTCACATGCAGTTATCTTGGGTAGGATGAAGATCTTAATGGTGTATTTTGCAAGAAAGCACATGCTCTGTCTTCTGTACGCTACTGAAAGAACGTAGAAGAGTTATGGAGATTGACTCTGGGCCGTTTACTTATGCCTGATTTAGCACTCAGATCCTGGTCGTTTACCTGTTCTGCAGGAATCTTCTATAGCTTTTGTTTGTGAAAGTCGGTAATTAGAGAAGACCTATGCTGCAGGCAGTACTGAATGTACATACACCCTGATGAATTAAGAATTATGCTGTTTTCAGAGTGAGCAATTTTAATGTGCTTATTTTCTGTATGTCCCAGCCATTCAATATAAAAACGTAAATAAAAGTTTCTTGTTATTGTACTTGTATACAATTTTGTGTTTGGGCTGAGGAAGACAAGAAGTTGATTTTGCCTGAGTTCTGTGGTAGGTTGGCTTATGTTTTACTAGGGCAGTCTATGAAGAAGCACGATGTACTTAAAATTCATGGAAAACTTGAAAAAGAAAGATGAAAACTGACAACATTATACTGAATTTTACCAAGTTGTGTTAGTTCATTTAGGTAAAATAAGTACTAGCAATGTTACTTGACTCTTGCCACTTGGTATGTTGTCAGTCGCAAATAGCTCTGTAAAAGTCAGTAGAGTTATGCCAGGCAAAATCTTGGGCATCTGAGATGGGCATGAGGAAACTATACCTTTGCTCTGCAGTGGTACCAACTTAATTTGGCTCTTAATTTCGTACATGGATGTGACAGAAATCAAAATTAAGAGCCTCTCTTTCTTTCCCACTGGAAGCCCTCCTCTGTCTCAGTTTCTAAACTGAATTAATTTTGCATTAAAAACTGTTAAGTTGCAGCATTTAAATATATTTTAAAATTTAAAACAAATTAACATTCAAAGGAAAAAAAACCCACACTTTTATGCCCCGTTCTTTATCACATGATCCACAAAAGTGAAAGAATCATAAGGAAGAACAATATGTCTCTGGCTCTGATTCTTAGAAAAATCTTTACTAAATGATGCTGTTGTACCAATTTATTACTGATTGATCTGGTTTTGTTGTTGCTTATTTCTTCTGACTGGATTTTTTTTGAAGGAGGATGAGGAAACCTGTTAATTTTACCCCGAATCAGTCTAAAAGCTTGTCAAGGTTCCCCAGTGTGCTAGGGAGATAATATAGAAGTACTTAGTTATAGAAAGCATCTGCAGAACAGATGAGTCATGACGCATTTTTTAATTAGGTTGGAAATAGAAGGGTAATATTCTAATGCCAGCTTGTGATCTGTCGGACTTTAACAGAAGATGTTGTGATAGAAATTAGGAAAGGGAAATAAGGACAGGCACTTGCATAGTTCCTCCTTTTTTCTGAAAAGCAGTTCCCTTGAGGTGCTTGCAATTTTTAAGGTGTAGATTAAGCAATAGTCTAACATTTTTTAATTAGGTTGGAAATAGAAGGGTAATATTCTAATGCCAGCTTGTGATCTGTCGGACTTTAACAGAAGATGTTGTGATAGAAATTAGGAAAGGGAAATAAGGACAGGCACTTGCATAGTTCCTCCTTTTTTCTGAAAAGCAGTTCCCTTGAGGTGCTTGCAATTTTTAAGGTGTAGATTAAGCAATAGTCTAAGAAATCTTGGAAGCTAGCTTTATCTCACATTATTTGGCAGTTCATCTTTTACTTTGATCAGATTTATATTTTGCTTATTTACTTTAAAATTGAACAAAGAGGATACTGATGATGTAATTCCAGGACAGCTTAGTGTGTATGAGCCTAAGGTCAGCAATGCATTTTCAAAAGGAGTGTGAAAGAGAGAGATACATATCAAAGTGAAGAAGGGAGGCCACTCCACATGTAGACAAGGCAGGAATGGAGACGGAAACAAAGACAGTAAGGCAGAGTAATCCAAAATAAATTCATCGCATGCTGAAGTTGAGGAGTTTTTGTGACTGGAAAGATAAATATGTGTTAATTCATTAAGCAGAGTCAAAATCGAGAATTAAAAAAAGGTACTTGGCAAAGTCCCAAGGAGTTATGCAGGTATATTTATCTGAAGCTTTATGAAGGAAGAGGAGGATAAAGTAATAGGCAATATAGAGTCCAGACAGGAGGAAGGTACAATAAAAAAAGGTGAGACAACCAAGCATGGTCAGCATCTTAGCTATGAGTATAAAAAAGAAGCTCTGGGATTTGACACCGAAACGTGTTGGGAGCAGAAAGTTCTCTCTGTGTGTGTGTATATATGTGCATAGGAGAAACAGTTAGCTAAGGATTTAGAGGTAGGAGGTTGAGTGGTCAAAAAGGATTTAAATGTATCATTATCAATGACAAGATAAGAAGATACAGGAAATGGTCACAGCATCATCCTTGGCTATCAGGTCATAACTGTCTGCAAAATTCAGTGAGAAAGGGATTGTTCCTCCTTCACTCACTAGCTCCGCGTACACAAAACCTCTTAGAAAATATCTATAACTAGGGACGTAATGATCCCATGGAGTTTTATGGATCCCAAGACTTAGGGCTGTGATGGCAGATTACACGGCACTTCTGCTGTGGGCAAAGCGGGTCTTCCCCGTGCCTTCACTAAAGCATTGTTCCGACCCAGCTGGCTGCTCTTCCTTTTTGGGAAGGAAACCAACTTAACTCTTCCTGCATATCCTGCAGTGCTAACTGAGAATGCTAGTAGCAAAACTTCCCCGGTGGCGGACCGCATCATGTCAAGGGAGAGTGAAGTAATTTAGAAGACATTTGCCATCAAAAGATTAACGAGCTTATTGATCTTATGACTCAAAGAAAGGCCTTCTAAACTAGTAATTTACCAAGGCATCTTGCATTTAGAAGATCAGTACACATACTGCAAGAAAATACTTTTTTGTTTTCTTCCTGTGGGACTAATTTCGTTAATAAATGAAAGCCATTTGAAGTAAAAAAAAAATGTTATGCTCTCTGTCACTCTGTGAGATGTTTGACACCTTTGATTCTTATTTAGTCTTGCTGATTAATTTTAATTATGGTATTTGTTTCAATAGGTTGACACTTGATAGGCATCCATGTTTATAATTTTGCTATATGTTCATGCCTGTTTCAGTAAAGAAGATTTTAACTGCTTATTCCCCTCTGAGCTGTGCAACTAAACCATAGTTAAAGGAACAGAAAGTATTCTGCACTGAAAGAACATTGCTTTTTCTAAATGATAAATCTGGCTTTTCCCTTAGTTTTACTTTAGTACTACATCACTGAAACACAGTTAAAAAGCCCAACCATAACCCCCTTAATTTTTTTTTTTTGCTGTACTGTTAAAAATATGTATTAAAGGAGTATAAACGGACACTGTCATATCAAATTTGTGCCAAACTTATTTTTTACTCTAAACTTCATAAAATTGGGTTTGTTCTATAAATTTGAGGGAATTCAGTATTACAAAGGAGCTTCCAGTAAAACAAAATAGTTGGAAAAAAAGACGACCACTATAGACAGTTTTATCAACAATGTACATGCCCAAATTAATACATATTAATTGCATTCAAACACAATTTGAAAGTGAGAAGTGAATGGAATGTCTTCAAGTGATGAGATACTAAAGAGCTTCTAAATATTGAGTGGTTTCTCTCAATTATTTATTCATTTGTGTTGATTATATTTTAGCAGCCTCTACTTGTACATAATTATAATTTGATTTTAAAATTCAGTCTCATCAATGGACATTGCTTCTGATAGAAACTGCACATTTTACTGTTTTTTCATAGAATGTGCTACTGTGCCATCTAAAAACTGTCATGAGCAAAGAAAATTAAAAACTTCCTAATTTTTCGTAGTATCAGGTTGTTGTATTTCTTTCTTAAAACCTTAAGTTTGTAACAATTTGTTTTTAGTTCCAACTTTTTTCAATTTTATATTTTATTTACTTAATATTAAGAATTAAAATATATTTTAGCTAATTTCAATAATGGAGTTAGCTTTTCCTCTACCATTCAGAAGACAACTTTGCTTCCAAATATTAAAATTGTAAATTAGGACAATTCTCTGAATTTCTAAAAGTTCAATAACTTCTTAAAGTTCCAAAGATGTAGCAGCTGTGGTACAATATTAACATCAGTACTTTCCTGAAGTTGCAGTAGAAGTAGTTGTCTTTTGTGGTGGTTTATGGATGTTTTACATAGAACTTCTTATCTTCAAAACACTTGGCAAAGTATAACTAAATTAATATGTCTTAAAATTAACCTTTTGCATTTTGGTATATAATAATACATAAATAAAAATTGACATCTCTCATAGTCTTTGCAGGCCTTGTTATTAAAAAGAAAGGAAAAAAAAAAAGGCAAAAACCATTAGGAGCAGACTGACATGGCATGTGCCAAAAATACAAGAGTCCACTTCCTTACACAGGAAGAATAGAGAACTGTAAATTGCATATTGGATAGTTATTTCAAGTACCGAATTGGGTGTGCACAACCTTTCCCATTATTATGGGGAACATCTTACGTAAAATCATCCAGATGAAGTCACCGTGATTGCAAAGCTGGCCTAAAGTCTGAATGAACGTAGAATTTCTTCCCCTTACTTCAGTGTGGTCATAATGGCAGTGATTGCACTGTGACATGGATTGATATGTCGTGCCAAGGCTTTGATCTGAAGTTGGAAATGGGCTTTACAGCTCCTATCAAGAGGTGAAATGATACAGGAAAAAACACTCAAGATATTTTCAACTCTGTTGCAATTGCAGAATCCTGGAAATATTCTATGAAGGCTTCTTCTGTGGGAAGTTTCACATTAATATTCTCACAGAAACAAATAATTTCAGAAAACATTAAAATGCATACCATTTTTTGCCCTCTCCCACTCATTCTATGACTATTCAAAGAATAATCCCAGTAGAACCATTTCAAATGCATTAGAAGTATTCCAAATGAACCAGAAATAAGTGAGAATAATAAATAAATACATGAAATAAGCTTGTGACAAAAGTAGTTATTTAAACAGGAGTAAATTCTTTCGAATTGAAGTGACAAGGGGTTCGTTCATTTGTTCAGCTGTGGTAGAAGTGTCATGTAAAGTGTTGGCTTCAGGTCGATTGCAAAAAAGGCTTAAGGATGCTGGGAACACCTTGTCAAAATTTTGCCCCATCTGAGTAAAGTTAAACTGGAGTAATTTTGTTACTCCTCTTGTAGTCACTCTTGCTCACTGAACTAGTTTATGCCTATGACACCTGTATAACGGGGCTTTATAACTACTAGTATTGCTGTAATAATAAACAGAACAAGTAAATAGAGGTAATGTGAAACTGAAACAGATAGCAGTGTTTAAAGAGCAGGAGAGGAAGGAAAAGAATTAACAGAGTGTAGTCCATGCCTGAAAAATCAAATAAGGTTCTGTCTTCACTGCAGGTTAGGCAAACTAAGCCCACTGTTATTTCTCTAGATGCGATTTTTATATTAAATGGTAGCACAGAGCACACAGTTGCGGCAGATGATAACTTGATATAAACGTTGACCTGAAGAAAATTGTCAGTCTCTCAAATCTTGTTTGTGTAGCCCAGGCATTGCTTGTAGCATTTAGTTTATTACATAAAAAGATGGCAGGGCAAAGGGGAATTACAGTCCTTGATAGATTATCAGCAGGATATCCCTACGTTAAGTGAAATAAAATTCCTGCTATGAGTTTTTCTTTTCAAAATACAAGAAGTCATGGTTGCAGCGGATTTTTTTCGATTTTTGTGTAGCAAATTAAAGATGCTCTTTCAAAGCGCACATAAATATTGCATTTAGTTACATCATTACTGTAGTTTTTATCCAGTTTTGTTAAATCTTTCCTATTACTATTAGTATAATGTTATTCCATTGACTTTAGTGTAGTTTCTCCTGTTTTTTAGCAGTATAAATGCATAAAACCACACTTACAATGAAGCACACTTACATGGAAGAGTAATAAAGGCATTTCTAACAGTCTGTTGCTTCCATCAAAGGTGAAACCTTTGCTGACCTAAAGGGGTGAAATCCCATAGGACAAGCCATCTCATGTTAGTTTAAAACAGGGAATATATTACTAGTCCTGGAGACCCCAGCACACTATTGTCTGGAACTCTAAGAACTATAGCACTTGTGGTTTTGGGAAACTTGATGTAAAGAGGAGTTTCAAATTGGCTGCCTTTCTGCAGCAGGCTGAACGGTGCAATGGTAAAGATTAGTGGCCATATTTTTCTCTCAGCTCAAATGTGAGCTACTGATGAAAACAAAAAATCCAAACCAAATTCTCTCAGCCAAATGTGAGCTACTGATGAAAACAAAAAATCCAAACCAAAGAATATCACCAAAATTTAAGTTGGAAAATTTAAAATCATGTATAATCCATCCTGTGAGTATAAATAATCATTTCTTTAGCCTTAGTGACATGCCTTTCGGACAAAATCATCATGTAAAATAAAGAGGAAAGGACGTTGTGTTTGTCTTTGACACGGATAACTTAGAAATTGAAAGAGAGAAGTGATCTCTGAAATGAAGGACGCTTTAGGGATATGACTAGCAGAAAAAGTAGCTCTAGTATTAGGTAAACAGAAGTCCCAAATCAGGATGGTGGTCCACTGTGCTACGTGTTTTGCGAACAAGATGAAGATGTATTATGCATTAGCTAATTTGTCAGATCTTGTAGGGGTTTTTTTTGTAAAGGACAATGGTACAAAAGTACAGCCATTAGCTGCAACCTCAGCTGACCTTATCTAACAGTCATGACAAGTACCAAGGAACTGTGGAAAGGAAGATAATGAAGCTCTCTATCCTAGTTATAAATCTGTGCAATTCCATTAGCTGCGGTGAATTTCTGCAGCTTTTACAGGAACCTAACCCGGAATTAAGGGTCCAAGCCTCTGTGTTGGTGCAGGGTTGTTCATTCTCCTTCTGCTGTACTTTCTGTGATTTCTGTTGATAGGGTGCATGGTGGCTCAGCGTGTAGCCTACCTTATTTTGACAAAATCCTTTGCTCTCAATAATGCCATACAGAAGATGATCCTGTTGGGTTCTCAGATTCTATCCACTCTTTTTGGAGCTAAAGCTGTATTTGTAAAGTATGAGGTGCTGTTTTCCGTCCTGTATGTTAACGTTTGGCTTCTCTTCCCTTCTGCCTGCTTTTGTAAATCAATTCTATGTGAACTGTAACAGAAATGTTTCATAACTTCAATGCCTTTGCAAACAGCTTTTAAAAACCATTTTAATATAATTTCCTATAGCACTGAAGCTTCTTAAAACGTAAAGCTCTTGTACATCAGGGAGAATTTTGCTGTATACATTCATGCATCTAAAGACAGGAGAGGGCATGCTGTACTTAACTTGTTTGACCTGAAATGTATACAAGGAATGGAAAATTTGGCTGCATGTGTAATGACCTGGTAGCCCAGGTAATTTCCTTTATGCCTTAAATTAGGTAACTGACATTCATAACGCATAGAATCTTGCTTGTTGAGCAGTTTAGCATTCTATTTGCAGAGCTACCGCTATACTAACTGGTATTACATTCACATTCAGTGATTTATTTGACCTGGGAAGCCAAAGAATTTCTTCTTTCCTGAAAGGATGTTTTCTAGGGTTCCAAATGATCAGATGACCTACGTTCTAGTTTTCCACTTTATTACAGTTGTGATGAATACATGATCATTTGCAATATATGTATGTGTATATATGGTGGGACATTATGTATATATAGTATATACATCAGCGTATATTGGGACATGACTTTCACTTTGGTCTGTGACTTCAACATTGTTCTGTGGCTTCACCAACCTATTTTAGAAACCTCGCAAATAAATCACTAATCATACTCATGGAAGTTATCTCCTTCCTTAGATAAAAGTATATCTATAAAGTACCAGTTTGTATAGAGTATGCTTTGGACCTGTCCCACCGTTAAATAAAGCATAATAGTATAAGCTAGAATTTGCAATGGCTGCCTGAGACACACAAAGGTATTTTAATTAACCTGCATGCAGAAATTAACCCTTAGAGTACTGCTTCAAATTCCTCAATTTATTTTGTTATTTAATTTTACCAGTGGGCTATGCTGCTTTTCTACTCAGCTCATAGTACTGTACATAAAGTACATTAAATAGTCATACACAAAAAAAGAAGTGAGAAAAAGGAAAAAAAAAAAACAAAATCAACTTCTTATAAACAAGGGATTCTACAAGACTGAGTACCCCAGGTTGCTAATGGGTAATGTATTCCTAAGCAACTACATGTTTTTTTTTAAGGTTTTATATTATGACACGAATTAAAAACATGTAATGTTTCACTGTAGCTGTGTGCTTGTTAGGTTTGTTCCTAAAGTATCATAGGTATGTCTCCTGTAGAAAGAAGTCAGTTCTTTAAGGGGTTATGTGGGGTTAAGGAATCCTGAGGTATTCTCCTGCTTGTCCTTTCTTAAAGGTTATCTGCATGTTAATTCTCAGATATTATCTGAACAGGTGAATATAAAGACTGTATGAATGACTAACTGAATGAATGAAATAATTCATTTGAAATGCTTGCTTGTATCTTGTAAACGACTGGAAAACAGAAATGTGATTTCTGAATCAAGGTCTTTAATGAAACGCATACAAATCTCACCAGAGTAGAAACTCATATACTGACAATTTACTCCGTTTTCTTTTTCTTTCAAATAGACCAATAGAATCCTGCCAGAATTTCTACAAAGATTTCACATTACAGATCGACATGGCTTTCAATGTGTTCTTCCTACTCTACTTCGGCTTGCGTGTAAGTAGTGTGTCTTTGATAGCATGAGACAGGCGGTAGCTATTAGATAGGGAGAGTCTTTGCATACAGCCGGACTTTACAATGGCTGGAGAAAACTAAGCTAATTTCTAAAATGAGTGAGCAAAGCATTTGGTTGAGAACATTTAGGTAATAATAATAAGCATCTAAGATCACTAAGGAGACCCAATAGTTTATAAGCTAAGCCGTCTGTTCCAGAATGTTCTCGTGTGGTAGAAAGTGAAAACTATTACAGTTCAGTGCTGGTCCGTGACGTCGAATCTAGTTTCAGTGTTCTCAATGGAGTGATAAGTACCTCAGCAACGCTAGTGAATACTTGATGTATTCCTCTGCTGCTAGATAAGTCTTTGGCAGCCGAAGGTTGAGATAACAGCCGGTAGAGCTGCTGTATTCAGTTTTATGCAGATCCACTTTCCCAGACTGCTAATGAATGCTTTGCAGAAGCTGTAAATACTAGTCAACATGCTGAAACGTATATGCTTAGAATACACTTACCACTTTCTGAAAATCCAGTAATGCTGTTTCGGGATCTAAAAGTTGGGACACCTGAAACAGGTGGGCACTTCTAAAAGTTTGGGCCCGTAATGCTTGCAATTCAAGCTGTCGGGGGTTTTTTTGTTTGGTTGTTTGGGGTTTTTTTAAATATGCTTTGAAAACTAACTTTGCTTGTTGTTAATTGGAAAATGAGGCAAAAAAGGCCTCAAACATAACAGAACTACAAGGAAAACCTCATGCGAGCAGAAAGCCTGCCACATTGGTCTTTAAATTCGATACAAGTATTGCCTCGTGATCTTCCTTTGTCCATTTTGCTCCCGAATCACAGGAGCTCCTATGTCACAATGATAGTTGAGTTCCTCCTATTTCACTTCCGACCAACTTAACCAACTTTTTCTGATGATCCAGTAAGGAATTTTGTTGCAAATCTAGGTTATTTCATTACCCAGTCTAGGTGTGTGTGTATCCGTTAGCTAAATAGATAAATTCCTTCAGTATTTACACTACTATGTGTGCATTCTAAGTGGTATTTTAAAAGCATATAGTGTAATAGCCCCTAATTCTTAAGGATTTAGGGGGCCTTTGTAGATGTCCAGCAGGCCTGCAGTATTGGCTAACTTTTTGACATAACAGATTCAATGCATGGTACTTGTGAACTTCCAAGAATCCTTTTTTTAAAAGTCTCCAAACGCTTTGTAAATTTTGTGCTAGCGATAAGGTTGTATGTTCTTACTGAAAGAATTAAAATTACGTATTGGCCACTCTTACTTACTCAAAGCAGTAACTTAGGCTACATTATCAAGAAGCAGAGCACAATAAAAGAGAATATACTGAGAGTTGATGCTAATACTTTCATATCCACACGGTGTGTTTTTTAGAAGGGAGAGGGAGTACTGTAGAGTCTCCTCTGGTCCTGTTGACTGAACGCAATTTAGCAGTTCCGGTGTGTGAAATGCACTGCTAGAACACCTTTTTCAGTTTTAATTTCAACCACAACAAATCTTTGTGTTATCCAAAACTGCTTTGTGATGCAAACTGAAGTATGGTAAGTGGGGTTGATAAGGGTTCATTTCAGATTGGTACTCCTTATCTAAGTTAAAATGCTAATATAGGTGTAACCAGTTCTCCAAGAAGTTCTGCTGATCTAAACAGGAGTTCCTGAGGAAAAGGTGATACTTGGTTGTGTGGATGCAAGAATTGGATCGATAATGAATTTGCTAGTTATGTAATAAGCATCTCATACATTTAGCTATTTTAGTTTGGGGTCATCTTTTTTTTTTTTCTGATAAATATCTCCTGTGAGGACTCACTGGCAATTTAAAGTATTTGAAGAAATATTTTAAAATCTCATCCTTCTCCATCTGTTCTCCCTGAAATGATGTTGCAACTCAAAATCATATAAATATTACCATATCTTCAGTTCTAGAAGATATTTGTGTTCAAACACACATCTATCCATTTTAAAATCTTTGTTGGCTAGTATCCAACTATGTGAGAACTCAGAAGTGAAGTCTGCAAACTGCTGATGAAGACTAAGCCCAAACTGCATAATCAAGCAGTAAGGTCTGGCAGAGATATGGCAAGTATGGAAGTAATCCTTCTTTGGAAGTGACAGAATTATGCTAGTGCTTCTGGAAGAACATGATATCTCTTCAAGCATGGTAGGATTGCTTCTGTAATGAAATGGGCTTTTATTAGTCGCTAATTACCTAAATGAATAACTGTTCAAATAATTCCATGAGTGGCCTTTACAGTCAACAGACTTTGTTTTCATTGTTGAATAACACACTTTAACCTTTTTGAAAGCTTAAAGGTTGTGCCCTGTGGAAAGATAAAATGCTGATTAGAACATATATTGCAGGTTATGAAAATAGTGATCTGACATCTTAAAAAGCTTTTAGTTCCAAATATTCTGACTACTTCTAAATTCAACAGAAGGCAATTGAAAGCTTCTGCTGAAACTGGATATTTTTGTTCAGTTTTCATGCTGCAGCGTTGATATTGAGTAATACGGACTAACAAAATGTCAGTTTATTTTTTGTTTTGAGTCTTCTCTGAGGCGAATGCTGCTCATGTTGTCCGTCTTCTTTTTAAGTATGATTTCAACATGATTGACATCAGTAGAGTCCCCTTTCCAATATTTTGTCTGGGATTCCAGCAAAGTTGGTATGCACCATAAACATTTTCTGCTAATGTTTTAAAGTAATTCTAAAGCAAGGAGATTAAGTGGATGAAATAGTTGGAGAATGTCAGTATTTGCTTTGGAAGAAAGACAATGGATATTGTCTGTAATTCAAAAAATATAAGCACTGTTTTGAAATATGTAAGTCCAGGTGTTAAGACTTACATGAGTAAAACCGCTCTGTTAAATATCTTTGTGATGCACAAAAATTTTATATTTATTTATATATTTAGATTTCATATTTATATAAAGCATATGTTTTAATTATTACTTAAATGTGAATAGTAGTTTGACCTTATTTAAGTACATAGATGAATAGGCAAGTTCAAACTATGATGTCCTTGGCATCGAAGTTTGCCAGTTTCCCTAGGCTGATTTCTTAGTCAGGAGAGAGAAGTGACCTCATCTATGGCACAATTGGAAGGACTGAAGTTCTGCTGCAGTCCTGAATTATGCCTTGTAGGAGTCATTCTGGTGATTGCCTCTGGATAGGATGGTAATGGGACTCTTTGTAAACTATCATGTATTTAGAAACCTGTGAACACCAAATACGTGATGAGACTACTACCAACATATTTGGTGTGCCAGAGCAAAGGTGATATACTTTGAAATATTTTATACTTACCTACACTTTTCTAATGTTACTGATACATTGTTAATAAATGTGGAGAAAATATTTTTTAGCACAGATATTACAATTTGTCACATAAATGATCTGTCTCTTTAGTTAGACCTTTCATTTTAATCTCAGTGTGGTTATCAAGCAATGCACAACACAGACTTCTTTCCAGCGAGACATGTTGTTTTGCCTGGGCTGGCCTAAAACATCAGTTACTTCTCCAATAACTTTGGAGTTTAATATTTTAGAATGGAAAATATTACATATACTTGCAACCACCATGAGCATAATCTCATTCTTTCATCCCTCCCCCTCTTTTTTTTTCAGTTCATAGCAGCCAATGACAAGCTATGGTTTTGGCTAGAAGTTAACTCAGTAGTAGATTTCTTCACGGTCCCTCCAGTGTTTGTGTCAGTATATTTAAACAGAAGTTGGCTTGGTAAGTAAAATGTTTTTTCCTTTTAATAGCTGTTATAAAAATGCGTAAACTTTTCACATTTTGATGGAGAATTTCTTCATCTTGTGGCATCATGTAAGCAGAAGAATGTTACCAAAGTTGTTCTTGCAGTGAATTTGCCATTTCAGCAGTCAGGTGGGTTATGTCAGAAAAAGCACTTACTAAGTCCATTTTGTTCTTGATTCATTAATATAATCTCCTACTCTAAGTGGTGGTGAACTCCAGCTTGGAAGCACTGTGTAACATGAGGCCGTTTTTATAAAACGGTGAATTTGATGTGATTGACTCAGCTTACAAACTGAACAGGTGATCCAGACCATTCATTCACTGAACGGGATTGCCATGAATCAGTGTCAACAATGAAATCAACAAATTTTCTTCACATTTTGAGGCAATATAGCTAAATTTTAAATCCACTGAAACAACAGGTTTGGAAGATTTGTTTAGACACTTACTGGGCTTGACATTTGTGTAGGACTGCTAGGAATGCATTAGAAAAGAATATGCTACATGTAAAAGGGAATACAAAATGAAGCAGAGCAGACAAAATCAATCAATTAAAGAACACCCGTAATGTGGCATATGAAGTTTCTTGTACAAATTGCATATTCTCTCTAGTTAAGTAAAATGAAGGTCAAAATTTGGGAGGTTTTATTCAGGGAAAACTTCCTAAAAGTGGCATACTTTGTGAATGCCATGCCTTTAGACAACATATGAAACCTCAGAATTTGACAATCCATTTCTCCAGAAATATAGGCACTCATTGTCCCAGAAAACTGAAGAGAGTGGTCATCTTAAATGTTTGACATGGAAAGGAAAATAAAGCAGAGGATCTTTTGTAGTACTGTAATATTTTCAACTTGCTACAGAAGTGCAAAGATGCAAAAATTATTGATAAATTACTGTTGCATGAAAATAAATTAATAACTATATAACCACATTAGAGCTTATACTGTATACATCAGTGGTTATTAGTAGGCCAAAGAAGAAAGCAGTAAAACAGCCAGAAAAGATCACTGCAGATCCTCATCTGATTACCATCTTCATCACATACTTCTGTTGTGTACATAAAATGAAGTAATGTGTTTTGAAGGAGAAAATGTCATACAGTCCCATATTATGATAGGAAATCAAATAAAAAAAGAAAGTATGTAAATAAAAAACAAGCTTATGCTTAAAAGAAAATTGCTGATTTCACTAGCTGTAACTCAATCGCGGATTCTTTGTGTTATGTGAATTAACGGGATGTATTTTCGCAGTTGAATGCGACATTTCAGAGTTTCCCAGAACTTTAAGATTGAAATCATTGGAGATGAAGGCTATCTAAGAGCAAAAACTAGAATTGCAGGATTAGTAGAAAATGAATATTAAATGAGAAAATAGCAAAACTGCAAAATTTGGGGAGTGAGGCAGAGAGGTAATTATTTGAGATGAAAACCCTTTGTGAAAGTGGCTGCATAATTGACTGACTCATGGTGACACAGCAATATAACTAACAGTACCAACAGGAATAATGAGAGAGTTTGCCCATTTAGCAGTTTCTGCTGGATACTTTTTACAAGATTTATGTCATTTTGCAGGCAGAGTTAAGCATTGTACTTCTATATATTCATAGGGTTGAAAGGATTTCCATCTCTCTTAATTACCAATGTCACTTTTTATTGGTTTCTTGTTTATAGTCCCATTTTACCTGTTTTCTCACGGAATCCTCCTGAGACATTTATCACCTGCTGAGGCACAGAATTTTTATTTTTATTTTTTTTTAACGTACTCATCTTAGGAGTGACATATTTACAGTGTTTGAGCTTTGCACCTGCTTCCATTGTGTTTATTCCAAAAGGGTTTTCGCTTTAGGGAAAATCATCCTTAGTGAAATAATTCACTAATGCAAAAATGTGAACTATTGGGGTCCCTGACATAGCTGTAATTTAGATCAGCAAATTATTATTTTGAGATGCTGTGATGAAAGAGTTTTTAAGCAAATACACTGAAGTGTATTAATGAAAATTGTCTATTCCTTTACACCTTTTAAAGACATGGCAAAATTTACTCTGCCCGTGGAGCTCAAATACTTCGGACATACTTATAGGTAATATAGTGGCAGGACTGGGAGTGTGAGTGGAGGGGAAGGGTGGGTGTTTGGACCATATTATTTACAGTTTCAGGTTAGATGCCTACTTTTCCTTTTCCTTCTGTATAATTTTTGTAATTGAGAGTGATATCCTTGTGTGGAGGGTGATTCAGAACATGTAAGTTCTGGTTTCTGCATCAGGTGTCCCTGTGGAAATAGGAATCGGAGGGAGGTTAGCCTTCTAGCGAGGCAAGTAAATAGGGAATGCTTAACGTTAGACAAGGTGAAAATCATTTAACAGGTTCGGACTTCAGTGTATCCCAGTAATTCTTTGCATGTTTTAAGAATTTGTTACTGATTAAGCAGGATTCCTTTAGATGCCTTAAATTTCAAGATCATTTAGGAGCCCAAATACAATACATTCTCTAGAATGTATTGTGCATCAGGGTCCTTCCAGTTTATTTCACTATTGATTCATGTAAGTCAGCTGTGATGAGTTCATCTAAGTACTAGACAGAGTGAAAGTCACCAGAATGCGGCTCCCTGAATTCTCAATTTCACAAGAACTGTCCTGGTTTAGCTAACCAACAATAAAGTAACTACAAACATACAGTTTAAACAGTATTTAAAAAAACCCCAAACCATCCTAAATAAAAAATAAACTTTGCCTTCGGAGCACTAAATGCTCATAGAAAGATGTAAAGTATCGCAGAGGACATGTGGTCTGAATGTATCATCTTTTAATGTACTATAGTGGAAAGCCAGTGGGTTTTTTCCTTTTCTTACGCGAGTTCAGAAATGCCACCATTCAGCTATTACGTATCTCTTAGTATGGGAAGCCTTCCACTTTCCCCGCTACTCTTTTGCGTTCAGTTGTTCATAAAATGTATTTTTTTGTATCTCAAAATGCTGTATGTGAACAAAATTTTCAGTCAGTATTCGTGAAGGATGTTTCAAATCTGATCTTCCACCTAGATTCCAGTATGCAAACAAAATTCAATATGCGCGATGGATCAGATCATGCTTTTCCATCAAAAGGTTTCTAGGAATGGTAGGGTGTTCACTGTCTAACGTACAGCTGAAGGCACAACAGCACTTTAAGCCTGCAAAATATCAGCTTTTTAGTTTTGACAAATCCTTTAGAAAAGGATTTCTAGGGTATCGTTTTTGCTAGCATAGGGTAGCATAGGAAAAGGAAGTACATGAGCAGAATACAGCTGGCACATGGAATGATCTACGTATTATTGAAAGATTGGGGGGGAGTGGTGAAAGGGAAGAAAATTTTAATGAATCTGTAATTTAGTGATATACATTGCTTTGACAGTCGGTATAAAAATTTGTTATGCTCTCACTTAAAGCTGTACAGATACAAACATCAGTGTGTTTTCTGACGTTCATTTGCATCTAGATCCCCTTGACATTTTTCCAACAGTTTTGCGAACAGTAGCATTTGTGTAGATACTTACACATAAACTAAAGCTATGCTTTATAAAATCATAAATATTTCTTGCACAACACTGTACAAGAAACTTTCTGATAGTCATAGAAGAACAATTCTCCACTTCAAGTGCAGGCTTCTCTGGAGTGGAGAGAATCTTCCCAAGGGAAGACTGATAACAGAAAGGGTGGAGTTTCTGGCTCTTGAGATTTTACAGGTAATTTTGACAGTTAATTTCAACCAAATGATTTCAGTGCGTTGCTGAGTCTGGATACTGTCTTTACAGTCTAAGTGAAGGCAGACTAAAAAGGTTGTTGGATGAAAACAAAAAATTTGCAATGGGAGAAATAATGTCATGGTAAAACTCATTTTTTTAACACTAAGTTGTCATGATCTGAGTATCATAGCTAAGTTTCAGATCTTCATTTCTTTGGATAGCTTGCAGTCTGCCAAGCTGGAGAACCCTGCAACAAATGAACATCTTTAAGTTGTATTCAGTAATGATTCAAACACTCTACACACCACTCAAAACTGTTATTCTGTCTTCTATGATAGCAAAGGCACTTCAAATAACTGAAATGCCTTTTATCATGTACTTGTATGCTTATGAAAAAGGAAATATTGATTTTATGAGCAGACTGTATTGGAATAAATTGCCTTGACAGGATGGTATTGTTAGAGGAAGATTAAACATGTAAAATATGATCTTGGCTTCACATTTACAAGGACATGCAAATGAGGAACAATCAGCCTTAGAACTACAGTGATTTAAATAAAGCCTAAATATGGATTTGATAGTGTCTCATATTACTGAATCACAGAAATTAAAGATAGAAAAGATCTATTAAACAATCCATTTCCTTTTCCTGACCATGTGCTTTCAGTGCTTCGTCTATTCTACTGTACAAAATTTCAAGCGATAGAAACTGTTTGCTTCCTAATAGATTCTATTATCAGGAACATTTTTTCATCATCCTTCTTCCCTGACATCCCCTTTAATCTAGGCTGCTGCTGAAGCCATGCTATTTTTTCAGAAGATAATTCAAGATTTACAGTGGGGAAAAGAAGACAGAGAACAGATGCGAACGTAGATACACGCACAGCATAGTGAACAAATCTCTTTGTGTGGTGATTAGCATAGTTATGGAAAAGAGGGGATCCTTTTTTCCAGTCCTTGCTCAAATTCTGTCCAGGTCCGGTTACAGACATCTCAAGTACTTTTGGATGAGGCTTGTGGTCTCACTATCAATTCCTGGTCTGAGAAGACTGTTTCCAACATCTCTGGTAGACATTCAGCTGTTTTTGTGAGTCGGAGAATGAAATTGGTTTCCCTCTGTGGAAAGAGATAGATGGCTTTGGAGAAAGAGCAGTGTGTCTTATTAAGATAAAGTTGATGGTGTGAATGCCTCCTGGCCATCCAGCAAGTGTGCTTCAAGGTGAAGCTTTAGTTAAAAATCTGTGACATGAAAACAACATTTGTTTCAATACCCTGTAGACTTTTTTGACATAACCTCTGCAGAAGAGCTCAGCCTGAAACCGTATTTGAATCTGCAGAACACTTTATTCCTGTTGGAAAACATGTATCTTTTACTGGCACTTACAGCAATGCCTTAGTTACACTGACACAAAGAAGTGCTCTGATAACTAAATTGTAGGGATACCAGTGTGAGAGAGGAATTATGAGCTCCGAAACTTTATAATCAGTTACTGTCTTTTGATGCAGCCACAGGTCTCAAAACTGTCCCTTTCTTAGCACCTTAAATTTGCAATCACTCGCAATGATTGTGTTGGTTAAGTATTGTGCATTTCTGCCATCTATTGGCGACAACTGTGAATACACATCCAAATTCTACAATATTTCTTACAAAGCTAGTGTATTCTATACAGTTTTAAAGCATTTTGTGTCATTTTCCTTACATTAGAAGTTATTTTATAGATAATGGAAGCTAAATTCTGCATAAATTTCCTAGGAGAATTGTATTTTATGGATATGTGCATATGCACTACTTTTCTGTGCAGTAATATTTCTTTGTACACTTCAAATGCCTTCAAGCAGGTACCAGAATGATTTTAATGAAAATAGTTCTGAATACTAAATCTGCTTGGTGATTTGTCAATAATATGTCATTGAATGAACTGTATCCCATTTGTATTATACAGAAGACAACAATTTTTTGCTTTCTTCTAGATACTTTAATCAGTTCAGTTTTCACAGAGCATGTACATTTTGATAGGGTACCTGTTAAAGTGATACTTCACAACAGGCTTTTGAGCTGTTGCAATATTAGTAGCAAAAGGTAACCTTGTGCCAAATACGTATTTGTCATAACATCCACAACCAATTCTTTTGAATATTGTTGCATGCAAGTGTGAAAATACGCTTCTCCTCTCTCCTCCACTGACGAGAAGTCAAACAAGTTACCAAAAGATGCTGGAGCAGAGGAGAAACAGGAGGACAGTACTAGTCTCAAGTGTCATTAGTTCCTGTCATCTAGCTGACGTTCATAGAAACTGTGTGCTTGCTTCCCTACAACTCTGAATTCAAAGTAAGCTGGATAATTTAAATCATCTTCTGTTCCCAGTCTATCATTGTCTATGAGTGGTACTTAACACCGCATAGAAACTTGACCCTAAATTCATCCTGTTTTCTATTCTACTCTGATTGGGAGGGGCCATAGGTAGAGGGGTAACTTGATTTTTCCTGTGTGAATGAGTGGCAGGCTTAGCCCAAAAGTAGTCATACTCCCTGAATGTTGAGGAGCTGTTGCAAGTTAATATCACAGCTGATAGCAGTTATATTGCTTTGAATAAAAGTGCTTCCTATTTTATCTGGCTGGCTGGCTGGACTACTTTGACCTCTTGCATCTTTTCTCCTCCTGTCTCCTTCTGAGAGGAAAAACTTGATTGAGCAAGAATGCATCTTTAGTGGAAAAAAATCCAGTCTTAAGTTTATAGTTACCTGTAAACAAATGCATATAGTTTGTTGCCATCCTGCTTTACACGTGATCCCAAGCCCTGCTTGTCGCTAGCTCGTTCTCTTCATTATCAAGCATTACATCCTCTAGTATCATTTCTTAACTTCATTAGCGTGGATTTTACTTTGCCAAAAGTAAATGCCAAAGGTTTTGCATTTTTGGTAAGATGTTATGTAATTTTCTTCTCTCCATATCCCTTCTTGTCTAATCAAAATATGTTCTCAACATCCAGATACTATGTGAAAAAATACTCTAATGTTTTCTTTTTACCCTGCTTTTTATTATCAGTTTAATTACTTTATGACTGCTCTTGTGTTCTCTAGTAGTTTCAGTGGTCTTTCAAACTCTGTGATTAAGTCCCGTCTGCTCAAATGAAGGCTACCCAAACTGTACAGTTTTGTCTTTAACAGAATACAGAATAATGTTCTAAAAGAAGAAAACCTATTCCCTCAGACTGCTTAGGGAACCCATGATTCACTTAATGCTGTCTTCTGGCATTTGTATTCCTTTGCATGAGGGACATTTAAAAAAGCTACTTGTAGTGTCCGAAAAGATCATTGCATTATCATTAGTCAGATGCTTTCCACATTTTCCTGAGGTACCTACAGCATGTAACTAACCTGTACGCTTTCCTGAATGGTAATATGAGAGATAAGATTAATTTCATTATTTAACTAGTTGTTTCTTATCTTTAAAAGTCAGCTGAAAGACCAGTTGAAAATAAAATTTCATGTCTTGGCTCCAAGATAGTATGTTAACTTGTACAGTACCTTGTAGGCATTCAGTCTATTCAGTATACGTTATCCAGTAGTTTTTCCCCCGATACTTTCCTTCACTGATTTCTTGGGAACTGTTTGTTTGGGGTTTTTTTAATACATTGAATCTGAGTAATGTTGCAGAGTGTGATCTTTTCAAGTTTGAATTTTCAGTGCTTGTTGTTTACACTGTTTTATATTTTATAAGTAATATAATTAATATCTGCATAAGCCCCAAACCAGAAGTCCTTATACCTAGAACACGAGAGTTTATATTCTGGTAATTTTAACATAAGTTTTATGATTTCTGGTGACCGTTTCTGAGCTTTAGCTCATTTTGTATTTCTAAGCATCTGACTTCTGTAACACAGCTTAAAGGATCTCTTTTATCTTCTAAGCCCTGGACTGAATGTACTGAGATGTCCATGTAGCTCTCATTAATTAAGCATCAGTTGTCTAGTGTGCTCTGTGGTGCATGAGGCTTGGTTTATGTGGAATTAAGAAAAGATGCATTATGCAGTTTAAGTAATTTAAAAAAAAACCCTTAGCCATGTTTCTCCTGACCTTTTTGCAAGACTGAATTAGTCATAAGCAAATCCTGTTGAGACTGGAATTGATATAAACTGATGCAAAGATAGTTGGGATCTCATTAGAAAGATTAGCAGTCAGGAATTCCATACGAGACTTTAGAAAGTTCACGTAGTGGCTGTTCTTACTGAATATCAGAGAGTTCTGAATGAACTTATGTACTCAACTGAGACTGGAGGTTTATACAAACCAGATCATTCATATCCTTTCAAGAATCTTTTGGCAATTCCTTCACTCAACTTTATATATATATATATATATATGAATCTAAGAAAAGCCAAGAGAGGATTTGATTAAGATTTTCACTCTTATTATAATTCCAAACTCAAAAGGGGGAACTTCATTAATACATTTATTTAGATACACTGCTTAACCATCACCTGATAGGCCAGAAACCCATTGGGATTAGGTAAGGTTCCTTCTTGTGCTTCTATGCTTCAGGTATCAATATGAGCAAAATTCTGACCTTCCTGCTTATGTGACATTTCAGAAGTAACGGTTGGATGGATAAGAGTTTGTAACAGTGCTACATTCTTCCTCAATCTGTTCCTTGATCCACTAGTCAATTTTTGTTATTGCAGTAATTTGCCATACAAAGTCAGGTGACATGTAGAGAAGGAAAATTTGGGATATAGAGATAAGTGTTCTTCCAGCTAAAGTATTTAATGCTTTTTCTGAGGTTTTGGGCTGCAGGATATTTATACCATCTGGCAGAGTTTCATACAATATTGATTTAAGTCAAGAAAACAGTATCTTTCATAGTTTCCCACTTTTCTCCACCTGTTTCACCTCAATTTTTTGAACGCCTAAGGTTCTCTAGTACTTCTGTATTTATAGTGCCCATGCTTACATTATGCAGGGCTTATTCTTGGTTCACTGCTGACCCCCCAGCCATTTAGCATTCATTAACCTTGTTATCACCTTCAGCAGTGTTTAGTATCATACTATCTCAAATTCTAAATAACGAAATAAAAATAGAAGCACGGCAGAGAAAATCCAGTCCATAAATGGAAGGACCTTTCTCTGCATCACAAAAGTGTCTCTGGAGTTATTGACTCCTCCATAACTACTTGCACTGCAGTGGTGTACCTGATGGATTGCCAGAAAGTCTTTGCCAATGGAGCCGATGATGCTCAGAGGGCAGTGCTTGCTTGCTCTTTATAAGTGCATGCTTTTTGGACCTTTCTGCTGCTTTTTCCAGTTTCTTCTGTTCGGGGAACTTTTTAATATGGAGCAGTGTTAAATAAGCTGCTACTAAACTTTGGAGTGCACTCTTTTCATTCAGGCATTTAGTTTTTAATTCTTTTTGAAAAAAATCAGTACATTGCATTTGCAAATTTTATATAGGCTTATGTTACTTACAAAACATTTTGCTCTAAATCTATCTACCGATCGTACTTCTCTGATTTAATATGTATAAAGGGATATGAAGCCAAAGAATTTGAATTTTCTTGGTATTTTAGGTTCCAACTATCTAAGCTTATCTTGTCTTCAAAATTGCACAGGCATTTGCCAGAAGTAGGCTTTCTTATGAAATCTCCCTAGTTGCTACTTCAGGTCAAAAGCTGAAATATTGGAAAAGCAGCCTATTTATCAGCTCTTTTGTTTGTTGCTAGTAAAAATATAGCAGATGGCAGATAAAGATCAAAAACAGAATAATGCATCCTTTAATTTAGAAATAGAATTTAAACTTAGAAAAATGTGGTTTTCTACATAAGTAAAACTTCTAGTATATAAAACTTTTTTTTTTCCCCTAAAGCCATTATCTTGTTTCAGTTGTAAGTGATTTATACGGGGACATTATTTTGCATTATTTTTAAATCAGCTTCTATAAAGTAAGGCAGATGGAAGTGTGCTGTGCAGGGGCAGGTCTAGTACACGGCATTTTGTTCAGCATTATCCTATAAGGAGTGCTGTTTTTATTAAAAATAATAATATTGTAGCATCACTGTGGAGGTTTAGCTGAAAAGAATCGGCCATTTAGTATCTTAACTGTCAAGTTCAATTTCGAGAGGTTTTGCATTCAAGTCAGGATATCTGGAGACGATAATCTGCATAATCTAAAGGAAAGTGTTGTAGTCCCTCATAAGCAAAGATGACTGAGAGCAAAATGGTTTAGTCTACTGGATTATGAGATTTCTGAGGTACTCAAGACTCTCCAGTGGCTATTTCTCCATTATCACCTAGTTACTCTGCTGCTCAGTATAAATTATCTATCAGCTTTATTGTCTTCCTAATTGCTGGTTGTGTTTTTCTTTGATCAACCCCTTACTGTGTGGAACATTTTCCTTCAGAACTGTATGAGTTTTTGTGTACAGGTGTGCTCATGCTGCGCTACAGAGAGACACCGGTTCCTTTCCAAGCACTGTGCAGCCAGCATTTAATGCCAATCTCATTCATCCTCAGTGCAGCCCCTTGGTTGTTCAGAGTGTCATGTGCTTGAAGATGTGGAATAATTTCAGTTGATGCTAGACTTAGGGGACGCGAATGCATTCCTCCATAGCCTAGCAGAAAGGTCTTCTATTGCTATGAGCTAGAATGTAATGTAATGGCCAAGTATGGCATTGACACTGTGTGCTGATGTCGGAGTGAATATTATTTTCACATTGTATCAGTTTGCTTGCTTTTACTTAATTCTGATCTGGGATGCTTTTCTCTGAGGTAAGTCGAGTGAGTCAGTGAAGTTCAAGGATGTAATGCCTCTTCAGCCTTGTGACAGAAGAAGAAAGAATCACGGTGGGATAAATGTAAAATCCTAATATGATTTGAATGCCTTTCACAACCTTCGTGTTTATTCTTTTTTCAAAATTCAACCTTTGCGACCCTTTCCTATGCAACATCCAACTTCCATAGCTGCTATTGAAATTCTGAATCCTATAGGGGTTCTTACCAATGTTCTGTTATGTAAAGGCTGCTGTAGGTAATAGATATATTATTTAGAAGTTCACTTTTTAATTATGTGCTTAAGTGATCATGTATGTAATGAATAAGATAATTGTTATAATTACATATTAAAATTTGTATCGTATATATACAATTTAGATACAATTTTTGTATAAATTATTTAAAATTCAGATACTTATTATTAAAGCATAGTTAATGAAGTGTTTAGTAATGGCTAGATATGTGGTTAGGACAATGCTAACTCTTAAGAAAAGGTTATTTTTATAGGGGTTAGTAGGCAGGCAATATATATCATGATGGCGTGGCAGCCAATGAACGTCTGAGTCTCTACATGTAAAATATTGCAAGTATAAATTCAAATGAGATGGGATAATTTGTAGAGAAAATAGTGTGATCCCAGCTTTTATTCTTCTATTAAATTCTGTATTAACACTGAATTTGCATTCTTCTGCATTGTTTCGCTTTCCTTCCTATTGTGGGCACAGTGTAGATACCAGCGCTGTAAAAGCAGACACATCTAGAAAAGAAAAACAAACCAAGATAGGTTCATCTGGATTCTCTCATGCTCACTCTTAACTTGGAAATTCATCTAAAGAAAATGATACACAATTGCATGCAAGGTGGATCATATAAGAAATATGTTGCATTCAGTGGAAAATAGCAAATGATACATAGATTTGGAGGAACGGCATCTTCTAAGAAAACATCAGACACCTACTTTTCTAGGCACTGGTTCTATTCTACTCTTGGAGTGCATAGAAATGTTCCCTGCCTATTCTTAGTGATTCGGTAACATTGGCCTATTAGTGCAAGCATTTGTGTGCACTCGAAACTCGCTGAGAATTTGCTTCTCAGTAGGAAGATCACAGGCAGATTTTCTGTCTGACATGAATTTGAAGAGAGGAGTTTTAAATGCTACTTCCTTTACTGGATTTATTCTTGATTCAGCCTTAGTGCTGATTTGACGCTTGCAGTTCTCAGACTTTGTATTTAAACGTGATACAATACTGAATAGGTGAAGACTACTTTTTAGTACTGGCATGGGGTGAAATAAGGGATACTGATAAGTGGCATATGGACCTACGTGACAGCTGTATTTCCAAAAAGCAGTTAAAACACCATAATCTTTGATTTCTATGAAATTTTATGTCTAAATTCTTAATCCGACAGCTGATATGAAATATTCTCTCTGTTGTTATTACAATATAAATTTAAACCGTATGCAAGGAATCATTCTCTACACTGCGTAAAAGGGCATCACTTCTCTTGGACAGACATAAATATTTTACGAAGTTTGGCACCCATCTGGTCAGAAAGCTGTTGGTTTTGGTTTG
>NW_008795129.1:577417-581834 GCF_000699145.1 Aptenodytes forsteri
AATGCTACTTCCTTTACTGGATTTATTCCTGATTCAGCCTTAGTGCTGATTTGACACTTGCAGTTCTCAGACTTTGTATTTAAACGTGATACAATACTGAATAGGTGAAGACTACTTTTTAGTACTGGCATGGGGTGAAATAAGGGATACTGATAAGTGGCATATGGACCTACGTGACAGCTGTATTTCCAAAAAGCAGTTAAAACACCATAATCTTTGATTTCTATGAAATTTTATGTCTACTTTCTTAATCCGACAGCTGATATGAAATATTCTCTCTGTTGTTATTACAATATAAATTTAAACCGTATGCAAGGAATCATTCTCTACACTGCGTAAAAGGGCATCACTTCTCTTGGACAGACATAAATATTTTACGAAGTTTGGCACCCATCTGGTCAGAAAGCTGTTGGTTTTGGTTTGGTTTTTTTTTTAATTGCACTTGGATCATAATCACGTAGAATTTTGTGGTGTATCATTTTCATAACCCATTTTTCATAATTAATATATCTGTATGTATCTGCTCATATCTATGCTTTAAATATTTTCTTTGTGCAATTCAAAGGCTAAAGAAGGTTCAATGGCTAGGATGCATTATATCATACCAGTTGATTAGAACTGAAATATTTTGACTCCTTTTCAAGTCTTATTTCATAGTATGCTCGTTGTTTCTTTGGCAGTTATGGCCCGTGCCTTGTGACTCACAGGAGCAAAGACAGGCAGAATTGCAAGTCTTTTTTTAAACCAACGTCCTGCAGCATGAGTCAGGCTTTAGATCTGGCCTTTGTCCTTCCTTTGCCTTTGTTCTTATCATTTGTCCTACCCCACGGTTACAGCCTCTCAGAATAGCGTTTTCCTGATTTTAGTGCAATTTGTTCCTGATGAGTGCCAGGGAAAATTATACGAGATGCTAACTTGTCATTCTTCAGGAAGTGAAACTACTGTACATTGAGTTGTAATGGGCACTTTAAAAAACAAACCCCAAGTTTCCAACCTTTCAGTGCCACCTCTCTGCAAGGTTAGCTTGCTGAGGTGTAACCTCTTATTTCAAGGGTCGTCTTGATTTTGGTGGCATCATCAGTAAACACTTTACATCAGTAAAGTGTCCAATTAATCCAATTATTCTCCAAAAATCAAAGAATTAAAAAAAGCATATTTTGCATCCTTTTTGAATACGGACTTGAGTATCTAGAAAGGATTACACAACTGCAAGAGAAAAAAAAAATAGAAAAATGAGAGATGAATACATTTCTCTTCTCCCTAGCTCTTTTTTCCGTGAGGTAGGTATGAATATCGTTCATCCTTCCCTTCATGCTTTCAGCCTTCCGTTAAAAATGGCACCACCATCAGTTTGGTGGATAATACTTCCTTTGTAAAATGTGATGCTTGCAAGGTAATACACTCTGATTTTATGTAAAGATCTGCTATTCATTCACTACTGGGTATATCTCTGCTTGTGTTATGGAATATGACATAGTCGGTGCCTGAAGTGGTATAAAGCAGCGAAGTTAATGTTTACATATCCGGTGACTCTGTTTTAGTTACTGCTAGTGCCAAGCTTTCTGAAAATGGTTTAATATCTTAAGACTTTGAGACTGGGAGATAAAAAAATAAATAATGCAACTACATGCATTTCTTTGGGAACTCAAATTTGGATTGTAAATTTACCTTCTAAATCATTTAGTGAGATTAATGAGCGGTAAGTGCTTGGCAGAATGGACATTGGATTCTTCTGTTTTTGTCATAACCCATAGGCAATGCCACAAAGCTGTACCAAAAAGCAGTTGTTGGCCAACCTGTATAGTTTTTATATTCAGACATGCCAGGTTAGTTTTTTTCTATGATTAATACTTTTACCCTTTTTGAAACAGGACCAATGAAAATTTTAAGGGCCATTTCTTGTAGATCAATGGCTTTTACACTGTAGTTTCAGAAGTAGCAACCTGAAAGAGAGGAAGGATAACACGTGGAACGTTCTGTGTTGCCTTACTGTAAAATAAATTAAAAAGTAATTTTCAAGGAGAGAATGATCACTGGATATAACAAAGTTATTTTTTGCTGCAGCAGGTTTCTCCTTGGCAGGTTTCCTTGTGTTTCATGTTTTTTCTAGATTGTGCTTTTGGGCACAACTGTAAGCAGATAGTATCCTACAAAAGCACAGCAAATCAGTCATCCCTGTCTAACCTGTGCTTTGGAGGACAATAATTTGATACCCGCTTCTACCTAATACATTGGTTGTCTATGCCGAAGATCTGCTCTTCCCTTGCCCTCTTGCAAGATGGTATAGCAAGCGCCTAGTTCCCGCATAGCCAAAGGTAAAGCGGAGCCCAGCTGCTGAGAAGTCTTGCTTTCTTCTCCTGCATATTTGAGATTAGTAGTTTCATGTTTGGATGGACTTTGAAAGCAAGTTGTCATTTAATGGTAGCAATGCCGCCGTAAGTATATCAATCCATGTTTATGGCAAATTTGGGGAGGGTCATGGAGTCATATGCTCCAAAGATACACTTCTGTTGAAGATATGGGAAACTTCACTCATAACATACTTTAAATAGCTTGGGTTCGTGGAAGGTACGATAGGTTTTAACAAGTCATCCTAGAGCTCTTTAGAACAGAAATGAATGTCGATTAGTTTGGAGTAAATACTTTGGAGCAGATTGCACACATCTCCGGTGCTTCTGATAACACAGAGTTTAAGAGTTTTAAGTCTACCTCAGACCAGGAGACTGTCAACTGTGTCCTTCACAGGGGGAGGAAAAAGTACAGAAACACTGGAAACAGTGCCATTTTCCTAATGACATCATCTTGATCTGCTTAATTGGACTTCAGACTTTCACTCAGATGCTCATCTGAGCCTAGATGATGGGATATCTAAAAGGTAGTTTTCTTGACAATTGAAGAAAAAATTATTTAGCCTACAGAGAACAATTTTCTGTAATCTAATTTTACATCTAATATGAAAAATTTGGCCAAGTAATAGGTAGATAATATAGATGGTAAAGAACTGTACTCTCACTGAAAACAATAAGCTGTGTTGCATAATCAGATTGTAGAACAAAACGGTAAAAAACATTCCACTGGAAAGCAGAAACTTATGCACAGGACAGTAATACAAACATCTTTGTGTGGCTCTGTCTGTGATGCTGAATAGTGCTTCTCAGCACAATATGTCATCATCCTGCTGCTGCTGAAATATAGATTAATATTTTTAGCTTGTGGAACAGGTTTATTTTAGATTTATTTCCAGTTTTTGTCATTTAATTCAGGTTTTCAGATTTTGATGTGTGCAACAGATTTAGCAGTGCACTGACAGAAAAAGGGAGAAAATTGTTAAAAATCTGGCTATGCCAGGGAGCTGAGAGAGTTAAAGGAATACTGTCAAATTACTAAAACCAAAATATAGGTTATGTAAACTAAACAGCTTGGCTCTTGCTATTTATTACTTGGGTACTGTTTTCCTTTAGAGATGTTCAGGCTCACAAGGTAAATGGATTCTACACCCAAACATTTGCTGTACTAAATACAAAGTACACTAATGATAGGTTTAAAATTGGATAATAACAAGATTATAATACTATTCAAGATGAAATACAAAAAGAAAGAAAAATAGTATGCCTTATATGGTAAAAAGTAAGTAGGACATTATTTCAGTTTGAGCTGCACAAGATGTGATTAGTAACACAGATAAGTACTACCTTGTTCAAATCCTTCCAGTTTGAGAGGAATGATTCAAGTGCTCACAGATATATTATATATATGTCTGCATGTGTATGTATAGAATCAAAAATTATTCCCACTAGAGTCAGTGGAACTTTGCTGTTGTGACCAGTGGGAACACGACCAGGTTGTTTGTAAGAACATAGTGTAAAGGTTACAATGTAAAGGAGTCACAGAAGTGGTTTGCCTCTGATTCACTCACTGCATATTACTTGAAATTTGTGTGTACTGTTCTCCCCATTTCTATTTTTGGCATTGTCACACTTTAATAACATTTCCAAAATGCTTTGAGATCCTGTACATTTCCTATAAGCACATGGTGCAGTCTATTTTTGTGTCTGCTTTGCATTGTACTCCAGATGGCATTGGCGTTGATATATTTTTGGCATATACATCTTTGTGGCTCCTCTGGGGACAAAAAATAGTAATGATAAGCATATTCCTCGAAATGAAGATAGCTTTTCAAGATGAAGTTTGCATGTTATGCTCAAAGCAGGAAAGTTGACTAAGAAAGCATATCATATATCATGGAAGGTAATATCTCACATTTACGTTTTATTTTAAAGAGTTTTTCCCAATTGAATGAGATGGTAGCTGACTGAACAAAAATTCGGTTTTGTGAATATTCACAGAGCAAGTCTGCTTGAGAGAACTAATGCGCTCTATTCTTTGGGCTCTTGCTTGATGGCTAAATTGTTGGTTT
>NW_008795129.1:582355-588837 GCF_000699145.1 Aptenodytes forsteri
CAGGCTCACAAGGTAAATGGATTCTACACCCAAACATTTGCTGTACTAAATACAAAGTACACTAATGATAGGTTTAAAATTGGATAATAACAAGATTATAATACTATTCAAGATGAAATACAAAAAGAAAGAAAAACAGTATGCCTTATATGGTAAAAAGTAAGTAGGACATTATTTCAGTTTGAGCTGCACAAGATGTGATTAGTAACACAGATAAGTACTACCTTGTTCAAATCCTTCCAGTTTGAGAGGAATGATTCAAGTGCTCACAGATATATTATATATATGTCTGCATGTGTATGTATAGAATCAAAAATTATTCCCACTAGAGTCAGTGGAACTTTGCTGTTGTGACCAGTGGGAACACGACCAGGTTGTTTGTAAGAACATAGTGTAAAGGTTACAATGTAAAGGAGTCACAGAAGTGGTTTGCCTCTGATTCACTCACTGCATATTACTTGAAATTTGTGTGTACTGTTCTCCCCATTTCTATTTTTGGCATTGTCACACTTTAATAACATTTCCAAAATGCTTTGAGATCCTGTACATTTCCTATAAGCACATGGTGCAGTCTATTTTTGTGTCTGCTTTGCATTGTACTCCAGATGGCATTGGCGTTGATATATTTTTGGCATATACATCTTTGTGGCTCCTCTGGGGACAAAAAATAGTAATGATAAGCATATTCCTCGAAATGAAGATAGCTTTTCAAGATGAAGTTTGCATGTTATGCTCAAAGCAGGAAAGTTGACTAAGAAAGCATATCATATATCATGGAAGGTAATATCTCACATTTACGTTTTATTTTAAAGAGTTTTTCCCAATTGAATGAGATGGTAGCTGACTGAACAAAAATTCGGTTTTGTGAATATTCACAGAGCAAGTCTGCTTGAGAGAACTAATGCGCTCTATTCTTTGGGCTCTTGCTTGATGGCTAAATTGTTGGTTTTTTCCTTCAGTAATATATCTGTCATTAACTGGGATTAGATGAATGGTTGTTGTGTTTGTTTGGGGTTTTTTTATTTCATCTGGGATAAATCCTGTAAGAGTTGGCTGATTACGTGACCTCTGCCTTCTGCATACTAGCTTTAACCGAAGACAGATATGTAAAGTTGCCAAAGAAAATAATACACAGTAAACAATTCCCTTTATGTACATGAACTACAACTATATTCTTTATGAGAGTACCTGTTCATTCCAAGTGAACAGCGTCACATTTGTGGGGTTTGGATCGATGGGTGTGGTTCTTCGGTGTATCTGAAAGAAGCTTATGTGGTAATATCCGGATAGAAATGGCTTTTAAAATCTAATACATCATGGATCAGAGGAGCATCTGCACTGCCTGCCTGCTTCTGTGATTTGTTTTGTCCATCCAGTTCGTGATACTCTTAGTCTGTTTTGTGAGGCTGAGTTTTGTATTTGAATTACTTTTGTTTGTTTCGTGCTAACAGAAATGGACTAGATTATACTGAATTATTTTTTGGTAGCAACATGTAAAGGTGAACTTCGCATTATCCTGTGTCCAGTTAAATAAATCTGCTTCCAAAGAGAAGTTCTGTTAAAGAAAGAACTCTGAGCTGTCTCTCCGTGTTGATACTGAATTAGCAAAAAGAAGGGTAAATATATGACTATCTTCGCTGTCAGTGGATGCTGTGACTGAAGACTGGACCACAATACTTACGTGCAGTGCTCCTGAAGCTGAAGATACATAGTCATGATTCCGAGCAAGATTTTAGTCTACCACAACCCTTCAGGTGGCACGCGTACAGAAACTTGTAAAAGTATTAGAAGGCGTAAAAAATCTCTTGGAGAATTGTTCCAAAATGGATATCGTGTCAAGGCTGGACATAATATCTCTGAAAAGGAAGAACAACATACTTTTCGAAACTCCTTGGTGTCTTGTTATAGGGTCGGCTCGTACTGGGGTAAGGTCCAACTCTAAACGTTTTGTTCAGAACTGTAGTTTGTGATTCTGTCTCTGGTGCTAGTATTATTCTTTTCTAAAAAGATATTATATTTAATTTTTCAACTTAAAAATAGTGCTACAGGATTTCAGTTGCTTTATAGGAAAAATGTCTTCCCAAACTCAGATGCTGTAATGTGCCCATATCTCCAATACCTCATCAAAGGGGTTCGGTATTCACCTGGAATCAAGTAATCCAGCCTTTATTGAAGGATGGAATGTAATAATCTGCAATGGTGTAGTTATTAAGAAATTCTTTTTAAAACCACTGTCATTATTTTAACAGGTGAAAATGTAAAGAAATGTGCAGCATTTATTAAGAAGTCTTTGATACAGCATTGTTTGAAAGCAATTAGTATACAACTTATGTAGATTCTGAACTTGATGCAGTTTTGCTGTCCTGGTTCATAGGGTATTGATTTTTTCATCCTGTGGGATGTTTTCCCTGCTTGTACACTTGCATAACAGAGGCAGGGAAATGTATCAAAATATTTTGGCTGTGTTGCTTCCAAGGACTAGCAGATTCTTTTCCTCCCGTGCTGTTTCTTCTTGTCTTGTTCTTTGAGCTTTCATTTTCAAACCTGTCTACAGGGAGTGGAATCTCAGGTTGCTCTGTTGCGTTGCGTGAAGGCATTCAGGATAGGATTATTTTGCATCCTAAAAATTACCCCTCCGTTATATGCATCTCTGAAAAGGTTCTGATTTCCTAACTATGGATTCTGGTTTTTTTCAGTCTTCAGTAAACCATGTGGTCTTTATCAAACATAGGGTAGAAGTAGCCATTGATAGGTTTGATGAAGATACCATACGGATGAATGGGTGAATGGTTTGTCAGGAACAGAAACGGCATACAGAATCTCTGTGGATTGAATCCTTATACCAACATTTTGGATACGCTATTGACAGAAAAAGAAACATATGGCAATAAGGGATTATGTATCTCATTGATGAGAAATAATGCAATGCTTGATGGTGTTCTGGTAGACTGACCTCTCATGTTGAATGAAGAAATATCCCAATTCCTGTTTCTATTTTTTAGAATCTCATTAAAGACAAACAAGTTTAGTTGTCGTGATTTTCTCCCCTTCCCCTTTATAGATTTAAAGTTGTAAATTTCCTTTTTTGAGGGTTTTTAACCTACGGTTAATCCTGATTGCTGCTGTATATTAATCCAGTGGAAAGCATCAGTTCAGCCGAGAGACTGCAAAACCGTCTGACAGACAGGGAAATACCATATTTCAGCACCTTAAGACTGTAAAGTCAAATAAAGCTTAAAATAATGTAATTTGTTTTGCTGTAGACTTTATAGAGATAGTAATTTTCTACTGTAATTGCATTGCTACCGGCACATAGTTTATTGGTCATGTTTGTATCACTATTCTGGTCTAAAGCATCCATTTTACTGGGTCCTTAGTGAAGAGTCAGAAAGCGATAGCTGGAGAGTATTTGCACCTCACCTCACAGAACTGAACAAGTATGTAGTGACAGGAATAAAAATAGTCCTGTTGTATTCTAGATCTAGCCCAGTATTTCAACATAGCATATTGTTTCCTGTTGCACAGATCATTGATTTCTGTAATATTTAAGATTGATTTCAGTTTTTTGGGTGGTATTTGGCCTCTCTTAGCGACCCTTCAAAATTGGCCTGAAAGATGTGGATGTGTCAATTTTTCATATCTAAATTCAGTGTATAGAATTTCAGGAGGTAGGCATTTGATCTCTGGGAGTCAGGTGTGGTTGCTGGGATTTTTTTTTACAGATTTCAGGTTGAACACTCAGAATCTGAAATAAAATTACACCACACTTGTTATCCAGGAAATTACCTAGTAAAAATAAAAGAACATATTACACACACATTTTACATTTTCCATGTACTTTGAAAATGGTCCATTAGCTGTACAGGCAACACAGGTAGCTAAACAAATATTTTCACAGTAAGAAAATATCCTGTGGTATACGTGGAGGTTCATTTGAATCGTCATACCTACAACTCAAATTATTGTACTAGAGGCAGAAACTATTGACTAAAATTCTTTGTCTCATACTATTAAAGGAATCTGGTTTGATAATCTTAAAAGCTTTTTCTGGTCTAGAAATCTACGAATCTCTTGGCTTTATCCTGGGCATTGCAGCTCAAAGAAACTTCAGCTCAGAAGCATACTTTAGTCATCCATTTAGAAGCAGAAGACTGACAAACTGAAGAGGCCCTTCATTTTATTGGTATATTTTTCCATGATTAGAGAGATTTTCTAGGTAAATTAAATCTTATGATACTTATTTTTTGTATAAATTGTAGTATAGAAGATTATATCCTATTCCAGTCAGATCCCATGGGAAAATTCCAATATAAAACCTCTTGCCAAGAAAAAGGTGAGTGACATGATGGAGACAAAACAGCAAGTACTTCCTGAGCATTCCATTCAGCCGTTTGCTCAATAAACTTTAGCAGGCAGGATCCTATTAAATGTGCAAAATTAGAATAGACTTTACTGTAGTACATAAGAAACTTACCCTATCTCAGCTATTGATTGTATCACTTAAATGTAAAACAGTTTTGTCGTTTCATATTAAAAGAAATTATTCTTCCCCACATGTATAAAATACATTCCCAAATATTGCTAAGGAAAGAGAGATGTACACATTTATCTAAGTATCTGAGACAGGTTTGGGAAAATGGGAATTTTTGCTAGTGTTCCTATTATAGAATTTTGCATTCTTGATGCATAAACAAACATCAGAAATTTCTGTTCTTGGTGAGTTGGTGGGCCTAAAAGGGATATCATCTTAGTTGTGAGTCAAATTTGATTCGAAAACAGTGAGAGAGCACAGCATGGGGCATTGCGTTACTGGTTACATGTGATTAGTTTTCGGAGACAGGCTATTTTTTACAGACGCTTTGTCAGTAATTGAGTTAGACCCATCAAAACCTTTTCTATTTAACTTGTTTTAATTTTGATCTTGTGTGGATTCATAGTCAGCTACCTACTGAATAATTTAGGCCATTTTTAGTTTGACAACAGTCTCATTGCAACAAGGTTATTGCTGTGAGGATTACTGTGTCATCAGTTTACAGATGCATGTGTGATTGCAAGCAGACTTTCGCATGTCATTAATACCAGCACCAGAATAAAGTGCTGTGTGGACTTTTCCTCTGGGAATTATTCAGTTGATTCATCATCCCCTTGCTAAGTTCAAGGTGATATAAATAATCATACATTTAGGGGCAAACTCATTTCATCTGAGCTTTATGCTTACAGTGTATTCTCAGCAGCAGCTTTTTGTGGTCTATTTGAAGAATAAGGCTGAAACCTCTGAATTAGCTGCAGTCTTTCAAAATGAACATAATTTACTAGAAGGTCAAGCAGTCAATGCTATTAAATATTTTAGAGTGCCAAACAGATTCGTTCAAGACCAGCACCTCTTATCTCTTTCATGGTCGAGCTTTAGAAATAACTAGTCAAGAATGGGAATTCCCCTTTCTCCCTCGTTCCAGTTCAGCTAGTATTAGTGGATGTCGCCAATAGACCACACAAAGTCTTCACGTGGTATAAGCTACTGGGGAGGTGTGCACGCTGGTGCCTTATGCAGTGTAACTTGCCCCTACTATGCAGAGTTGTTTTGGCTGGCTGGCTGTGTTATGGGGGGGAGTAAACACTGCAGGCAGAGCGGGCTTCACTTGCAAACACTGAACTAACTGGTGCTTGTACGCTCAGCCCCTGAGAGCAAGATACTGTGAGTACCTGGAAACCAGGTTACTTAAACCTACCAGCTGCAGCCCTACCGTTGTCCAGGCCTTTTATGTGTTTTGTTCAGATCACTTTTCAGAGTTCTTTCTTTACACTGTTCTGGAATACCCATCTCTTATGAATATTCCTGATTTTCCTACTTTAAACAGGCTTCTTCCCTGCTCAACTATAAGCTTTTCAGCCCTATTTGCAAACTGTCTGCCTTTCTCGCCATGGTTTATACTACGAACGCTACTCCCGGTCTCTGCTTGTTTCCTCCTCAGCCAGGTTCTCCTTGACTGACATCAGTCAGTGTCAAATGGATTTTAAAGCCCTCAGTTGGCTAGATTTTCTACTGAAGGGGATTATAAAGCTAGAAGCGAACCAGTAGATTCATTACTAAACCGGTACCCTAACGCTCTAGCCCACTGAGGCAGATTGTAGTCCTTGTTCAGCACCTGGTCAGGAACTGTCCACTGTCAGGGCAAACAAAAGTGTTTTCCTGCAATATTCATACTGCTGATGAAATTTATATGAGGTGATGTCTCTACATAGCTGGAAAGAATGTTACATTCCAGTTAGGTCTTCATAAAAAAGACCTTTAGAGATCCTTTGAAGCGAAACTGAGAATATAATTTTAATGGCCGTTGAAAATACTTGAAATACATAATTTTTAAAGGCTTCAAAGGTGTATTGTCATGAAGGGTTTTCCTAATCTCTGTTTCCTATACATATTGATTTACCAGAGGACTGTTTTGACTAATATAGAATATAATAAATTTAGAATAAATTTA
>NW_008795129.1:588971-630693 GCF_000699145.1 Aptenodytes forsteri
AAATACAAAAATCCCATATTTCTAACATGACTGATGTTTCTACAAAAGCTAATTAAAGATAAACATGTCTATAAAATACGAAGAGGTAGTGTCATACAGGATCACAGTAGTTTGTCTATGAAGTTTTCAAGATCTCATCTAGAGAATCTGCCTTTGCTTGGTGCCTTTTAATAGGGCTTATGCCTTGTTATATCTTGATACTATCAACATAGGTACAGATTCTTATTAAATACCACTTTCTTGCTAGGATGATGGGACTCAGATTATTTGCAAGACAGGAAGTACAGACAAACATATAAAATGACATGTGTGTAGGAACCTAAAAATGGAATCGTTTGGGTCTTGAAAAGAGTAGAATACTGGAAAGAATTCATTTGCCATCATGATAAGGAAAACTGTTATTTTCATTTCATTTTTATTCTTCGTATTTGAACCACACAAGGCAGGTAATACACTGAGGTTTCTGTGCATTACCTCAGTACAATATAAAGGATCAAAATTTGATCCTTTCTGGGTAATAATCCCTTTAGCTATAAAACACAGCCCCACAGGTAATGTCCTAGGCAAGATACAGAGGTGACAAGCTGATTGTAACCTTTTACAATTACAAGCCAGTTCCATTTGTAGTTCAAGTAAACTTTTCAAGCAAACTCTCCACTTTTTTTTTTTTTAATTCTATTCTCTGAAGGGAATTCTTTAAAATAGTGTAGGCTGTAGCAAATGCAGAACTTAATCCATAATGATTTTCTTCCACAAAAAATACATTGAAGCCATAGTCTTTTTGTTCTCTCATTTGAGTCTCAGCAACTAAAATATATTTTAAGCATTGTTAGAGTTTGGAGATAGAGGTTTTATTGCTAACATTCATGTTTCTCAGGCTTCTTTTTGACACATTGCAGTGGGTAACTTGGCTGTCTTATTAACTTCAGATGCAATGCAAAGCATTTGAAAGGAAGGATTTTTCTCCCACCAGCCATTTTTCAAAAAGTTCCTAGGGAGTGGAGTGAGGGAGATAGCTGGATGGAACAGAGCTGAGGAACTTTAGGGTTGCTGGTAAAGGTCCTCTCCATCCCTGTCCAGCCATGTCTCCTTGGATAGAAGTAGCAACTGTGGGATCTACTGCAAGTGGAGCAGAGGGACACGTCTCTCAGTTTCAGCACTAGGATCCAAAATGATCATCCTCTAATTACAAATGGATCTGAAGTTTATAATTATTAAGCATTATTTTATCGCTTTTTGTCTAGATCCCCAAATCCAGTTTTCAAGTTGTGATTAATCTTCAGGGTTCCCCACAGTCAGTAATTAAAAAGAAACTTTATATCCATGTAACGCACAGACGGGAGTGATTTTCTACTTTAAGGCTATTTATGAGCCTTAACAAGAGTAAAAATTTTATTTAACAACTTTCAAGAATACTGCAGAAATAAAGCCTTGATTTAAACACATCTCACCACATGCATCTTTGCTCTCAACTCCACTGAGATGATGAAGGTTGTGACCAGGTTTATATGTTTGCCAGAACCAGTCCTTCCTTAAGTTTCTAGAAATAAAAAGTGGTTTCTAGCACTGGAAGGGGGTAAAGTAAATGTCAATAAAGAGGAAGTATGAGAAGAAGCTGCCCTGGACCTAACTGTAACAGTTGCAATACCATGTTACACAACTTTTACGTAACTCTTAGCTGGACTGTCTGATAAAAATTATCCTCAAAGCCTTATTTTAATTTTATAAGCTGTGCATGTGTATAATACACAATGTACTTTTTATTCATATGCCAAAGATCTGCAGCCAAATTATTTACTATCAGCATACATCTCTTATAATTTAAGCCCTTAATCTTCTATAGTACTTTCTTTTGTGCACACTCTCTCTGTGTATGTCTCGCTGGCTTTGCAGTTGTCTGGGAATTGCTATTCATGCAACCTGATTTCAACACAAAAATGCTATTTCTTTGACTATTAAAGAAGTAACTATTTTTACAAAGTGTAATCTATTCCTATAGTTGTAGTCTGATGGAAAGAATTACAGTAGATTTGTCATTTTTGAGAGAGAATGCGTCGTTCCTCTGTTCTCCTGCTTGATTTCTTGGAAATTAGGGTGGAGATAGGGAGCATTATTACAATAAAAGATTTTACGTCATTAAGATTTACCAATTTAATCAGGCAGATATGCATCTACTTCGTCCAGGTTATCAGATCTCTTGCCCATAATCTCTTATTTTTCACTAAGCAACGTGGGAGCTTGGAGGACTGAGGAGTTTCAGATCTATATGTGTCTTTGACAGCCTGGAAATTAGGGTGGAGATAGGGAGCATTATTACAATAAAAGATTTTACGTCATTAAGATTTACCAATTTAATCAGGCATATATGCATCTACTTCGTCCAGGTTATCAGATCTCTTGCCCATAATCTCTTATTTTTCACTAAGCAACGTGGGAGCTTGGAGGACTGAGGAGTTTCAGATCTATATGTGTCTTTGACAGCCTGGAAGAGAAGGACATGTGCACTAGAACTACCAACAGAACCTCAGTGAGGTTTTTTCCCCTTAGCTTTCAGCCTGTATGTCTCCTCCCATGGCTTCGTACATAAACTAAGGCTTTCTGGTAGGATACTTCAGCTATTAAGGAAATAAGTTTAAAACAATTTGAAAAAGACCTGGTAAGGATCTTGGAACCATTAAATATGGAAGAACATTTCAAAGGTATTTGACATTTTGTATGCTACCGACGTTGATTTCATTGATCACTGTCATTGTAAGTGAAATGTTGTTATAATTTGAATTATTCTTTACTAGAGGGTTTTTTTTTTTCTTTACTGCAGGTTTAAGATTTTTAAGAGCCCTTAGACTGATACAGTTTTCAGAAATTTTGCAGTTTCTGAATATCCTTAAAACAAGGTAAGACCTTTTCTTACATACTGAGTTAGTTGCATTGGTGGCAGAACATAAATGGCTTAGGTTTGTGGTCCTAGTAATATATGATTTTCTTTTCTGGAAAAAACCACTTGTTATCTGTTCTTTAAACCTTTTTCTGCTGATGAAAGATTTACCAGTGTCAGCACCTTTTGCCATGTGATCAGTAGAAGATTTTACTTGATGTGTTGTTACATTTGAAATATCTGAGCAAGACTGAGTGCTGATAAATTAAAAGCAGAATGAATTACAGAGCTCTGCACTGATTAAATATTGCTTCTTTCCACATAATCAGTCCATATTCCGCTGCCTTGGAAAAACAGAAGTCACAATTCATTCAACAGAATACAGCTAAAAAGTATTTTGAGAAATAATCGTTGTGGCTCTATTTCAATTTTTTTGAACTGAGCATCCTTCCTCACATCAAAAACATATTAAAAATTAATTTTACACTCAGCTATCTTTATATTGTGTTCATTGTCATTAGCATTTCTTTTAAAGAATATTTAAAATATTCCAAGTAACCTTCTGGCTTTCACTGATTCTTCAGGCTATTAAGACATAAAAGTTGTGCAGCATAAGCACAACTTTGAACAAAAGATCACTTTGAAGGGGAAAAAAAAAAAAAAAAGGAACCTTCCCATGCCTTGGAGTTGAAGACAGATTGCCTTGCATCATTCCCTAAAATGCCCCAGCTGAAGTATTGGATCCAGCTTCCAACAATTACTGTAAACTCAGTTCTATTCTGAAATCCTATGCTCTCTCCACCAGTTGATGATGCATGTGTGAAGGCTTTATATGCAAGTAACTCCATTTACTTGCTATGTTAATTAGTAGCGGTGGGGAAATAGATCCTTAAGATTTGTACACACTTATGGTAAACAGCTGTTTCTTCAACCCTTAACCTTGAAACTATTCTCTTTGCTGTAAAACTCTCATGCTGTCTGTCTTTAGCTGTGTGACTGTAAGGACTCCAGTTCTTGTCAAATAAAGAAATCAAAGAATGTGCAGTGAAGATGTAGTCCAGTAGCTTAGAATGCTACCAGTATGGTAAAGGAGAGTAATTTGTGCAGGAGCTCAGAATATCCAATGAGTTTGCATTTAACACACGGATCAACCTCGCCAAAAGAAATGGCAGTCAATGGAAAAGCCCCATAAACTCAAAGGACTTTGGATAAAGGCTAAAAACCCCTTCGGGAGTGGTGGATTTGTAAACTTCCAGATCCATAAGTGAAGAGACACTGCATTTATCACGTTCAGTGTATTTAGAGCTGGCTTTTTCAAGATTGACGTGTTCATTTAAATAGCATTTCTCTCGTGCAAAATTTACTCTTAGATTAGATATCATCATCTCTGTGATTATTTATATGAATGTCCAAATATCTGTAAAGCCCAAATGTTGATTATTAGAAAGCCTGTAAAGCAGAGCTTCCTTATATGACTGTTTTTGACTAGAGGCATTTCACTGTGTTTGGCATTAATAACAAGTAACTACCGACAAGAGAAGAAACAGATAGGGTATAAAGGGCACTGCTGTGTTTTTAATATTTGATGCAATTAGAGAGGAAATTCTGTCCCCCTTTTCCTCTTTCCACCAGTAAAGAAAAAGGTTTACTCTAACCTATAAATTAAAATTATTCTTGGAATTAGTGACTGAGGTATGAGGATTAAAGGAGCATATATTATTTACACAATGGGCAGAAGGGCCATTCCAAACACTGGAATCCAAAGGAAGAAGCTAAACCATGCAAAAATAGAGGCAGTGAGAAGACTAGCAAAATAGTGTGGGGGTGTTAGATAATTATTAGAATATCTGAAAAATTATTAATTATATTTGAAAAGGACCAGTAAGGCAAAGCAAAATTTTACTGCGGCACATTAGAAGACTGTTCTCTGCCAAGGATCTATTTGTTTCCCTAATTTGAAATTATATGTATTTTACTCAATATTTTTTGTTCCTGTGTTTTATGAAATCGAATGAATTGTGTGGTGTTCAGCTGAAAATTTCTCCCCTTCACTTCACTGTTTTCTAATATTTTTCAACAAAACTACAGAGGCTTAGGCAGGGCTCACAGTAAGGGATTTTGCACAGATGTTGGAAAGAGCTTAAAGAGCAGGAAAATGTTCGTGACTAATCCTTCGTCTATATTTAGACTCTGGCAGAAACACAGGAATATTTCATAGAGGAGAGATAAGGTACAATGTTTAATAAATCTGCAAAAACAAAATGTACCAAACAAGTCATGTAAATAGTTATTTTTAATGACTGATGTCATTTACTTGTATTACAGTATTATGTGGAGACCAACTGACGCATTATTGTATCAGGAGCCACTCCTGTTCTAAGTTCAGGTGAAGGATGATATTTAGCCTTTTGTAACAGAGCTTTGCATCAACAAGATTTCTATTATTTTGTTTAATCTAGGAACCTGTTGTTTAGGGTCCTGTGCTATGACTGAATTTTATCACCGACAAAATATGAACCTTAATCAACCGTACTTTAAGAAAGAGAGAAATAAGGAATATGTGTTGATGTAGGTGAACGCTAATTAATTGCAGAACTGCTGGTATAGTATCTTATTTTTGAGTATTTTTGTATTTCTTTCCTAGTACCCACAGTTGCCCACTTCACTAACTGTAACTCTTAAAAATATTTTTAATGGAGCCGGTCTGATTAATTTTCCAGGTTCATTTCTCAACTTTGTTTAGAAAATAATGCATTTTTATTGTCCTTAAAGTAGTTATGAACAGAAATATTAATTAATTCTACTGCAAAACTACTACGGCTAACACTGATAGTGAATTTTTCCCGATTTTCATTCTATTGGAATGTATTGCTTTAGGAATAATAGTGAGTTTTCTGAGGCATTATTCTTTCTTAGAAATGTTTTAAAAAACAAAGGAGAGCTATTTCCAATACAGTTCCATGAATGGGTAGGATTATTTAGACATAGTAAAACATGAACTTCAGTTCCTTGTGTATTTGTTGAATATCCTTCTTAGCTTTTGAAAGCATAGTGATTTTTGTAAGAAGAGAGGGAGTGAGCTTTACTTATATGTCTTCCACAAACTTTTAAGTATGGTATTTTCCTGCTGAACTGAGTGAGGTCCTTGCTTCAAATTCACTTCTGGCTACAATAGGGAACATCCTACTCAGTGGGACTAAAAAGAGTTTGTAGAGTTTGACTGGTAGGTTTCAATCTTTTTTTAAATTTTATTTTTCTTTTTTAGAAAAATGTGAAGTATGAAATACTCTAGCTCTGTATGAATTTCCACAAAGAAGTCCGTAGGAGTTCATGCACGCAGAATAATATGAAAATTACTTGGGACTTTACACAGGAAGTGTAAAATACCGAAGTTATTTAATTTTGGGAATCATAATTTTTTCACAAAAGCAGCATGACATTTACAGATTGCGGCAATAGTTCATTAATTGTTTGCTGTAACTGTAGAGAAATAGTCTTGCCCTGTGGTCACGTATGCAAGTGTTAACATGTGGTGAGTACGCAACAAAAACATCCTCTTGCTGTTAATTTTTGAAGCTGCCACAGGTCTGGGGTCGAAAGCACAATGAATATAGAAGAAGCATACAAGCTAACGAAAAATGAAATAATTAAAAAAAAATCAGTCAATTGTATGTATAAATGCAGTGTTCAGCAGCTAACGTTAATTGGCATTGCTCAGCTTAATTCATTGGACCTGCATGGATGTATTCCAGGGTAACAGAACATTTACACGTAAATAATTGCTGAGGTGTATAGCAATGAAAAATGAAGTGAGTGTACTGAGAGGCAACCATATTATTTGTGAAAAAGCATTATTTATTTCGATTTGTTTCATTATGAGTACAGATGTAGCTAAGGATTCCATTTGTCTTTCTGCTCTCAAATGCATTGGAATTTTTCTGTCAAGCTATCTAAATTATGCAAATGTGAACTCTGCAAAGACAAAATAATACACATTTTGCATAGGCTTTTGATTAAGTTTTTTAGGGAGCCTGCATCTCTTCAGAAAGCATCATCAGACTCTTTCAGGCTAAAGTACGCAGTTGTATACAGGTACATATTAAAAATGTGTGATAAATTCCAGTCTAAGTTCCTATTTGTTGTTGGGTTTTGTTTATTTTCAGTAATTCCATCAAGCTGGTGAATCTGTGCTCTATATTTATCAGCACGTGGCTGACAGCAGCTGGGTTCATACATTTGGTAAGTATATTTGAAAAGACTTCATTGACTTTTTCTCATGGATCATCTGCTCTCTGAGCTACTTTATTACCTGAAGTTACCTTGCTCTGGATAATCCCTGGACACATCTATAGAGTACAATAAAAAAAGACATCACAGCTTCCCAAATTTCAGGCTTCTACTCAAAACTAATTCTGAAGAGTAAGGAATACATCATTAACCTCAGCCATAAAATATGAGATCTGAACTGATGCAACTTCTTGACTGATTACAATTTGCCAGTAGGTGGCAATGTTTCCTAAATAACTACCCGAGTGCTTCCTGGAAGGGGTTGGCAGAGCTGAAATGACACTGAGGTCCTGGGAAATCAATGGTTGTGCCAGAAGAAAGCAGTTCTGTATTTCCACGAGAAGTGATGGGATTGCTAACATTCCGGGTAGCAATTTTTTAGAGATTATTTCCTTCTCTTTTGTTTTTAAATTTCAAATTTCTTGGTGTAGCTTTCAGTCACTGGTAACGTAGATTTTTGTAATAGATTTTTATTCCGCACTTAACAATTCCTGAAAAATGTAAGATAGTTAGTATAGAAGCACATATGAGTTCATAAATGTGAATATGCGTCTATGTGATAGGTATATGTCAATTGTGATTTTAAACATTTTAAACTAAGAGCTTTTACTGATTTGTTTGGTAAAAATAATTAAATATGGTTAAGTGTTTGTCCTTTAGTACATTAAGTACATTTTATGATCAACTTAGAAACAGGAAAATTTCAAGGTGCTAGTAGGAATAAGTTATTCAGGAATGGTTTTGGACTAATATTGTAATTTAATGATATTGATGTTAGTCCAGAGCAATATAATTAACTTCACTTGAATTACCTTGAGCTGTATCCAGCTATATAAGATTAAATTCAGAATGTTTATCTTCTTGTTATACCAGATAGTAATTTAGTTTTCACTCTCATAAAGATGGACTGAAATTTTGGATGTTTTCGTTTGTCACATACTTCTCATTCACAGATGACCACATTTTTACACTCCTCTGGGCAAATTTTTATCATAGAAACATTAGCCTTTTCTATTTTTGAATGAGAAAAAAAAAAGCTTTTTAAAATTACATCAGGAGGGAAGGAATGCTATTTTCTACGACTTGGATTTTGTGGTTTGGGTTTTTTTTGTTTTGGGTTTTTTTTGCTTTTCAGCATAAGTTTCCCTATTCTACTGTAGGAATCCTCAAACTTCAAACTTTTTACTTTGGAACAAATTTTAAAGGGCATGCTCCTTTCTTCTACTGTAGGAATCCTCAAACTTCAAACTTTTTACTGTGGAACAAATTTTAAAGGGCATGCTCCTTTCCCACTGATAGATTTATAACTTTGACACATACAGTAGCTGGCTTCTTGGAAAATTAATAGTGTATCACTAAACTTAACATGTCACTAATGCCTTTAATAGCTACATAATGCTTTAAAACAAAAACGTTAAGAAGTATAATTGCACTAGAAGTAAGGTTCACGCTGAAAAAGTTCTGAACAAATTGCTATAAAATGAACTTACCTAGCTGCATTAATGTTGTATTATTTAGTGGTGAATGGAAAAGATACTTTCAATAAATAGTATGAGTGGCAAGGCTATGCATATTGGCAAAAGAACTGTAATGCTATAATTGGGACAGGGTTATGTTCTGTATTTGTTCAAAATAAACCATAGGAAAGGATCCAGAGTTTATATTATATGCCAAATTATATATATATACACACACAAGCACACACACACACACACATCAGTAGAGTTAATCTGTGGTACAACTCTATTAATTCATTATATGTTTTCTTGTACATTTTAGGTGGAGAACTCAGGGGATCCATGGGAAAATTTCCAAAATAATCAACCGCTAACATATTGGGAATGTGTTTATTTACTGATGGTTACAATGTCCACTGTTGGCTATGGAGATGTTTATGCAAAAACAACCCTTGGTCGCCTTTTCATGGTCTTCTTCATCCTTGGGGGATTGGTAAAAACTCTTTTTTATTATTATTATTATCCCAGCTACCTTAATACTTGATCCTGTATATCTCAATGCTGTAATTAAAGATATTATTATATCTGGTTTAGTGACTTAAAATTAATTATAAAACTTTTAAATATGTTTAAAACACCCCACTTTTTTTCTATAGAGAAATATTTTGGCAGAGCTTGTCAAATTAGTCCAGTTTAGTAGAGTCAGAATTTTTCTAATCTATTTAAATGAGTAATGCATGTGAATACATGAAGTGCCTTAATATTTCAACTTACAATGTTATTTTTAGTCCTTTACTTTTTAGTGACTGACTGTAGTGCATTTTTTTGAGGCTGCTATAGATACTTAAAGGCACTTTGCGGTTTCAGAAGTCCTACCCACCCTTCTGTGTTCCTTCCCAGAATTCCAACAAACACTGTGGCTTTGGACTGCCTTAAAGAGCAGCTTGCCTGATCCAGATGATGGCAAACCACATTCTTTTTAATTTCAAACATCCTTTCATGTCATGTAGCACAATTTTAACTCACAATTTATCACATGGCCGTAACCAGTATCCTTTTATATCAGCAAATTCTCGTGTTCTTTGTCCTGTATGTACATAGCACCAAAGTTACTAATTGTCTTCTGTCAACTTTTCTATTACTTATTAGTGTTAGTCATATTATAGGACCTGTTGCAATGTCATTCTCTAAACCAGCAAGGTTTATTTTAATCTTTACACTGTGCAAGGTAAGTGCTTTATGGATGACTTACTATATATATTGTGCAGATACATACATATGTATATTGTTACTTTATTCTCATATATTGATTTCACATATACATACGTCTTTCAGAGGTGATATGTATATAACTAATGTAATGAATGCCATATATGAGGCACATACAGATACATATATATGAGTATATGTATGAGCATAAATATATGCATTCCCGTTTATGTTTATTGACATATGAAGACAAAGACCATGTCAACTGGCAGTAGCTCTTCAAAGTATCCGGCCACAAGGAAGATGTTTGTTGGACAAAACATGGCAGAATAATTTTTATTTTCTCCTCAAAACCTTTTTTCTATCACGTGTTATTCCAATCCTTTTAAAAACATAAATTTTTGGAAAAGTTTTTTTTTGGGGCGGGGGGGTGACCTTTTTGTTTCTTGACAGAGGGAATAACCCCTGATTCCATCTTGGTTTTGTCTTCTTTTGAAGCCTAATCATGGGGGAAAAAGTCCATCTTTTGAAATAGAAATGTAACAGTAATGATAATGCTTGGGGTTTTTTTTGCAGTGGAGCTTGGATAGTTTTTTTTCCCCTCCCCTCTTCAGAAAGAATTAGACATAACTGTATTTTATGATTAGATACCAGTTGGAATTAATTTTGTTCTTGTTTTGTTTTGTGTGCCTATTTTTCCTCTTTTGACCATTTTCTTAATTTATAAGGTGTGCACCTTCTCCAAGACTAACTTTTACATTGAGCTCTCTTGTTTTGTTTGATAAGAACTTCTACATTTTTTATATTTTCTTTTTAAACAACTTCATAGATCTAATTCTTTTGCATTTTCAGATCTTAAAGATATATATCTTCTGAAAATATTCATCATCCCCCTTTCTTTGGCCTCTCTTTTTAGTCTTTTCTTCTGTCTCCTATCTTCTTCTTAGGCCATGTTTGCCAGCTACGTCCCTGAAATCATAGAGTTAATAGGAAACCGCAAGAAATATGGTGGTTCCTATAGTGCGGTTAGTGGAAGAAAGTAAGTATCCCAAGAGGCTCTGCTGCCTCTGCTGCAGTAGAACACTCTCTGCATGCCATTTTCTTTTTTTTTTTTTTGTGTTTTTGTTTCATGCATGTAGGCAATGTTTGCTCGCTACGTGCCAGAAATTGCTGCTCTCATCCTTAATCGGAAGAAATACGGCGGGACTTTTAACTCAACCCGAGGCAGAAAGTAAGTCAAAAAAGACCAGGTGTGGTTGTGTGACTCAAAAGAGCCCCTGAAGGTGGTAATAGCTGACGCACAGCTTATAAGGCTGCATTCCTTGACATCAGATATTACCGCTGGAGAGTTGTCACACTATAATTAGAGACCTGGGCTATGCTATGGTACAAGTCACAACATTTTGTCCCTACTTCAAGAGAACCTGAATACCATTAAGACTACACTGACATACCTTGTAAAAAATGCTGCTATTGCTTATGCAGTTAGCTTCTGGAACAAGGTTGACTTGTCACTTCACGGTTTTGGGTATCAGATTATCATGTGGTCATCTCTTAACTAAGTGACAATGATAATTCACATGATTTTCAAACAACTCAGTTCTTTAGAAAACTGGGGTTTACTGGAGTGCAAAATATGAGACTTATGTTGATCGGGTTATTCCATTAGACTGACTATGTCAGAAGTCTGATAGTGCTGTTTCTCATTGTTCAAAGAGCAGATTCAGATCTCATGCAGCTCCTATTGACTTCATATGAATATTGCAAACAGTCGTGATTTTAGGATCTATGACCAGCGATTTTAAAGTGATTCTCTTCCACACACGGTATAAAACCTATCCTAAGAAGAGCAAGTAGTAGCCTTAGTATCAATATAGTATGGAAAAAATACTATTTTTACCAGGTAGCAAAAGCTAAATTGTATTGGATCACATTAGTTCATTACATTTCTATTGAAAGCCTGCTTGTTTTCTTGACCAAGTTAAAACCAGCTCTTTCTGGCATTCCCAGCATCTAGACCTGCTGGGACATAGCCTTTAATGAACTAGATGTACTTGGCAGTATAGTAGTTTCTCCTCTGTTATCACCTTTAGTGTTGCCATCTTTTGTTTCATTACATATCATTGTGATATTCACGGGTAGAGACATGCTTGCCCTAAAAAACTAGTCATATAGAATCCTTTCCATATAACATAATGAAGGTACTGCAAGCAACACATCTAATTAATTGTCCCTCTCCTTACTTCAAGAAGATACGTTTTTGACTTTATTCCTTTCAAACCATCACCTGTGCACCATTTTATAAATGTGGATTATGGTTTTATCAAGTTGTTTCTCCTCTCTGTGGAGCAGAAAGACTGTAAATGTCCCACAGAGCTAATTCTAGAGTACTGTTTTACATCACTGGGTAGATAAATCAAAGTTTTTTCTTTAGTTATACTATTACTATTGTACGTTCAATAATACTCAAGCAATTACATGACACAATTGAAAACATTAATACTTTCATTTTTTGAGATACCCTCAAATGTCTAAATTTTTTTTTTACTGTAAACACTAATGTTGGGAACTTGCATCATAATTCACTTATGCAGATTAACAAAATGCCTTAATTTATTTCTGAGATAGAGTAGTATCATTAATTTCCCAAAATGTTTATTTGTGACAGAGGCCTACTCAGTATCCTATTTGTACTTGGTTTCTCAAAGAGAGAAGTTTTTCAAACACAGACCTTACACCTCTGTTTTTGACGCTCTGAAGGAGTTATAGCAGGGGGGAATATGGTTAAAAAATATTTTACATACAGAGTTTTAGTCTCCCCCTTTCTATGTTGTCACTAGTACCCAGCATTGCTCAGATGTCTCTAAACTTGGACCTGATCTTCAGTCAGAACCCCACATCCTGAAAACCTCAACTCCAGATTACAGGCTTCTGCTAGCTTTGGGGCGTGCTTAATTTTATTTTTTCACCTTTTCTTTTTGTCTTTATTTATATGCACTATCTGTTTGGTTTTAACTCACTCTGTTGCCAGTGCTTTCTCTGCTGATCTCTACCGCCCATATAACTTGTCGTTTGAAACTCAGCTCTGTCATCAGCATACAAACTTCAATTTACGTTTTGCATTGTTTTCTGGTTCAATTATTAATTACTAAGTAGTTTAAAGATGTCCTTTGCTCATGTGGGTCTTTCATCAGAGAATCTAAGCTTGGGAACTGCACAGTAAAAAGCCATTAGCACCCCTTGTTTGATGTTGCTTTTGCAGTCAGTAGAACAAGATTGATGAAATGTTATGTTTGGCCAAAATTTAAGTTTTCATTTGGAATTCAGTGTTGAGAGAATGGATTGTCAGAACCAATAAGTTTTCTTTTGCTTGGGATATGGGCATGTGGTAGTAATTAGCAATATAAGGTCTTTAGTTGAGCAACCAAGCATAGATTCTGGCAGCAAACATAATGAGAAACTACAGTTGTTCTATTCCTAATGTCAGAAAGTTTCTAGATAAAATTAAATGCATGTACAAAATGAAAGCAGCTAAATTTTGTTGAAAGATGTAGTTTCAGCTCTTAAAATAGCAAATGTGTATACTTTTTAACATTCTCCAAAATAGAGAAATACATGGAATCTGTTTCGTAGCATTTATATGTAAGTTTATACATGTTGCCTCATGAACTATGTCTGTGGAATAACATGCTTCTATATGATTATTAAACATTTGGGTGGGAAGTTAAAAGTAACATATCATTATGTATGTTTTGGGGATTGCACTACATCGCTTTACTACTAAGGAGAGCCTTGCTTATAGAATTGTAACTATCGAAGCAGCTAGAATGTATGCATAAAAATTATTTCTACAAACTCCACTTACTAAAGAAGAGAAACAACCAACACACCAGCAAGTTTGGTCTCACATTTCATTTTGCTTTTCAGCCAATAAAGTCCCCAAAGGACTCATGAACTATATAGGAATCATTTTGCACAATAAAGCAGCTTACTTCTCTCTTAGATGAGACACTTACTACAGAGTTTGGAAACAGAAGTAGTTTGTAGGCAGTATGCAATTATCGCTGGTTAAATTTAACTAGTTTTGTTACAAAAGTCCATGGGGAATTTTAAATTTTAAATTTAATTTATAATCTCTGCTTTGTAATATATTCCTGTAATGAGACTTCTAAAGTCTCATAGAACACAAAGCAGGAATTTTATTACAATCTTCGATTCAAGTTTCACCTGTTAAATAAACAACAGTACTCACTGTTGCATATATACGAAAATGCATACCAATGTATCTTACAAAATCTGACCGAGACCAAACATACGCATTTAATGACAAGTAGGGTAATGACTTTGGCACAATTATGACCTAGTGCAAAAAAAATTAAGAAGTTACCAGAAAAGGTAACAATCCTTGTCTTGAATTTCAGATTTTTCAGCAATGAGATCTGCTCTATAGTTTACTGCTAAACAGCTGTTTTATTTATAATATTTACATATTAGCCAATGTTCTGCTGATTTCTGTAGAAGTAGGTAACAACATAACTTATTTTCTCTGTAGAGCAGTTGGCATATTTTTTTTAGTATTAATAGACTAGTAACTACCTGACAGAGGTTTTGTGAGATTTAACAGAGTCAAGTTTATGCTTTCTGAAGATGAGAAATGCTTTTAAAAAGCCAAGTAGACAAATTTATAATGAAGGTTAACTCTTATTAATTGCTTCATCACCAAGCCTTGTGTCGGTCACACTGAAAAATATCTGCAATATTGTATAGGACATATTTCACTAAAACATTGTGAAACTTACTAGTTCACTAAGAAATAACTAATGAAAGCATATACTTGAAAGAAGTTATATTCAGGTAATTTCATAAAGTAAACTAGTGACAAACTAGTATCATGACGAACAGATAAAGTAGTTTATAATGACAAAATACTGGATACAAATACTGGAGATAAAAGCTAGATGTAACGTGTAGTTGGGTGAAGAAGGAAAAAAATGTGGCCTTTTATTACAGTATTATAAAAAGTCTATAGATGACACTTTAGATTAGAAAAGAATATATAATTTTATATATATAAGCAGGGGAAGTTTTATGCTTTTTTGTTTGTTTGACAATTTTTTCATCAGTTACAAACTGAAATGGTATATAGCTTGAGGATTAATGATACTGTCTTTTAGTCATTTTTCTTAATACTTTTGAGACCAGCAGCTGGTTCCCTACACCCTATCTACCTTTAGCTCTTTTCTTTTTAAGGCTTTCAATTTGATTTACTCTGTCTAGGCTCTTTCTGTAACCTATCTGTAGAACTCATGAGTTTGTATTCAAGGCATCATTTTAAAGGGATATTTTTAAAGTGAAGTACCATAGAAGGATGAAAAGGTATCTGCCACTCTATCACCATAGCTGATTGACTATTGGTTTTAGAACGTAGCAATAATCCTACACGGTTAGTTCATACACGCCTACCTCTGGAAGGCTGGAAGAGGCAGTGATCACTTTGGCTTTGGATGATTTTCTGAAGTGCTCCAACTAACCTCTTAACTATAAAGTTCAGGCCTCAAGTCTTATGAGACAGGGGTTTTCTTCAAGAAATTCTTGGTTTTGGATAAGTAGAATTCTGCTGTTACACTCTTTTTTGTGATATTTGGAACTTACACATTCAGTACTAGCCAAAATAGGACTTACAAGTTCATCTGTGTTACTTCTTTTAAGCCAAAAAAAAAAAATCAACATTTATTTATTTATAACGTTCATATTACTCAGGTCTGGTCTGAGATTTGGTTAAAGGTCCAGATTTGTTTTACCTCTACTAATTTGTAATTAACCTTTTATTCTGCATTTACTAATTTACTTGAGAATCAAGATTGTTCGTACTCAGTTGTTTCATTTCTGTATTCATGTGTCAGTATGATCAGACTGGATTTTAATTCTGTGAAATATTTTCCAGTTGAAGACATTAGCTTATTGTAAATCAGCCTGCACAAAGCTCTAGAAAGCATATGGAAAGAACATTTGTAAACTGATGGACTGAAAGAGAGACTGGATAACTTAATGATTTTTTTTCAGTCTTTCCTCTACATTGAATTATTGACTTTTAATTCCATGGACTAAATTCTTTTTGCCTTTTTCATGCGAAACTGCTGTCAAATACAATGGAAACTCTTTATGAGGGCAGCAAGCAGAACACAGCTTCACATGAATAGATATTGGCAGAGAGAGGAATTATAATTATTTATATACATGTATGTGTATATATAAACTGCTTATCTTGTCCCAATAGTAAATATTTATGCTAAACTTTGTTGAATTTTCAAAAGATTTTAAAAAATGGATCCAGAGGCATTACTGTAGTTACTATATAAGATTAAAAATTGTATTTTAATGAAATCACAGTTCTTTGCTGTATAAGCTATTAAAACCTCTTGTTTCTCTTCTCTCATGATCTGCTCTGCTTCCCAGAGATTTCTTCAGATTTCTTAAATTTACAAGCCATAAATTAGCAAATCATCAACATATCAACGGGAAGAATCATCTGTTAGAGATTCCTTCCAGAAGGAAACATGGGATTCAATAACTAAACTTCACAAAGAAAAATAAAAACTGTAGACAGATAGATATGGTAAACAGAAAGACAAACAGATAATGAAAGTTGACAGGCCATCTTGGACTCATTAGACATTTGAATTTGATTAAATATTAGAAAAAAAAAATTTAAGGCTTATCCAAATACTTTGGCAAAGGTCCATTTGCTGCAGTAATGAGAGGCATAGCTCCAAAGAAAGTGACATTAGATTATTATATTAAATAATTTGATACAATATGTAAGATATTATTTTCCAGTGGGATGAGAATGTAATAAGAGAATGTGACACGGATTGCATTATGATCCCCAGGGGTGTCTCTATTTCGCATCTGCTAGCCATTCTTCTAACCCCACTGTTTCAAATGAAGTCTCACTTAGTGATAAAGAAAATCTGATGAGTGTTAAACAGACTGACAGATAGAACTAATAGGACAAACTTCTTTTTTTTTCAATTTTGCCTGCTTATTAAACTATATCCATTCTTATGGAAGCAAGAAAGGAAATGTGGGAAGTGACATATAACAATGTTATGACTTAAAGAAATGCGTATTCTAGGTCTCAAATCACATTCCATTCCTACAATAACAGCACTAATTTTATATTTCTAGTTCAAATTGTAAAAAATTCAACTTTTCCTTCTCTCTGCCTAAACTTAAAAAAAACTTTTGGGTTTGGCATCAAAATAGCAGTTGTTGCTGTCCAAATTTTGACCCAAGGAAGACTTAATCTGGTTTATAGATCTGCTGATCTACCATATTCTACAAAATACACAGGCCATAGCTTTAGGTGTGGACATTCCACAGAGTGCAATCTGAGATGGCAGAAGTAGTGAATTGATCAGCTAGTTTTAGTGAATTATGACTCTTTGTTTTCACTCAGGTTCTATTGCAGAAAATTAGTCATGACATTTTGGGCTGATTTCTACGGGAAGAAATGCATAGCCTGTGGTCATGAATGAAATGCTCAAAAATCTTAAAGCCTTTGCTAACTACTGTATTGCTTACAAAGGACTTAATTATTTTTTGACTCATTGAGCATTTAAAAAATGCATAAGGCAATTTGAAAATTAGTAATGGTGGGAACATAGAAAGCAGTTTATTTAAGGGAAAATAAATTCAATTGATTTCAAAAGTAATAACAGAGTTTCGTGTGTGTGTGATATTTGCACCACAAAATAGTACAAGAAGGAAGCCCCGGGTCTGGAGGGATTAGAACAGTAGATTAAGGTCTGTTTGCAACTGAGATGTTAATACTGGAGATGTGGCTTACTCCTGTGTTTTACTGTAAGTTTTCTAATATGGACTCCTTGTGCATACCATAGCATTTAACAGTTTTTACTTCTGTCCATACTAAATTATTCACTTATTTCATATGGTGATATAGCTGTGTTGTGTCTAAATGTTGTGGTATTTTCTATGAAAGCAGAAATACTCTAGATAATATTACCATCAAGACTGAATGAAAGGATGAATATTCATCCTTAAATCTACAGTGGAAGCCTCTTAACTAATCCAGACCCTGGAAGAAACAAATCACTGTGCTTGCTTCTTATTATTGCAGTTCCAGAGGTATGCATCAAGCAAAGAATATTAACTTTTATTTCTTACCTTGCTTTATAGACAAGCATTGCGCAATTCCTTAGATCATAAAAATGTAAGATAAACTCATTTAGCTGTAACTGAGCAAGGAAGTTGAAATAAACAAAACAGCTCACAGTGAATCACTTATGATAGCATGCTATTGCAAACAGACTTAGATGCAAGCTCTGATATGCAGTTTAAACAAAGGAGTATGCTATTTATCCAGGATTAAAGTGTCTGAAATGCACTCTGTCAGCCTGTTCTCTAGTAGAAATCTCACTTAGGTGGGCATAAAATATTTGAGGACCTGTGTAAGTGAATTCTATGCACTTCAGAAACAATTTCTAATATTTAAAGGTTGCCAGTGACACACCACCGATATTCACTGAGCAAGACTGAAACCTGGATTTGTGTAAGTGCACTTGATATAGTTTCATAGCTGCAATAATTCACAACTAATTAGGGTCTTGTGTGTGACTGTGTGTTTGTCACACTTTACCAATTTGATGTTTAAGAGGATTTGAAATGATTCCTTCTTGATTCTTAATTTTACATACTTATATTGGTCACAGAGTAAATTAATATCTGCATCAGAGGTAACTTTCAAATGCCTGACATTAATGATTTCCCATTTATGTTAATCTGATGTATGATCCAGTGCCGTTTCACTGATCTGTACTGTATACCATATACTGAATGTAGCTCTGAGTGTTTTCTGGTATTAACTAATTCCTTTTTCTTTACTCACAATACAAGAGAGGTTCCAAAGACCGTGGAACCTGTTGGAAAGAACAGATAGTTTCTGTCAGAATTAATCACAGCAGCTTCAGTACAGGCTGCACAAGTTCACTCTGGTTCCTAAATAGTTGGCAGCTGAAGCTATCAGGTCCAGTTTACAGAAATTAAAGGTACCTCAGACATGTTCTTACATACCGCAGTCACATCTCCAGTCCCAGTGTAGTCATGTTCCTTTATACATTTAATTCTGATACATATTTGAAAGTCAGTGGTTTTGGCTTCTCAGTAACTTCAACGCTTTTGAAATTTTTAATCCTTCAGGAGTAAAGATCATAATGAGAATCCACTTTCTAACAAACAGTTGAAGGAGAACAAATGTTAAAATAAAGTTGCTGGGATGTTACACGCTTGACAGACAATTTGCTATATCCTTGAATGTTTCTGACTTGTCTCCTTTGTAATAGAAAATTTCTAGAGCCTCATTTGAGAATCAGAGTGAGAAAATAGTTTGCAGTTGAATTTTTAAAAAAATATCAGGTCTTGATTTCAGAGTATTTTATGCTCTGTCTTCACAGATGTGAATGACTAATGCGAAAAGGCAAGTTTGGGAGTAACACCTTTTAGTTTCATACCTGCTACAGTTATTTTTTAAAAACCAACCTGGTGTGTCTTTTTTTGGTCCAGAAGTGTCCGTTCTAGATGAGTCGTTCTCAGTCTTTGCTTTTGTCATATATGCAATACATAGGCAAGTTTTTTTAATGGTTAAAATATTATAACATATTGTTCTGGCTCACTATACACATTGGCTAAATAAGTGGTTCTTAGAGGACCATCCTTGGGTTCAAGTCTTCTGTGAAAAAAGAGAAAAGCATGAAATCATGACTGTACGGCACCTATTACCCTATCTGTATTAATTGGAGAGGGGAGTTCATATTAAAATAAGGCATGTGTTTAACCGAATAAGAGACAGACGCATAAGCACTTGAACTGAATTAATAGAATCTTGAGTAATGTTAGGTAAATCATAAAAAACACAAGCAGCTCGAAATGTATTGTAAACGGATATATTTAAAGAATGCATACCACTAATAGATAAACAAGACGACCATACGTACAGTCTCTGTTGACATTTATTGACTTTTCTTAATGAGAACAAATGTCTGAGACCCGTCCTTTGTTGAGGAAAAACCAGTTACACTTTATAAGAACCTGTTTACTTCAACCATAGCAGCCTGCTACTGGTATACAAAGAAAGAATTTAGGTGGTCGATAGATGAAGGCATGATCAGAACGCTAAGCAGAAAGACTGTAAAGAGATTTGAGCATATGTGTTTGATATAAATATTAGAATTTTATAGAGACATCTAGACCAATATGCACCACACTTCATTTAGTTACTTGACAAGAGAACACCATGTATTCAACTGAATGCTGAATAGAATTTTGTATTTATTATCTTTGATTTATTATGACAGACTAGTTAGAGTGAGTTTTTTCAAGTTCTTTATACTTGTTCCAATAAAATGGATATAATTTCTTTCAAAATAAACAGGCAAAAGATTTGCCTTTCGTATTGTGTCCTCTGAAGGGAGAACCATGCAGAGATCCTTTTTGAAGAATCCTATTCACAGTGGATCTGTTTTCATTTACAGTGCTATTTACATGGATTAAGAGTATGTTTTCAATTATCTCATGTCAGAATTCTAGATGTTTTAGCTTTTGCTTATTTCATTTTTTTCTTCCTGAAACTGTTTGTATCTGTGGTAGCTTTGGACCTTTTATCACCATCTTTGTTTACTTTATAAGAAGCTAGTGTATTTTTAGCAAATGCATCATTATGTCAATACTTTGGTGGAAAAAAATTAGATACTGTAGAGAATTTCAACTGTGTAGAATCACAGTTGAAATCAGCTGTGAAGAACTGTACTAATTTTTCATATTTGGTCACTGTAATTAATTTTCAGAATGAAAAGTACATATGGGAGAGAAGGGATTAGTCTGGCTTTATTGGTTGATGGAATATGGCTCCTGATAAGCTTTTGATTCGCTGTAAAAGAGTCTTTTTGCAGCATCACAATCGTGTAATATGGATTCCCATTGGTATATTAAACCAGTTTCACCTCTGATACATGATACCAATGAGAACTATTACTTAACAGAAACCTTAGTCCTCCTGAATATTTATCAGCAACAAAAATGTCTAAATTCCTGAATCGTGGTTTTCAGTATTGTAAAGGAATTTCTGAAATTTGTTTTTAAAGAATGAAAAAAAAATTGGAAATCATAATAATTTAGCTGAATACTGTATTACTTTTGAGGTTTTTCATAAACAAAAGCATAATGCAGAGGTTAGACATTTCTGTTGACCAAAAATTATTAATACAATATTTTCCTACCAACCAACTCTAGCTGAAAGCAAAAGATATCCAGTACGTTGGCTTTACTTAAACTCTCTGTGCGTGGAAAAAAAATGGGTGGTACATGGGAAGGGAATGGTTATTGGAAGAAACAGAGGAAGTTATAAATCTTCAAATCATATGCAGGACAGATTGGAACAATATAAGCTCTCCAAGTTTTCTTAAATAATGTACCTAATAACTCTCTCTGGGCAAGTAGGAAATCTGTTTTCAATTTCTTCTAAGCAAAAATATAATTTATGTTAAAAGGAGTTTTTTTTGGTGGGAGTTTTCAACCAAAAATTAATGCAAGTATCTCATCAGAAAATACTGTTGGAAAACCAGGAGTTTTTGTTGCAATCACTGCTCAGGACACTGTCCTGCACTATATAAGAACAGCAAAGAAGAGAAGAATAGGTCATGTCCAGCCCCAAATCAGAGTGCTAAAATGAAACTATGGTGCAGATGCCTTCTGACACTTCCAAAAGAATCAGTCCTGATGCTGAAATGCAAGAGTATTTGACAGCCAAATGTTTTATTTTCACTGGAGCAGATTGCTATGGAACCCTACTGAATGAGAATCATAACAGGATTGAATTACTGTACCAAATGCATCTGCTTTTAGCGGGAGGTTTTTGGAGTAGATAACCTCTGGAGGTCTTTTCCAACCTGAATTATCTTGTAATCTTATGATCCTATGAAAATTTCTTCTGCGATAGAGTACTTTGGGTTGCACGCTCTATCTGGCTTGTAGTTCTTCTCTTCAGTTTACCCATATTTTTAAAATGTGGACTCTAATTAATGACAGAGAAGAACCCATATGAAGTGAAATCTCCCAGGAAGGAAGTAAATTTTCTGCACAGGAATGCAGTGTAGCACAAGAGCATTCAGGAATAGACCCTACTAAAGCTAACAGCACAGGATCTGTACAAAGCAGTTGCCTACAAGAAGAAGTTATTTCTATTATTAAAAATAATGCATCAACTATGCAAATGGAAAGTTCAATTTCTTAATTAGTAATAGATGGAAACATTTGAAGAAATTAATACACATAGTTAAAATTAGTCATCTTAGAAAATGTGTACAGACAGTACAAGGAAAACAAATGAATATTTTTAGCTGCTATTTATCATTTTCTTGGGCCTTTGTGGTTTTTGATGCTAGATGGGTTTACACTCGGGAAAAGTGCTGAATACCACTAGACAGCTAGAACTTCCCAATATGTTAGGGTAATGTAGTGTATCAAACACAGTCTGTTCAGAATTTAGATCCAGTAAACAACTCGGGTTTTAAACATCTCTTCCGAATCTGAACTTTCTTGAGGTTTTCCATTTACATGGGTATATTGGATGGAGGTTCATCCATTTGGTGGGGAGTGAATCTTAGTGCTTCAAATCCTATTTTACCCTTCTGTGTTGAAGGTTATTATCCTGACCTAACTGGGAGTGCGATAACACATGCACGCACAGTGCTGGCAGCTCAGGCAACTGACCACTAGGGAAACTGAGGAAGAGTGCTTCTGAAGGGGGTGATATAGGCATGGTTTTATCCAGTACAGAGGCTGCTGCAAACTTTGCCAAGCTGCAAAGATCCCAGAGGAAACCTCTTGAGGACACCTTGCACCAAAAAAGGATGAGCTAATATATTATATGTCTTGTTTTCTGATACTGTGCTTAGCACCTCATAAAACAGGAAAGCTTTAACTTGGGGATTTTTGTGTTTTTAAGTGTTTACAGTCTGAGAACTCAGTGTTCTGTACAACTACTGCACCAAAAACTTAGGTTAAAGTTGAGCAAAATCTTACTGAAGGCAAAGCAGACACTCTGGATAGCTAGTTTAGCAATAAATTTCGCAGTACTGGGTCCTATGTTAAACACAAAACAGTGTGATCAGAGTCTCACATAATCATATATTCCTTGCCTGTTAAAAAGAATGAAACCATTGAAGTTTTTGAATGCTGTATTTCTAAAATTACATCTGAGTCCTGATGATGTCACTAAGAACTCATGCAAAAGGAGTGTTTGAGTTTATCATATTGCTAAATAAAGCTTTAAAACTCTGTGCTACGCTATTTATAAAAGTGGTAATAGTAGAACAATATCATAAGGTGTGCTGAACTGGTATAATAGTTTATTGTGTTTTGCTTTTCTGGTGACCATCTGAACCACTGCAAAAGTAACAGTACACGATAGTGATATTATTCACTGCGTGATGCATATTACTGATTTGTTCTTTGTTCTGCATAATTATCCCTTTTCCAATGAGTTCTGTGCAATTTTCACACACATTTCATCAAGCATCGAATTATGAAGGAAGAACAGACTCCTATTATAGCCCATTACATAAATAATCATTGCTGCCACCTATTATTTGTTGTTTCCAGCCAGTGGGGTTTCTGCGTTACTGAGTTTTCCACAGAACAATTATGAAGTAGGTGAGACTTGGATGGTCTGCTTCTTACCCTTGGAATTACTCTGCTTCACATTTGGCAGTTCAAGTGCCAAATGAGCGTGAAATTGTGTGTTTGTAGCATTCGGGCATAGGCTATATGACTGTGAGGAAGTTGACTTTCTGTTAGCTCAGGAATTGTATCTATACCACCTCGTCCTGACTGTGAGCAACGTGGTAATTGGAAGCGTTAGCAATAGGCATATCAAAATCACCATCTGTCTTAAACCCATGACAGTCATGGAAGCTGGGGTTGAGTTTATTCCACAAAAGAAATTGTGAGACAATGTAGGATATTCTAATCACAGATTTTTGGACTTTGCTTTACAATAAGAAAGGAGCAAAGATCCCTTAAGTCAGGAAGAGTGCAATTTCCTAGGCCTTTCCTTCAGCCTCTCAGAATTTAAGATGTAGAATTCAAGAATGTGTATGTAGATATATATTGTGCTTCCATCTTACATGGTCAGATACATCTATTAATGGAAACGTGGAGCAGTAGAAACCTTCGTGACATCCCAGTAGTGCAAACTTTGATTTTCTAAGCAATCTATTGCAGTGGTGCGATAAATAATGATTGCTTATTGTAAAGTACTCTCCTTGTAGGAGTTTTGGTAGGAAAAAGATTTCTTTTTTACTGCTTGTGGCCTGTAATTGGCAAGCTTTGCACTGCCTGCATTGGCGTAAGTGTCTGCTTTCAACCATGGAAAAATATCGAATCATTTTAGGGAGACTGGCTGTCTCATTATGTCGTAAACCAAAAGTTTCAACAGTAAATCGCAGTAGAGGAGATGAAGATGTGGAGAAAGATGTGTAAAATAAAGAAATATGACTCTGAAAGGTCCTGGTTAATACAGTGTATAAGCATATATATAAACAATGCCACTTATTGTTAAACGTGTAATACAACTTGACCAAATTCGCTGAGGGGAGACCTCATCGCTCTCTACAACTCCCTGAAAGGAGGTTGTAGCGAGGTGGGGGTCGGTCTCTTCTCCCAAGTAACAAGCGATAGGACAAGAGGAAATGGCCTCAAGTTGCGCCAGGGGAAGTTTAGATTGGATGTAAGGAAAAATGTCTTTACTGAAAGAGTGGTGTGTTGGGTCGACGGTTGGACTCGATGATCTTAGAGGTCTTTTCCAAAACCTCAATGTCTATGATTCTATTCTATGATTCAAATGGTTTGTTAATAGTCGTCATTGCAAGTGAGAGCGTATATGTATTTGCAATTGCAAAGCACCTTTTGGAACTGATGTTTTCCTTCTCTGACTTCATGGAATAGGATCTAGAGAAACGTCAAGACGAGACTCATACTCTCTTTTGGCCAATAAATTGCAATATCCTTCTTTGCTTTCTTGCTTGCTTGTTTTATCTTTGCAAGATTAACTCTGATTTTTCTGTAACAGGCACATAGTTGTCTGTGGTCACATAACACTTGAAAGTGTGTCCAACTTCCTGAAGGACTTCCTGCACAAGGATAGGGATGATGTCAACGTAGAAATCGTCTTTCTGCATAAGTGAGTAGCCTTTCAAGATTAGTCTTAACATCTGTTACTAAAACTCGTTAAATTAAGCCATATCTTTTTTGGGAAGAGAGGGGATCTTTCAAGCTCCAAATAACCATAAAATTAATGTTCGCAATTACTTTTGTTAACAATGTATTTTGAAAGGAGGGTTGTTTTCTGCAATTGTTTTGTAACCCATTGCTAAGTGTAGGTGTTTCAAGCAGACAGACTTCAGACCCGAGCACGTCAATTGTGAGGTAGATAGCTAAACACAATGGAATTATGAAATAAAAAATATTGAAATACTAATAAATAGATGTGAGAATTTTCTTTAGTGGCAAATATTTCTAGTGAAACTACCAAAACCGGTAAAATCAGTAAAATTAGTGAAAAATACTGTATGTCATAAGAACTTATGCTATCTGAGAACACATTTTCACCTCTGATTTCACTAGGAAAAAATGCTTATTTCATATTGCAAACTGTTTATAAAAAGAAAAATGTAGGTGCAGATGTAGTTTTAATATGAATGAGATACATTACGTTACAGATCTAGTGAAGATAGAAAAGAAATTCTTGTCACGGCGATAATTAGTACTGCTCTTTTACCCACGTATACGTACCTACACACACATAGTCTCTTGCATTTTTCTGATGTGGGATTTGGAAAGGTGTCTTAGGGTGGTTGCTGTTTATTGCAGGCTCTGCATGACATGTAATAAAACACCAAATGGGCGTGCCTATGGGAGAAGCTGCTAGAAATAGCCATGTGCTAGAGAGGGAGAGACAGTGTGAAAGGTCTTTTCTGCTCTGGAATGGCATCTGTTTAGAAGTGTTGCAAGTTATGAATGAGTAATGTTTTTGCATTTAGCAGCAAGTTCTGCACTTTTCTTGTTGTCAAAGTGATTAAAAAGTTAAAGAATCGTTTATGATGATTCAAAGGAAGCTGGAAAACTAAGAATCAGCAGCACTTGCACAATTTTTTTATCTAGTCCTTTCAAATTGAGTCCTACCAAACTGAAGATGATATCCTCAAGTAACTACATTGTTTGCTTGTTTTCCCTCTCTAAGTAATAACAAGAACTGACTGTCAGAGCAAAGCAGAGCGCCAGATTTCCACAGTGAAAATGCATGGTGATAGGAATCGGGAAACTGCATATGCACGTGAAGGGAGATTAGCACCTGGCTACTTGTTTGTGCCTGCTTTCTTCTGTACCTTCACAGACAAATGTTTGCATGTATCTGCTTTAATTTCTTATTAAATTTAGCATCCGGCCTGACAAAGATCTCATGCGCTTACTATGTAGCTATTAAATCCCTTCTGTTTGAATGAGTGGTATCAGAAAAGGTATTTACAAGGTTGGTGCCACATTGTGTAATCGGTTGTGATCCATTTAATTTTTTCTGTTTACGGCCAAATGAAATGAGACGGAAAGTCACAGCATAATTACGTTTGTTTTAATTGTAGCTCATACAGGCCGCAGGGTCCCTATAGGGTGCCTTTTCTGGCTTCTAGCGATTTTGCATTGAGCTCTCTTATCCGATGCAATCGGCTGTTTTGAGAATGGTGGGGACATGCAGAGGATGATTGTTTCACTAGACGATTTCTGTGGAGGATGCCGTCTGAGCATGTTGTCAAATGTTCGCACCAGTTCCTCTGGATTCACGTCTGTGAGAAACTGACAAAGGAAGAGCGTGCGGAGCAGCACGGTGAGGTGGGCCAGAAGCTCTGTAGACAGAAGTAAGGAAGTGATAGCAGTGTAGCATTTGTCTTTTAAGTACTGCACGCTGTTTCCACACCACAGGAAAAGCATCAGCAGAAGTCTGAATACCGAAAATAAAGAAATGGGGTGGTTTAAAAATGAAGGAACTGGGGCAGTTATGGAAACTGACTTCTCATTTGCTGTTGTGTTTTCTTCCTCTTCCCAATGCAGTATCTCCCCTAACCTTGAGCTGGAAGCTCTTTTTAAACGACACTTCACTCAGGTGGAATTTTATCAGGGTTCAGTCCTTAATCCCCATGACCTGGCGAGAGTGAAGGTAACAGCTCTGTTGTTCTGTTCTCCTGCTAATTGACTTTTTTTTAAAGTACTCATTGCATTATTTGAAAAAAAAACCAACCAGTAAAGCTCTTCTTCATGTAACCCCAAAAGATTGTTTTTCCATCTCTATTAGCTTGCCTAATAAATTATAATATCTCTCCATATAAACCTTGTTTTCCCTATATCTTTAGATCTTCAAAGCTAAGGTAACGCTGTGACTTAAGATACATTGTCTGCCATTCCATTGAACTCTTTATGAATTTTTCATTGGGGTTTAGTTCAAGAGTCTATTTTACATTAATGTTTGATATAATAGAACATTGTCTTACAGTAATTGCTTAAAATGCTATTGTCTTACCTTCATCAGAATGATTAGAAAATAGTTTTTCACTTGTCAAACCCTTTTTCTATTGTCTAGAATCCTGGGGAAAAAAATACAATTTAAGATTTTTGGTAGCTAAAATGAGATGGCTTTATTGTCTAGAATTCTCTATGGTAAATTATTCTGTACTCTGAAAGCAAAGCATGAAGCATGAAGCTTAAATGAAAAAAAAAAAGATGGCAAGCTGTCAGATACAGCATCAACTCTTTTATGTTTCTTTTTTTTTTTTTTAAATGGAATGTAAACCGGCTACTTAAGCCAAGAATATTTTAGTGCAATGTTAATGCTTTCTGGAGTATTAATCATGTCTTTTGTCCATTTTGGCTGCCGAAATTGCTTAACCTTTTGTAGCCCAACACACACTGTTTCAGTTCATCTGAACAAAATGTTCTAATTATGACCATAAAATTGTGTGTTGGTATTTTGTGTTCTTTATTCCACCCTTCTTTGTGTTGGTATTTGGTTGTATACACTGAAAAATACTTTTGTCATCTGCTTTGGGTTAAATAGAGCTAAGGTTTGTGTGAACATAGAGGTCCTGTGAACAGATCAGTTCTCCTCCTCGTGCTTTCTAAAACTGGTGCTCAGATTCTAAATCACCAGTTCAGCCGCCTCTTCCTGTCTCTAATCGGAAGGTACTTAAATCCCCAAACAAAGCTGCAGGACTTGTGGGAGCACTGTACTGACAGAACAGGAACTTCCTATGGATTTAGGGGTCTAAATTTCAGTATCTGGTTACAAAAAATATGTCCATTAACACCCTCATGCCTCAGCTGATACAGCATGAGTCAATAATTGAACTACTGACCTAGTCTGAGCATCATAAGCAAGTTTCAAGAAATTGCTATGTGTATGAGAGAGCTGTTATCATCACTCACATTAACTCACGTTAGCCTTGTAACATTTTTGATTAGCAGTATTAAGAACTGACATTCACACTCATGATGGCAGTGTTGGATTCCCTAATACTTCATGATGAAAGAAGAGCTGGAAAGAGAGGTTGCTATTTATGTTTGCTTTTTCTTTGGTGTCTCAGATAGAGTCAGCAGATGCGTGCCTAATCCTTGCCAATAAATACTGCGCTGACCCAGATGCTGAAGATGCCTCCAATATTATGAGGTAAACTCATTAGTTTTTAATAGGTTTTTGGTTCTTAACTCTGATTAGCTAACTTCTGGTGTCCAGATAGGCTGTAGCCACACGCAGCTTTATTGCTGATCTGTTGCACTTGAAGAACATTGCAGGATTATTTTTTTTAGGGGACAAATTACAAGATTGTCTCAAAAGTTCAGAGATGACGATACCCTAAATTCCTGCCTAAACTGTTTTAATTTAGTTCCTTTAGAAAGAGTGTGTCAGAAGAGACACTTGTAGCACAAGTTTTGGTACTCAAGTTATTTTGCAGGACCTAGGGTTTAAGTATTCAGAGCTGAATGCAATCCCAATAGAAATGAGAGGAAAGGGAATGCAGTTCTGTTGTTGCAACGTGTTACGTGAGTGCCTGTACTGCGTGGGCTGGTGTTAATGATGGGACAGAAGGACCCTTCATCACTTCATGCCTCATTGCTCCTTGGTGTATCTGCTTCTACAAGTAATTACGCTGCTTGGGGGAAAGCAAGGTAAACACTTCATGATGGTAACGATACAGTGGTCTCCTAGCTCCATCCTCCTTTTTTACACTGAAGACCAAACATTGTTTATTTTGATTGACAAGGCACTTACCACGCTAGGGATCACCAGATCTTGTCCTGCTTTCCTCCTTATGTTCTCTGCAGAAAGAAGACGAAAGAGTCAGTCAGTAGATGGTAGCTAGGGTTACAACAAAGCTCAGCCATTCCATTTTCTGAGTTTTGTTCATACAACCCTACTGTTAATGAGACCAGTCTCTCCTTTTTAAAATTAAAATTTCAATGATGTGTTAAAAATTCTCTAACATAGAATTGGCCAGTGTTATGAACCAACTTTACTGGCCTGTCAGATGTTTGCATGCTGTGAATTGAAGGAAGGGGAGAAACTTAAAAAAAAATGAATAAAATTACTGCTCTGGAAGAAGTTCGCTGGGTGCAAGAGATCTGGCGGTCTGTGGAAGGTGCAGAGTTTAAATATGCCTAATTTCATTTTCCAAACATGCTTTTGAGTTTCAACGCAAGAAACTTTGTTTTGACATTAATTGTGTAAACACATCAAAAATATTCCAGTTGCAGATTAGTGCATTCTTAATAGATTTAATACATTTAATGTAATAAAATGCAAAAGTGTTATTTTGAGAGTGGAATTCTCTTGAGTTTTATCACATTTAAATGAATATAATTCAACAAAATTGAATGTTTAATTAAATAATTCAGTAAGAAATGGAAAATTAGAAGGAAGACTTGTTTTTTCCTTCCAAAAGAGAACATAAATTAAAATCATGCACACAACTGTTTTTATCTGTTTCATGCTCTAGCTTTGATAGGCTTCAAAGCGCAAGCCAGACCAGCAGTTTGCGAAATACTTCCTACAAAACACCAATGTCAACAGTTATGGCATTCAGAGTCTTATGAGACTGGTGATTCCATAATAATTCAGACTATTTTTCGTTTTGATTACATTATCTTTTTTTTCTACCTTTAGTTTGTATGTACAGAACTGATTTTTTTGGCCTGTTTCTCACTTTAATTTTCTTCAATGCCTTTTTAATTTCCAAATTGTATGTTCCTCTCTTCATAACATGTTATCAATCCACTCATTTCTCAAACATTTTTCTTTCCAGCCACTTTTAATCTGTACACAGTTGAGTATATCTTAGGCTCATTAAATAATTAAGAATGCAGTCAAGCTGCAGATTATAGAAGTAGCCCCATATTTTATAAATTCAGAGTTCAAATATCAGTTTCAATATTGAGCTTTGGAATAATCCATAAAAATTAAGATGAGTTTGCATGTGGATTTATGTCAAACAAAAACATTATTCAAGATGTTTAAATATGATGAATGTCTAGCAACTATAAATAAATATTATATGGTGGGGCAGAAAGAAAGGGATTCTTTTCAGACATGTATCATTGAAAACTTGATCAATTATGTTGATTCAAAGACATGAAGATAAACACTGAAGGTGACATAGTAATTGCAAGGGTATTATTTGCTTAACAGAATGAGCACGGTGTCTGAACAGAGCTGCTAAAACAAGTTTCTTTTTCTGCAAATTCCGTAAGAGTAAACCATTCAACCATCAAGCTTGATGTTCTCTAGTATTAGCTGACGGTTATTAACTGAATTTGACTAGATGTAAATATTGCATAGGTCTGACTTCAATCGGTATGCTTTACAGCCAGATGAATAAGAGGGTACAGTTTTAATTGTGGGACTTGACAACGCAGTAGAGTAAAGGTATTGGGATACATTATCTAAGTATCCCACCAGCTGAAAGTTATTTTGCTTTTTCTTTTATTTTTAGAGTTATTTCAATAAAGAATTATCATCCGAAGATAAGAATTATCACTCAGATGTTGCAGTATCACAATAAGGTAACGTGGCAACCAACAGTGTCTCTCCCCAGAGTTTTTGCTACATTGCATTCACTCATACACAGTTTTTCTATCTCCACTAATAGTAAGTATTTTTCTTTCCAAACAAAAATGTCCTAATAAGCCTTGTCATGTAATCCAGTTACAAGGTAATTCAGTCTTATTTATATATGCAAGGGAGTTTATCAAAATCCTCTGACATTTATTAATTGCCTAGGGTCTAATTCTCAACGCTACAGTGTCCATAGTTGCTATTGATTCCAGATGAGCTTTTAACCACTCAGCTTCTGTAAGTTTTGCTCATCTTATTACACTAGAGCTACCCAAGATGAATTGGTGGCCTCTAGGCAAGTCATCTGAAGTCAGTTCTTTGTGGGTACTTAAAAAATAAAAACCATAGAGTTATTGTCTTAGTGGAGATTTATTGTGATTTTGTGTTTCTTGCATGACAATGTAGACCTGAAATTGCCAAGTAGCAGGTACAAAATAAATGAAATTAAGTGTTTTTTCATATAAAACATAATTCAGTTGTGAAATTTGTTCCTAAAAATATTGTGGAGATCAAAATTATAAATCCACTTTGGAAAGGAATTTGGCAAATTTTTGATGGTAAATCTGTGGCCTTTAAACGCAATGGAGTCAATTCATTCAATCCTGAGATGAGGAAGTCCATAAACTGCTGATTAACAGGGCTAGGAAGAATATATCAGAGGACAGACTGCTCATATGTGACCTGCTGCTTTTGTTGTTTCTAAAAGCTTCAGTCACTGCCCAGTGTTGGAGAAAAAGCTTGGCTGGGTAGACCTTCATTCAATGAAGTACAATAATCCTGGTACTCAGAAGGTTTGACTGCTAACAACACCTTATACCTGTAATCTTTGGCTAGAACGAGAGCAATTACTGTTGCTTGTGATGTCCTCTTCCTGTACGTGAATGGAAGGAGCCTGTCTTTTTATAGAATAAAAGCAAGGTGTTTCTCTGCTTTAAACAGGTTCAGAGGGGAAGATCTTTTAAATACTGCATTTTTCCTTTGTATCTCCAATGAATGTGTCTTCAAGAATAGCTTTTATCAAAGCACTGAACTGTAATATTATTTATGAAGGGAAACAAGCATAAAGGCCTCTGTGTTTCCTTATGTCTATGCATTTCTATAAGGCACATGGAAGAGAGAATCTGATAGAGTTATGCCAATAACGGAACAATATTAATACCTATCTAACTGACCAGTGTCAATACTGGAGGTCTGTCTTGATTAGCTAGTTTCTTTATTCTATCCTTATAATTAGCAGTCTTAGGAAAAAGTTTGGATTTTCACTAAGTCAAGTGCTATCCTTCAGGGTGGAAGGAATGAAATAGAAAAGACAGAAGATGTTGTATACCTTATTAAATGATAATGTCTTATAAAGGTTGCAGCTTCACACAAGTTGTAATCTAAGTTATATTAGATACCTGTATATTATGTACATGCCTTATCAGTCAGAGAGTAGCTCAAAGTGCTGTAAAAGGAATACACAGAAGGGAAGGAAAACTTTACAACATTCTGTGGTTTGTTCAGGTGTGAGGATGGGCCTGGCAGAGTGTCACAGCCAGAATATGGCTCAAGAAATGTAAGATTTTGTCTATAATAGGTAATATAGTTGGAACATTTCTTAGCGTAGACTTGGCAACTCTAAAGTACTTGGAGTGATTCTGCCTGCTCGGAAAAAGTCAAGCCAGTAACAAAGAAAATCATTCACTGCTATCTCCTTCAATACTGTACTGTATTTGAGGAAGTATTTCTGGTTCTTCACCAGTGGTTTTTTTTGTTTCTTTCTTTCTTTTCCAGGCTCATCTGCTAAATATCCCAAGCTGGAACTGGAAAGAAGGGGATGATGCAATCTGTCTTGCTGAGCTCAAGCTGGGTTTCATAGCCCAGAGCTGCCTGGCACCAGGCCTTTCAACAATGTTAGCCAACCTCTTCTCTATGAGGTCATTCATAAAGGTAATGTCTTGTCTCATTAAAATGTATTAGTCTGCAATTCAGTTTGTCAGAGAGCTGAGTAGAAAACATGGCTCAAATATGAAACAGATAGGAAGACATTAATAGATTTTGTAAGACAAAAAAACCAGCGCACACTTACATACAAAAGTTCTCTGCTGCAAATTGGGCAATGGGCCAGGTTCTGTCAAGTTATGTTTTTATTTTTATTCAGCAAGTGTTTGGCCTTTAAATGATTGTTCAAAGCATCATCCATTTCTAGGGAGATATTTCTGGTGTTTTGTGTTTTGCTTTGTTTTAGACAAAACACATGTTTATCTATGAGAAAAGCCCCTGCTGCTAAAACAAAAATATGATTTATATATGTCCCATATAGCAAGAAAGTGCCCAGAAAAAAGGACTGATCATTTTGGTCTTCTACATCAAGTGGGTAGTGGACTTCTGGCTGTGAGAGTAAATAAGGAACATGTGTTGGAGCTGAAGCCTGAACTTCCTACAACATCATTTGTGTATTTGTTTCTCCTCAGTAGAAGAGCTCTTTTGGATTTACATGGCAAAATTTTAACTCAGTTATTCCTAGACTTCTATGGCCGCTGTACTAGTTCAAACAGTGGAGTACAAGGTAGGCCACGGTCCACTTCAAGTCCTTTGTGCAAGTAAGCAAAAAACCCCCCAAAACCTCCTCATGTCCTCAGGTGAGAAAGCCAGGACTGTTCTCATGGAGATGCACATATCAGTGCAGGGCAGTAAGTCTTTATTTACTTCTTGTGAAGTCCTGAAATTCTTATTAAGGTATCCTCTGGAGACCCCCAAAAAATTGGAGACAGCAGACTCCTGTATGTCAAAAACATTCCAGACTATTACATATAGTCAAAAAAATGCCAGTTTTCAATACAGAAACAAGCCTGGGCTCTGCACTTTACTGTCTGCAGTTACGATGTTTGCATCTTTACTCATGTTCTGAAAAAAAAAAAAGCTGTTTTGCTTCAGTAAAGTCAAACTTGGGAACTGTCTATGACTCATCGGCGTATGGTCACTTTGATATTAATCCTTTCTATTTATATCCCAAAAGAAAACTGTATCTCTTATGAACTTCATTCTTCTTGCCGGTCGTTTTGGTCTGCCTCACTCTTGTCTGGTGTGGTAACCCAAGACTCTCAGGAGTCTCAAACATTTGTAACAGTCACACTAATGTATCCAAATTACTGAGGCAACCTGTTCTATGAACTTGCTCTTGAAATCAGAAGTAGGCCTGAAACTTTTGCTCAGCTTCTGTCTTTCCAAAATCAGAAGGGATCAGTTTTCTCTCAAGGAGATCCAAATATATGGGTATCTTCAGAAGCCCCAGTCTTAATGCAAGTTATTTTAATACTGAATTTGAACTTGCAGTGAGAAAATTCAGAAAGTGGTAAAGTGTACACATATCTGACTATGGGGGAACTGTATTAGAGAGACACACATTTATGGCCTGGATTTGTAGTTAAAATGTTTAGACGAGTCAAAAACTGCAAATGTAAAGGTATCATCTTTCCAGAAAACGTATCTAACCACTTATGCCATTATCTTACCCACCTTCAATCCTATGTTTTCTTATAAGATATTCTTATAATAATGTCCGTACAAGTGACAGATTGGACTATCTCACTGATGAACAGTTTTAAGCTGAAGGCTCAGCTTTGCAAGGCACTACTCAGATTACATCCGAGTATTTCTATATACACAGAATGAGCATAAAAATAGCCATGATTTTGATTTGGAGGAAGCTATCAATGTCAGCTTTGCTCTTGTATCTGTGATTATATACAGTTAGAAACAGAATAGTATGCAGACATAACTTGTGTTACTTCAGATGTCATCTTCAGATGGCACTGAGAGAAAAAAATGCCATCAAATAGTGCATTGGGAGAATGCAAGACTCTGTTAGTACTGGTTAGAAAGATGTCTGCTACTTAACTAAGAATGAATTGTCCAGGCAAGTAAAATGCATATTGTCATTTCCAAAGATCTCTGAGTATATTAAAATCTAAAGCAAAATAAATGTTCAGGAACTGAGACATATTTCTTCATGAGAATCCAACTCAATTGGTGACAGCAAAAGGTCTGTTTCTTTATTTAGCCGAAAGGATGTTCTTTCTCCAAGCTGTCTCACTCTTAAAACTGTATTTGAAAGAGAAAACTATTACTTAGTGGTGGCTTTGAATCAACAGTGTATTGTAGGAGAGCAGCTACTTTGACTGGAATTGTTAAAGAGGACCCTATTGAAAAGAAAGATGTCCATTCCCTGAAAGAACTTCCACCCTTTTTCAATTAGAGCACTGAATTTAAGTATTGTCAGACCTTCATGAATTCCTTGGGCAAACATTATTAGTGGAGTCTCCCACAAGCTAGGAGATTGCCAGGAAAATGTACTGAAACTTCTGTATTTTTTAAAGAACGCTTGAAATGTGTGTTTGTTCCTCCTCCTTCATAACGTGATTAGAAAGTGATTTAATATGCCATAAATGTTTGGTCAGTCAAACACAAATGAACATGATTGATGGTGACGCTGCACACATTTAACTCATTATGTGTTACTTTACAGCAAAATGATTTGTGTAAACAGTCTGCCCAGTATTAGAGGTAAAACAAACTAAGAAACCTCAAAATATTATATTTGTTCCTAATATTTTCCTTTTGGTTTTAGTAATGTAATCTCATATGGAATCTTTTATGTTCTCTTTGGCACCAAACTGAACAAAAAGAAAATCAGCTCAAAAAGATTAAAGTTCTGTAAACACTTAAAGGAAGAAAGATAGATTGCACAACAAATGATATGTTAAGCAAAAAAAAAACATAACCAACACCTGTAAACTGTATTTCAATAGCCCATTCTTTTTACAGCACAGAATGTTATCATCGGTGTATTAATAAAGGAGTTGGGACTCTTTATTACTTGCATAGTCTCAGATAAAGATGGAAATACTATACTGTAGTGCAATTTTTGTGTTGTTTGGATTAGCAAATGTATACCAGAAGTCTAGCCATATGAAAAACATTGCAAAGAGTAAGTAAATAGAATAGAAGGCAGAGGTGGTCACATTTTGTCCCTTTATACAACCATGCAAGCCAATATGAGTTAGTATTGTTGTGTAAATTAATAAAATGTGGAATGTGGTTCTTGAGTGTAACGCAGGTCCACAAACGAATTAGTTTTGTCTTTGCTCTGTTGGTGAGACAGTACACCTCATTCCAGATCGGGAAAATGATCCAGAGCCGTCTCAATTCTCCTCTAAGCTATTTTGAGAGCAGGAATGTTCTGTGGGCTCTTTTGGCAGCTGTTGCTCACACACACACACAAGCAATGCCCACTTCTCCCACTACATTCCTTTCTAGTCCAGGCTGAAAGAGAGACATAATAAAGCCACACAGATTTACATCAGTCAGGTGCTTACCTACACTGATGGAACACATCAACTGCCTTGCTATTTATTTTTGGCCACCTAGGCAGCCTTGGGCTGTTTTAAAGTATGAGACTAGGGTATGCACAGTGAATTTCTTCAAATGAAGGAGAACTTTAAAAGGCGGGTGGGGAGGGAATGCAACTCCTCAACTTATTGTGAAGTTCTTCAGGAAGCTGCATAATAAATGGATTACCTGATCCTCCTCACAGGATTTAGACCAAATATTAATGTAGCCTGTTCCCAAAGACATTTATTCTCTAAAAGGTCTGCCTGAATATAATATTTTTAATCATTGAGTCTAGGAATCAAAAACTGGTGTCGTTGAAAACAGTTTGCTATTTATGAATAGTGTCAGTCCTTGTGATAAGAGTGATATATATTTGTCTTGGACTGAAGTCTACCATGGAGTGTGTTTTTCTGCCAATCATTTGAATAGATCAACACCAATCTATCTTTTGCATTATGATTGGATAGAAATACTGCCCTCTTTTGTAAATTTGAAAGTATTAAAAGTAGAGCCTGTATGCCTTCGAATTCAAACCCATCAAGGCCAGCATCTAAAGAAGAATTAGGTGTCATAATATTTCAAGAATACTCTCTCTGCTTTGACCTACTACGAGACTCTAGATTAGTATGAACAATGGAAAAGTGCATATATCTCTCATTTGAAATTAAAGCTAATCTTAATTAGCATATGTGATGTTTTTTAAAACATACTCTTTTCATGCCGATTTTAAAAAACATTCTTGCATACAGAAAGAACTGTGGGAATAGTTGGCTGAGGTAAAATTTTTATACCACTAAGGATACTTGTTAGCTTTGATTTAAGCAGACAATGGAATTGAGTAAAGAGGTAGTTGATAATTTATAATACTTAAGGAAATTCAATTATAAGACTGTAAATCTAAGAAGCTTCACTCTCTGCTAGGAATGTATGAACTGCTTTCAGCCAAGTACTTATCTGTCAGATTTTGATATCCATATCTAAAGGCATAATAAAACCAGACATTCACACAAGCAATTTGGGTGGACTGAAAGAGCATTATAGGTGAACATGAGGAAATGTTTAAAAGATATTGCTTTCAATGTACAACTTCTTCTCAACTACCAATCAAGAATAGTCTCTGTGTACTTTCTTTTTACTCTCATCTATGTTGTTAGAAAAAAAACCCCACAATGCTGCGGAGAAGAGAATTGTAAAATTAAACGTCAGGAAGCTCTGGAAGCGTTCTGAGCCTAGGGGGAGGCAGGAGTCCCTGTGTTAGATGGAAGTAGATGAAAACAGCTTGGCAAGGGCTCAAGAAAATTGCCTCAGTGAAGATGATGTTTGCTAGGCATTTTTTGTAAAACATTTCTCTACGTGGACTTCTGGGCATCTTGGAAGTGAAAATTTTATATGGATTTTAGAAAGAAAATAGGTAACAACTTTCATGTTGTTTACACAATGCTTTAATTTTTTTATATAAACCTTATAAATTTGGGAAGACAGTTCAGAATTTCTGAATTGCATGCACTTAGACAAAGTACTGCATACTGGGACACGTATGCTGAACAAAAGAAGTTAGGCCACTAGAATAAAGCGAGATCACTTTAATAACAGAACTAAAATATTCAAGTGCTAGTCAAGAGAGATCATGAATAGAATTAATTCATTAATTTACTGTACTTTTTGTGGGGTTTTTAATTATTCAGTTAGATAGGGTTGTTTATCAAAATAAATATATGTCTAAAATATCAAATGGATGATCTTCCAAACATCTGAAATTATTCTCAAAGGCTGTTTAGTGCTCTTTCCTTGGTGGTGATGAGCTGAGCTTATTCAATGCCAGGGAGCAGACGTTACAGCTGCTTTCATTGTGCTATAAAGGAATTTTCATTGTGTCACTTCTTTAATATTTATAAAGACACCCCACCATCCTCGCCCTGTTTTTCCTTGCAAAATGCAATAAAAGATCCTAGGTCACACTACAACTCTAGCATTAGTTCTCTGTCTCAGTAGTGAGACTTAGATCTTGACAGAAGAGATTATATAGCATTATCAGGTTCAGATATACTCAATCTCTTTCATGTAACTATTTACGTCATTACACTGAGAAGCAAATGCTATGAACAAGATGGATCAGTTGGAGCTACAGAGCTCCTGATAATTACACTGCCGGGGGTAGGACTGGGTGTATTAAGGCTTTAGTTTTTTTCCTGACAATACTAATGGTTGTGCTTGCAAAGATGTACATCGTTTTTTCATCTCACTGTCACCATGTCTCACTAGGAAATGATTGTATTATGTAAATATATTTGCTGATAACAACATTGTATCTATATACAGATAGAGGAGAGCAGAGGAGCATTGCGACTTAACAAAAGATACAGATGAAAATTAGATTTCTTCTCTTGGGATACACTATGTCATTTTCCAGCTATTCTTCATACAGGCTATTGAATCAGTGGGTAATTTGTTTTATGACTATCCAGGAGACAGAATTGCGGTGTAACAGTCAGGGGAAGATAATCACGTGCTTACAGTACTAGAGAGGAACTTGGGAGATACAGATTCAAGTCACTGCGGCGGTATGGCGCATTCTGTGTGAGGTCCAACAGTTACCTAAACTCTCTTTGCCTTTATTCCTAGCTGTGATTGGAATAACTTAAATTTTTGTTGCTATTGTTAAAATTTCCTCTTGAGTTTGTAAGGTCTTTGAAGAAAAAAAAAATACTTCTTACTGTTTGTACCAACACAGCATCCTGTGATAACATTTTGCTATGATTTACCACCAAAGTCAAAAGAAAATGCTGCGTACTTATTCTTAATAATTTATAGTGTGGTCACCAGTAGAAGAAAGTGAATGATTCCTTGTTGCTGCATCAACCACTATTTGTACTCTCTTGTTATCCTTCTAGAATGTTACATTTACTCATGTTAATGCAGTATCAGCTTGAAGTATGATAGTTATTTAACCTGAGGGATAAAAATTACAGAATGACCTGCAAAGCCTTCTCCTTAGGATCATGCAGGGGAAGGTCTTTCATACAGACAGATGCTCATTTTCAGTAGGGAAAGGCATGTAGTAGTGCCTTTTGTCATTGCTTGGTGATATGCTTGAGGTGTACAATATTTGATGAGTAAAGAAGGTGGTCCAAATTAAAAAAAAGGAATGGAATTGTCCTTGATCAATTATTGTCTCTTCATTCAACACTTACACCTTATATAAGATCTGTAGAAGCCTATGTGTAGATGAGGCGCTTAGGGACATGGTTTAGTGGGCATGGTGGTGTTGGGTTGACGGTTGGACTCGATGATCTTAGAGGTCTTTTCCAACCTTAATGATTCTATGATTCTATGTATGAGGCTAAATGAAAACGGAAATAACATGCAAGACATGAGAAGAGGTAAAAGGGAAAAGAATAAATGATAGCAGGACCCAATAATATCAAGGTTTTTGTTGGTTATTTTTCCCACACTGAAGTGGTTCACTGCTGTTGTGTTTGTGTACTTCATGCCTTCTGGTGTTCTCATGTTGTTCCTCACTGCAGCTTTTCTGCTACATTTTATTCCGTTCTAAATATTGGGTGGCATTAACTTCTGCTTTAATTACTCTACCAGCAAAGACACATCCCCTTATTCCAAAACAGTATTTGACTGCTTAATTATTCACAATTTTTGTTACCAAGACAGTATTTTCCAGTAAATAATAAAGGTTTTATCTGGGGATGGCATGCCCCATCCCTGGAAGTGTTCAAGGTCAGGTCGGATGGAGCTTTGAGCAACCTGATTTAGTGAAAGGTGTCCCTGCCCGTGGCAGGAGGGGTGGAACTAGATGATCTTTAAAGGTCCCTTCCAACCCAAACCATTCTGTGATTCTATGATCTAAATTCCTAACTTCTCAAACTGGCAGTTATCCACAGAGGTAACGATGAACAGGAGACAAAGCCTGGTGTCACTCTCTGGTATCAGAACTGAAGTAGCACTTTAGTTTCCTGGAACCCACAATACTTGATAAAGATAGATTTATGCTTTCTGCTGGAATGTGTTTGTTCAGCTAACAAGCAAAGCTTTGCCACAGAAAACTTTTCACTGAAATGAAATCTATTCTCTTTGTCTCAACTGTATTAGTCCATACTGTACAAAGGTAGAAAATACAAATATCCAGATTCTGCTGTCAGGAGCTGAAATAGGATAGACCAGTAATTATTTGCAGTAACAAAATTATCTTTATAACCATAAAATTGAAACTACTGTAGGTTTTTCTTTGTTTTTCAAGTTAAAGCCAAGGTTGTTTTCGTCTTTGTAAGCACAGCAATATTTTCAGGTAGGCTAAAATCACGGTATAAATTTCACTCACCAGATAAATAACTTTCATAGTTCTACTGAATGATATTTGTGGTAACCTTGATTAGTAGCATCTTGAAGCAAACTCACCCCAAATTAGCTCTCTTTGCTTCTATAAAGTTTACATAACATTCAACTATTCCCCATTGTTTTCAGGCAACTGACATGTGAAACATCTGTTTCATAAGTGCATATGGCACAGATTTTTTCATCTCTACATTAACGGCTAAGTTTTGGCAACTTACTCTTAACGTATAGATAAGTACGGGTAAGTAGTAGATAAGTATCAGTAAGTCTAGGGATGGACCAGACGACAATCACTCAAGTTATGGTTAAGTATTTTAAAGGAAAATAAACACACATATTATGAATAACCAGATTTGTTTAGGGATTCAGTTTTTGAGGTTAACTGCAGCAGCAGACTTTAAAATATCATCACAAAGGCTTAAATTAGTCAAGAACACAGTGAATCCTAAAGTATTTTTTCTCACTTGAAGGATTTTGAAATTAGTACCTTACTGACATGGATTATGGGTGAAACTGATTGTTTATCTGTGGACCCTTACTCTATTAAAACTCAGGGTAACTGCAAGACTCAAGGAATTAGGAAAGCAATGTTGAACACTGGAGGTTCCTAATGTTTCATTTCTAGCAGACCAGCAGGTACTGCCTTCCAAAAAATACCAGGCAGGTGACCATCTCTCTCTTTGCAATCACAGGGAAGACATCATCATTCAGGCAGAGATAAAATGCAAAGATCATCTTTAGTCCATTATTATCATTATCTTATAATAACATTTTATAGCATCCCAAATATCAGCAATTCTTTAAATTCATTAATCAACATTTCATGATATCCTAACAGAACATATCTTAAACATTCCAGTCACTTCATGAAGGTTAGTTTAACACTAACCAGTGTTAAACTACTGTTTAATATCTTCATCTTCATCAATGACATAGACAGTGGGA
>NW_008795129.1:631405-632394 GCF_000699145.1 Aptenodytes forsteri
CAGGTTGCCCAGAGAGGTGGTGGATGCCCCATCCCTGGCAACATTCCAGGTCAGGCTGGACGGGGCTCTGAGCAACCTGATCTAGTTGAAGATGTCCCTGCCCAGGGCAGGGGGGTTGGACTAGATGACCTTTAGAGGTCCCTTCCAACCTAAACTATTCTATGATTCTATGATCTATGAAGCTTGATCACTGCTTTGTGAATGAGTTTGGTTTTTTCCCGTCCTTTCTTGGTCCTTGACTAAGGCTGAGCACTTAACTATTGGTCTGATCTGCAGTTCCTTTCTCCAAAGCAAAACCATCTGTCTAAAGAAAAGAAAGCAAGGGAAGAAAGTAGAAAGGAGAAACACGTGATGTATTTGTATATTTTTTTCCAACCCCAGGTGGTGTCAATCTAAGAAAAAGCCACAAAATAGACCATAAGTTACAAACATATCCTTGCTATCGTTACTCTTATTTTTTACCAAGCCTGCACTTTATCTTTTTTCTGTATATAAAGAGTTGCTGATCAGCAACATTTGCAAGCTTCACATAAATAAGAGTTGTAAAAAATGTGATATGACTTCTTTGTGTGTGGTGGAGAATAACACAATGCAAATCCGTTTTACCATCCCACATGGTCTCTGAATGGTGAAACAATTTCTTTGGAAGAAATTTCTCTTGATTGTTTGCAGCCCGTTTCTTAGGGAGTGTATGATTTGGAACATCTCCATATTGTAATTTATTCTTGCAGTTGTTTACTTCTCCAGAACTAAAGTAACTGGTTACCTGACAGCCTATCAACAGGAGAACAAAATTTAAAAGAAATAAAATCATTGCAATTTATGTTTCACTGGTTGCTTAAAAAGTTTCCAATCCTTCTGTTCTTTAGAACATTCTTTTGAAAGAGCTCCTTTTGACTAGTTTAACATGGGGAAAAGATTGGTGATTTCCAAATTAGTACTCAGCCTGTAGGATAAAAATGCAAACTTATATAAAATAATATATAATT
>NW_008795129.1:632420-677318 GCF_000699145.1 Aptenodytes forsteri
TAATACATAATAATATAATATAAAAGCACTAGTAAAATTTACTATTAATACTGTAATATAACAATATAATATATTGTATTTACTGTATATATAACAATATATAAAATATATATTTACTGTAATATAACAATATAATAAATTGTGTTTAATAATATAATATTATAACATGATAATGATATAGTCTGAAGTTTATTTTGATTTCTTTTTTCTAACTGAAATCATTATGTCAAAACACACTGTTGTTTGATCCTAAGCATGTCAGAATCAGTAGAGAAGGTTTGAGTGGTTTAAACGAGCTGTGGAGCAGGCTATTACAGGGAAGAGCTGCTTTTAAGTTGTAAAAGAGTTTGAAAAGCTCAGCATTTCAATACGAGCCATGTGTGGTCACGGTATGAAAATGCTTCCTTAAGTTAGACAATTAGCAGAGCTGTAGCTCTTACACATGCTGCTAGGACACTGCACTCCTGACATGGGCTCCTGCAACTGTAGAGGCTCAGCTGTAATTCCCTTTCCGAAGCCTTTTAATGTGGCTCTTGCTTTATTTCCTGCTAATGAATAATATAATCCTGGTTTTGCTCTCTGAGCTTAGTATGTATGACAGTACTGCATCCCTTGCTTGTTTGGTACTGGCTATCCATAAAATGCTCATTTGACATGGAATTGGTCTTGCTGTCTCTTAAAGCTTTTAAAGGTGAAATTTTTTCTAACATGATTTAGATATTTTTTCACAGATTATCCTGACTAGTGGGAAGACAAGACGTCTGTATGATTTAAGCATAGAATAAGTGACTGGGTTGAAGCAGGCAAAGAAGACAACCACGTTACGAGTCTAAAAGAGGAGGTGGTAACACCGCTGACGGGGAAGTAAGATAAAGAACTCTGTCAGTTGGTGGCTATACATCCTCTAGAACATGTCAGTTAGGCAGGTTGATGTTTCCATTTGGATAAAGGAGTTAAGAGGGAAATAGAAAGCAAGATATACAGGACATTAGCCTAGAGAAGCAGTTCTGTTGGTATTGTGGGTGATGTTAGGTAACGATAGGGTAGAGAAGAGAAACAAAGAGGCAGAGTGAAGGGCAGAGGCTTAAGGAAGTGCAGGCAGGGGAAGCAGGGATGAAGACAGCTCTCCAAAAGAGCAAGAAAAGGCGTAGGAAGAGGAACATCACTGCATTTCTATAGTATTCCTGTTTTATGGGGTTTTGTGAGCTTCCTGATTTGGAGCTGGAGTAAGAATATGGAATACAGGACTATAACTTAAAACTTTGAGAAAATATTAAGTGTTTACTAAAAATGTATAAGAAGGAACAAGAAAAATCTGTTCTAGACTCTTGGGGAATGAATAGGCCTCCGTAACCATTATAGCTTCTGTTTTTAAAATGTAGTTTACTTTTACAGCCTGTCCGCATATAATTTTATTTCCCAAAGCATATGAGATTTTAAAAGTTCCTAAAGTTTTAATTTAAAATTAAAAAATACCAATTACTTAGCTTAAAAGTTTTGTTAAACACTTAACGTTTTCATCTGATTATACCTTGTTTAGGAGCATAATTTAGAGTAGAATAATAATAAGTACAACTAATGAAACAACAATATAAGCAAACCAGTTAAAAGAAAAATAGAATTAATATGCAGAAAAAAGTCTTGAATGATATCTATGTAGGCATGAGTTCATTTTTAAATTTAAGAGGCAGAAAGCCAGTTGCTGGATACATTATAAATGCAGAGTATGTTGTTGGTCACAGACCTGAACTGTCTGGTGATTAGAGTATGTGCTTTATTTTTTTCCATCTTAAGTTTTTATCCTTGTTTGAATTTACGTGGTGAGATTTCCTTTAAGCCCTGTATGTTATGCAAGAACCTCTTGCTTTAATGCTCTTTTAAAACAGCTGTAGTTTGACACAACAGACAAAGATAAATTGTTGCTTAAAGATGCTTTTCTCAATTTGATTTATTGCTGAATAGCTGAAAAATTAATTTGGTCACCTTTACCCAAGTCACTTACAACCCATGTATTAATTTCTTTCCTTGAATACTGACAGAGATGTACACTTATATTGCTGTTTGGAATATATGTTCATAACAAACCCCACGCTCCTCCTAATGTACCATAATGCTTTTACCATAGAGAATATATAGGCCTATGTTTTGCTGCCATAAGGCATTTTATGCCATTGAAATAATTGACTGGATATTATCCAAGGCATTTGACGTAGTGGGCAGTAATGTAGCTGGACAAAATTTTAAAGCAGTAATAAGCTGTTTATCTTGCTGGACTGAATTCTTTGATAAGAATTTCTGAAATGCTGAGAATTCTTTTGTAATGGAAAAGAAAAAAATCTGGCTCATACTTAGCTGGTTGCCGTTACGCTGGCTCTTTAGACAAACAAGATCAGCAGTGTAGATTAAAGCACTTGAGCCTTACCTGCAGTAATTTATGAGGATGGATGTTCCTGAAGCATCCTTTTTGCCACTTCATTGGGCCTGGCTACAGCTCTGTTTCCTGCAGGATTAGTATTGTCATCTCTTTACACAATGTAGACTGAGCTTCAGGAAAAGCTGGGGATATCAGAAAGAGACAAATTGTGAAAGAGTTTAAGAGGTATATAGTTATCCAAGTCCTTCTCAAATCAGTCGGTATTTGGTACTTCAACCTTTCAGGTAGCTTTGCAAATCTCTACCAATAGTTTTAAAAAAAATATTTTCTCATTATGGCCTTCACATCTAAACTCAGTACTGTCTCACTTTCTGCTCTGTAAGATGAAGACCATAATGGGGCTACCTAAACAGTGGAACTAAGAGTTTCTTTATTTTTTTGCAAAAGAATAAAATACAGCTTTTATACATGAACTAAATTACAAGATAAATATTACCATGACCTGTAAAATCATGTGCCTTATTTAAGAAAATTAGAATCTCTGATCTCTCAATCTCTCTCTTTTTACTTGTTTCCCGACGAAAATGTGGTAATGTAAAAAAAGAGATATATCACATTATGTTTGCTAGTCTGATGTAATTGACATGTTTCTCACTAATTTTATATATACTGTATTTTCACACATACATTTTTGGTGCTCTGTATAATTCTTGCAAATACGAATTGCTCTGTTCACACAATTTATATAGCACAATTAGTGAATAAAGCCAAAGAGATAATTACACGCAGGAATGTCGCATTGTGGTTGAGTTTTTTGCTCTATTTTAATGTGATGTAATAAATAGGGAAGCAACTGATGTGAAGCCTTAGGTATTTCAGGCTGCGGTGTTTGTGGTGGTTTCCCTAGTTTGCCTAGGGAGGTCTCATTGGGAATGACAGTCAAATCTCAAACAAATGTTGGGTGAGGGCACAAATTACGGTATAGAGAACTGGGATTTCAACAGTGAACAGCTTCAGCATATGCCGTATTTCCAGTCATATCAGCTAGCTTTGTATTTGCTCTTCTGAATTATAGTGCTATTGCTGCTGATGGAAACTAAGTGGCTCGATCCAGTTACCTTAAGATAGGTGTTTGATGCTAATTGAAAGACTTTATAGAGCGTCTGAGACATAAGCTTTATAGATATGACATGGCATCCACGGACCCCAGGGCAGCAGCTGGAAGCTAGGTGGGATTGCATGCGCATCTCAGATATCACTAGAAACTTCTGCTTACGCAAATATATTGAGCTTTCGATGGTAGTCCTGACTTGTTTTCCTTCAACAGTAAAAGATCTCTGAATCTGACAGTAAAGGTTTTCTTCGGTTGTTGTCCTGATGACAATTGAAGAAATTGTTTGAATATATGTTTCTCATATTTCCTTGTTAGTTATAGATGCAGAGAAGAAAAAAAATTTATAATCTTAAACTATGAGTTTTGACTGCTGATCAACTTCTGAACAAGGTGAAAATAATTGAAACGTTGTTAGAGAGACTCAAATAACAATATAATGCAACCATTTCACTAGAGAAGTTTCAAAAAGGGAAAATTAAGAAACTATTTTCCTCAAGCACTCTTCAACCTTATTTCACCTCATGCTGAATGTGCTTGCCAAGAATTGAGTTGTATTATTTTTACATAGGATACTTGATTTACTGACTGGGATTGATTTACATGGACTCTTTTTTTTTTTTTTTTTTTGGCTTTCCAGGACACCCTGTAAAAAAAAGAATTACATAGGATACTTGATTTACTGACTGGGATTGATTTACATGGACTCTTTTTTTTTTTTTTTTTTTTTGGCATTCCAGGACACCCTGTAAAAATAAGCAATATTAATTGCCATAACAGTCTACTGACTTACTTGTTAAAATCTGATACGTGTTTAAGCAGTCGTTTGTAAATTTTAAAGAAAGCTTTTGGTTTTACTCAGAACTCTGCATCTGTGTTTCTTTGTTTTAGATTGAGGAGGATACGTGGCAGAAATACTACCTGGAAGGAGTTGCAAATGAAATGTACACAGAATATCTGTCTAGTGCCTTTGTGGGTTTGTCCTTCCCTGCAGTTTGTGAGTAAGTAGAAATACATATTAATATACATAAGTATTTGCCTTCTCTCAAGTGAAATCTAAGGTTTCTGTTTCACTCTGCTACAGTCCTAATGTTGCTACATCAGATGGGATCCAATAAAATAAACGTTAAAGCAATCACTGCATGGAAGTATTCCAAACATTGTAATGCCTGTTTTCAGAAGAGATTTGGAATTAAGTGATTGTAAATGAAAGCATAAATGTTTTCAGTGTTGAACAAATTCATCAGCAATCTATTTAAATTGAGTTGTTTACTTGTAAGTGCCGTCCCATTGTTTCTTCTAATGATTCCCATTCTTTGCACGGTGGTTGTCAGCGTCGCCGTCTTGGCTTATGTCCCATTCCAAGGAAACTATTCATTAATTGAAACAGATGTAGTGGAGTCATATAAGCAGTGTGGCATCCAGAGCTCTGTGGAACTGGTTGCAAACCCCTTTTAACAAGTGAAATATGTCAGAAAAAATATGTCTATTCTGTAATGAGAAAGGAATATTTGAAGCATATAGTATATAACCATAGCATAAGCCATGCTACACCTTTATTTCTAGAGACTGAAAGTCCTTATATTTGTCCTAGAATGATTCTGTGAAGGAGAGATTTGTATGTACAACGTTTCTATGATAAATACTGTGGCCACAAACATAGTCAGGATAGTTTAGCACAGTCGTATTTCCTCTTCTGTTGGCATTGTTCTTCATTACAGCCGTACCAAAAGGTCACAGCAAAGACCGTGGACAGCTTTTGCTAGGCACTGTTCAAATGCTTAAAAAGAAACAGACCCTACTCTGAAGAGTTTGATGTCTAACTAGATAACATAGAAAAACTTCTGCGGACTCCATTCTTAGAGGAGGAAATAGAGGAAGAAGTAAGATATCATCTCTTGTGTAAAGGAGAATGATTTTGCTTTAACTCCTCTCACTTCTCCCACCTTTTCTGATTTTTACAGTGGCATAAACATAGGTTATGGCATAAGAACAAGGGAGAAACAACTGTCAGACAAATGTTATCCATTTAAACATCTGTCTTTTTCTGGGATGTAGCTATGACAGAGCCCAGTCTTGAATTTGCTAGTAAAATGAAGGGGCTCACAATCCATCCCTCCACTGTGTTAACCAGACTGTGACTAGGTTTTTGAAGGAAAATGTTTATTACTATAAGCACAAAATTTTGCCTGGATATCTTGAAATAGAAAATCTCATAATGTATTCTAGAGATTGGTATTATATTCAGAATGAATGGTAGTTTGTGCCATTTACACTAACTACAACCATGAAAACTAAATCTCCATGCCAAACCATTGTCAAACATAGTTGAGTTTCTATACGAGTTCTTAGAAACATGTGACTGAGACTGTATTTGACATAAAGCTGACAGTCATTTAACTGTGCTGGTAGAGCTGAGATAAAATAATCAATAAAGAAAGGGCATTTACTGAGATTTAGAAACATATGAAAACTTTGGAGCTCTCCTAAAGCATTCGATTATCTGGAGGCTTAATTAACTGTGTTTCCTAGTTTAAATTAAAGAAAAAGATTTATCTCAAATTTTCCAACAGTTTAATAACTCTATTAAATTCAGGTTAATTAAAGCACATTGAAAACTAAAATGTAGTGTTACATATTAATGAGTTTGCATAGGTATTTTCATAACTGTAAAAACTGGCTATTCAATTTCCAGAAGAACCAAAGGACAGCAAGAAGTCCGTTGCATTGGTTTGTGAAGGGGAAATAAAATCAGTGGACAGGCTTAGTGTGATCAACTACCCACAAAATATACAGACTTTGAGAACAGGTTTTGTAATTTAGCTTTTAAAATAGACGCAGTCAATGACATTTTAAAACCCTGAAACTAAATGAGATGTGCTGCTTCCTCAGGCTATTGGTCTTGATTGGCGGTCTAGGAATGTGATTCTTTGGTAAATAGGCTGCCATACAGTTTGGATAACAAACATAAAGAGAGTGCAGAAACATCTCCTCTTTCAGTGGGGATGGGACACTCAATATTGTTGAAGAATTTCAAGCTTTTGATGTCAACACCAGGGTGAAGAATTAGAGGGAAATATAAGTTAATATCAGTCTACGAGTTTTATTTATAACTCTGAGTATATGTGTGTGTACTGTGTGAACATATTCCCACCAATATATTTTCAATACGTGAATGTAATTCCTATTATTCTGTGCCCTTGGATATTGTTGGACCAGATGTGGATGATGCTGATTGAAGAGTAAACTAACCAAACTGTTCCCCACTAGCACAGAGTCTTCTAGTGGGCCTTCTAATATTTACTAATGCAAGGTTAACCTTCACCCAAGTTCTAGGACCACCGTTCTCCCCCCAAAAATTTTCCTAGTCAGGCTAGCACATCTATGGATTCACACTTGACCTAGCAGTGGAAACAGCGTATGAAAGGTGTTCATTTCTCTTAATATATGTTAAATCGGGCCCATTTGCTGTTGGTTCTATTTTTTAAGTCACTCATTCAATCAAATGTCATAGCATGTTTTAATGAAAGGCAAAATTATAGAGATGTCATTACCTCTGTATTTGTGCAGCATATTGTTGCACGGTTTATAACTATGGCATATATTCCACATCAGTCATGAAGATTTTTGTATGTTTTTGTAACAGTCCGTTTGGGGAGCTAATCACAGAAGTCTTAAAAACTTCACTGTCCTGACAAAGAAGAACTAAGTTAGGCGAGTAGGTGACACTCAGCATTTGTCTGTGTTCTCTCTCAGCTCCACAACAGATTATTTCTCTTCTGGATGTATTCATAGTAGTAGTACTTCCTAGTCTGAGAGCAACTCCAAATTAAGCCAGTCTTTCACAGAGCAAGGGCAGCATGGGCTACCTGTAACTGTCAAGTTCTTGCTTCTATCTTTGTACCATTCTCTTCAACTAGATTTCTGACTTGTCTCGGAGGGTGAGGTAAATCTTAGGCACTTTTGAACTCTTGAGACTTAAGCCACGCATAATATGACCAGTACAGTTTTCTGCCTCTCTGAAGCAGTGATGCTGGATCAGTCCATACCTGTTAAATTAAGAGCTTTTTCCTGAACCCAGAACTTTATTCAACATTGCAGATGTGTGTCAAATTTTAGACTCAACAAACCTAAGCTCAGCTCGGGTAGTGGCCAAGCCGCAAGACTGCCTCTAGACTGACGTGACTGTAAATGAAGCTTTCCATCTTCTGACTGTGATTAAAATCAGGCTCCATCTGATCCTGCCAGAGATGTCTCCTATATTTTACACCTTTTTCCAAGCCCTCTCAGAAAGTCTCCTCTGGGTGCCCCCAGCGAAAGGTTGGCCAGCCCCGCTGCCTCCACCCAGCCAAGGACTACGTGCTAAATAGTCTCCTCAGGCACACCCATGAGATAGCAAGAGCCAATGCATGAAAACAGATGTTGTAAGGTCCCGCTGTGCTCCCTAATTTCATGTCAGTGGACAGCAACCTTTTCACAAGTATGAAAAAGCTGCTTCAATAGAAAAGTATCCATAGACGAGCGCAGAGGCCTTACGGCTTCCCACAGTTCTTTCTTCTTTAATGCGTTTAAAGTATGGAGGCCTAAGTTGCCGTTGCCAGTGCTTACACCATGGTTTTGGATAACCTGGATTTTACTACACTTGGTACAAGCAATAATTAGCGGGTTAATAATTACTGGACAAATTTTGTTTTATTAATTCAAAAACTGTATATGTGGCAGCCATGTTTCCTGTTCATACCAAGAAAACTAACAATACCCACTTTTATAAAGCAAGCTTCGTTTCTTTGTGTTTAAACCTTCAGTTGAGCTCTTACAGGAGCAACAGCCTTACTTAGTTTTCTTATTCCAACATGATCAGCTTTAATGGGAGCCAGAAAGAACAGTGGAATGATAGTTTTGTTTAGCAGGGTAAGACTACACGAAAGTAACGGAAGACAAATATTTATGAAACTCTTTAGCCAAATGTGTATTGGAGTAGGATATATTCCACACTTCACAGCACTTCCATTGCATTTCAAATCAGGAACCATCTCATAAACCAAGATAATATTTGATGTGGGAAATATAGAGAAAAATCAATGTAGTGTTCTGTATTGACATTTCTGACATTCGGCATTTTCATAACAGACTGGCAGGTCAGCAACTAAAACTGTTAAATATCCAGCTCACGTTCTCACTACCATCCTAGTGATGTTAGTGGTATCAACTACCATGAGCAGCAAATTTATTTGCTCACCTGCTCTTGGTCTTATCAGCAGCCACTGACTGGAACTGGTACAAATAATTAATCTGTATGAAGTGCTTCTGTGTGTATATGTGTGTCTAGAGAGAGAGTAATATATGTCATTATGAGTGATGTATGTCATATTATCATGAGTGACATAAGTTACTCTCTACACACTCTATTATATTGTTTACATAAAGACTCATGAACCCACTAGAAAAGAGCCTGATCTTTATCAAGATTCACCCATATTCTCTACATGCTTTTGTATTAAAATCTATCCTTGGTGTTGTGTACTCCCTTTGGATGTCTACTTTTCCTGCTTCCATGAATTCCACGTTATTATCCTAGCAGAGTTCCCGTCTTGGAGGTCTTTTTTCACAGTGCTAGATTTAAAGAGTACTTTGACTTTTTTGATTGATTTATGCAAACTGTGGCCCACTTCAGTGTGTTTTTTTATTACTTTAACTTATGTTAATTGTTTACAACTCAGTCTCATAGAATTTAACAGAAGGGTTTTCCTTTTGGACATTGGATGACCCTGTAAGACCTTGATCTCCTAAGGAAAAGACAAAAGGCCTTGTCCACAGCCATACACGAGTGATATTCAACACAATTATTGCTAAAAAGTTTGTTAGGTCTGTAGAATAAGTGCATAAAAGACCCGTACCAAATGCTCAGCTTCTGCACATGACAGGGCTGATAGCTTTTTCTTTTTTTCCTTTTTTCTTTTTTCTCTTTTTTTCTTTTTTCTTTTTTTTTTTCCCCTTCTTTTTTTTTTCTTTTTTTCTCCCCTGTCTGTTACCCTGTCAGAGACAGGGAGCTAATCTATTGTAACCTTCAACCAGGAGATCATTTAAAGACTAGGGGGACAAGAACCTTTTCCAGATACTTCCCATGATAAGCCTTCAAAGATAAACTAGCCTCATATCATGATTTAACAAAGTGTGCTGGTTTTGGCTGGGATGGAGTTAATTTTCTCCCCAGTAGCTAGTATGGGGCTGTGGTTTGGATTTGGGCTGGAAACGGTGTTGATAACACGGGGATGTTTTCGTTACTGCTGAGCAGCGCTGACAAAGGGTCAAGGCCTTTTCTTCCTCTCATCCCACCCCACCAGCGAGCAGGCTGGGGGGGCACAAGAAGTTGGGAGGGGACACAGCCGGGACAGCTGACCCCAACTGACCCAAGGGATATCCCACACCGTATGACGTCGTGCTCAGCATATAAAGCTGGGGGAAGAAGGAAGGAAGGGGGGACGTTCGGAGTGATGGCGTTTGTCTTCCCAAGTCACCGTGACACGTGATGGAGCCCTGCTTTCCTGGGGATGGCTGAACACCTGCCTGCTGATGGGAAGTAGGGAGTGAATTCCTGGTTTTGCTTTGCTTGCGTGCGTGGCTTTTGCTTTCCCTGTTAAACTGTCTTGATCTCAACCCATGAGTTTTCTCACTTTTACCCTTCCGATTCTCTCCCCCATCCCACTGGGGGGGAGTGAGCGAGCAGCTGTGTGGGGCTTAGTTGCCGGCTGGGGTTAAAACCACAACACAAAGCAAAAGGAGAGAGTTCAAAACTTGTGTATTGTATTCAGATACATCAGGGAAATGTTTACGTGAAGTACTAAAGTACATTTAAACTGTTGCCATGCAGGTGCATTAGGCAATGTTTGTATGTAATACTTTTCATCGGTTTCAAATCTCTCTCTGATACATCTATTGGTTCCTGACTGACTAAAGAAATTAAAAAGTGCATTCTTCAGTGTTTTGGCAGTAAGTGTGAACAATGTTTTTCATGCACTGAACCTGGCAGGGAGTATTGCTTTGTAGCCAGTGATTCATAACTTGCAAAATATAAAACTTAATTGTGTTTCATTTTATTGGTCAGATGGGATTAGACTGGAAAACGTACCTTGAACATGTAGTATCTCTGTGTCTCTTCACAGCTGAGATTATGGTTAAAATTCTAACCTGACGTGGGACTGCCCACTTAACTAAAGCCTGTCTAGTAAACTAAACTCCTCACTGGCATTGTTTGCTTTTCATTAAGCTAATTATTCCATTATTTCAGTGGAGTTACTTCTGCTTCACATCAATGTGAGATACATAGCAATCACAGATCCAGAAACATCTGCATGATTACACACACACATGGCACAGCCGTATTTTTTTCATTCTTCTATATTCCTGAGCTGGCCTCTTAGGGTTTCTTATCCTTTCGCAGCACGCTCAAAGTTTTTGCTGTCTTTCTGAGGTGTAAATAGTAAGTCAACAGTCATGTAAGATAAACAGTATTCTAATGGAAAATAACTGTAATAGTAGTTAAGTACTCTTACTTTCTGAGCAAATTTTCCAGTACTGGTAGCCAATGGATTCTTCCTAATTTGTATAAAACTACAGGAGTCGCAACTAATATTGCAACACCACCAGTGCCTTCTGTATTACATATGGGATAGATTTTAGCCAGTGGCTTTCCATTTCTTAGCATCTCTAATTTCCGATTCCTCCTCTAACTTCTCTTGTCATGTGCTTTTCTGTAGCGTGCTTAAAAAGATCCAGCAATTCTAATGCAATAGTAGAAGTGCATGTAATGATCTAGTAAGACACCTGCAAAATACATCTCAAATATTTTAACAAGACCCCCAAAACTCTTGCTAACAAACTTACCATTTTACACTTGATCAGACAACCACTTACATCAGTGCTTACTTTTGAATTTTTTGAATAGTTCTGTGAAATTCTACTAGTGGAATATTTGCTTAAATTTTTTTCCTTGCCTGAGCAATACATGAGTGCTCAGCATCTGGAAGAACCCAGCTGGAGGTTGAAAGCAGAAGGTGCCCATGCTTTTGCCAGTTTCACGTGATTGAAAATTAGATGAGCCTGACACTAACAAACCTTTAAAAGGGGTATTTGGGTTATTAAATATATATTATGATAATTTCTATTCCAACATACAAAGCTTATTGACTGCACTGGTTTTAGACACTGCTGCTCCATAAAAGTAAAGTACCTGCTATTCTCATACTTCCAGCTCCGAAGGAACACAACGTACTAGCAAGTGCCAAAGAAAGCACCAGTTGCCAATGTGCATAAAAAATAGTTTGAAAAGACAAAAATAACGTACTTATGAAAGAATTCTGATATTGTAAGTCATTTGCTCAGCTTAAGATGCTACTATAAGATACTACTTTTCAAATAAGAATGATATTTTTGCATGTATTTTTCATCAGGTGAATAGCAAAGTGATGTAACCTATATCAATATACTTTTGCTAACTGCAGCTGAACCAAGGTATGGAAGTAGGTTGAAAGTACTTTTTCTCTCCTGAGGAGAGTACCTATTCCATTGTCGAAAGTAGTTCAGCAAAAAATGTTATAACTGACCCTGAGAAAAAAACCTGAATTATTTATGGTGAGCAGGATTTCAATAAAAAATTTGTTTGAAAAGAAAAAACTTCCTTCCAGTAGATTTTCTAATTAAAATCCTTTTTTTAATGTTTGGTACAAAATTAAATAATTAAGAACTAATCAAGGTTATATCTTCATGTTTTGCAACTCAGAAAGGAGAATGATAATTTCTTTAAATTCTAAATATCCCAGTACTTTCACATGCAAATAATACAGCAGGTATCTATGGTTAATTTATGCCAATGATAGTCTTACAGTAAAGAAGGAAGATTTAATGTCAAAAACAATTTATTTCTCTCTGGGTAGATAGAAACAGTCAGATTCATAGTCTTAAGAGTCTTTGTTCCTGACCATCTGTGTTCATCAGTAGTTAGCAGAAGATGCTGACAGTTGAAAATAAAATAGAAATTAATGCCTCATGTACTGTCATTGACAATTTTTGTGGACTTCTACATAATAATTTGAGATAAAAGTGTTCTAACTTCTTATTACAAGGTTCTTTATGTATCTGGGGAAAAAAAGTCATATTCTTAAGAGTCTTTGTTCCTGACCATCTGTGTTCATCAGTAGTTAGCAGAAGATGCTGACAGTTGAAAATAAAATAGAAATTAATGCCTCATGTACTGTCATTGACAATTTTTGTGGACTTCTACATAATAATTTGAGATAAAAGTGTTCTAACTTCTTATTACAAGGTTCTTTATGTATCTGGGGAAAAAAAGCAGGTTAAGATCTTTCTGTTTCTCGTTTTAATCGTATCAAACTACATTTGCACAATACAGTTAAATGGTGACACGTATTAATCCTAATGTTTAATAGCATGGCCAAGTGCATGTAAACCTATTTATTTTACTACTTAAATATTTTTAGTAAATGTATAGATAAGAATGCGATACTGATGCCAAATATTAGGGTAGCATTGTGCTTATCTCTTTAAGTTTGGTTTGTTGGGTTTTTTTCTTTTTAGGAAGATACATAGACAGATAGATTATCAAATACTAGAAAATGAAGGAAGAGAAGTTAAGTGTGTTTCCTAAAGGAATGTAGGTGGTCAAAATAAAAAATAGATTTAGAACTCTTGACATTCATGGCTCGTGAAGTTGTATTTTTTTGTATATTTTACTTGTATTTCATCTTTTTCTTTTTGTATTGTATTGTATTAATTTGTATTGTAGTTTTATATAATCTTTTTTAAAACAGATGCGTAATGGTCTTAATACAACATATAGGGTACTCAAGTGTTAATATGTTTGAAAATTGATTTTTTATTTTATTTTTCTTTTTTTGAAGCGGGATAGTCAGGCTTCATTAACCTGTTAATATTGTAGGAGGTGGTGGGCTAATCAAGAATTTCCTAACTATCAGGATTTTGTCTGCCCATTTCTGACATTGGCTGGAGTGCTGGGGGTAGAATAAGAGTTTTAATTGATTTGGGAAAAAAGTTAAATGAATCTTGCCCTGTGTTACTTCCCAATAGTGATATATCACCTGTCTCCCCAGACAAGGAGACTACAGAGATACTTTTACAATCCTTTAAAAGGAAAATTTTTGAAAAAAAAATATACTCAAGAATTACATTGCAAAACTTAAACAATGCAAAGTAAATTCTATTGTATATATCCTTATGTGATATGCAGCACATTGCCTCAGCATTGTCAGAACCCCTACATCCATGCTTAGCTGTAATTATTCTCTTATCCTGAAGAAATAGCAGAAATTAACTGTTCACAGTGATTTTTGAAATTTATTATAGAAATGGAATATTATCAGTTCAGCAGCCAATTCCTTGTTTTCTGCTAAGTATGTGATTGATGCAAAGTATGCAGAATATTGCTTAGATTTGCTTAAAGAATATAAATATTCTCGAAATACATGCAAAAATATTAATAAAGTAAGGAAGTTTGTAGAGATGCACTGAGAACTGGAAAAGTTAATTTCTGAAATTTATTATAGAAATGGAATATTATCAGTTCAGCAGCCAATTCCTTGTTTTCTGCTAAGTATGTGATTGATGCAAAGTATGCAGAATATTGCTTAGATTTGCTTAAAGAATATAAATATTCTCGAAATACATGCAAAAATATTAATAAAGTAAGGAAGTTTGTAGAGATGCACTGAGAACTGGAAAAGTTAGTGTATGATACAGAAGATGGCAGCCATCTAATTGAAAGGTGAGCCCTAGAATAATTTGTGACAAATTCATAGAACAGGAAGCAAATAGTGTTGAATTTGCGTATACTTCAATAACAAAACTGCAAAATGGTTTCTAGTTATTTTTAAAACATTGTTGGTTCATTTATTCTCAGAGAGCCTATTAGCTTGAAGCAAATGTTGCTGTGCTAACTGAAAGTTCTGCAAGTCTGAGTATCACCCTTGAGTTGTTTTAATAAATAGCCACTTGTACAGACTTTTACAACTGAAAAAAATGTGTATTACAGTATCAGAATGTACTCCCCATATATTGGTCAGAAATTGCTTCCAGTCATGCTGTTCCTCTGCGACAGTAGTTGGCAAATATTGACTTATTAATAGTGTACTCTCATTTTAGTTCAGTACATACATATTTTCTAAGGAATGCACACTACAATCAACGTATGGCTGAATTCCAGCAAAGATTTGAAAAATGTCCTCAAGACATCCACAACTATAGCCAAACGCAATTTTATGTTGTGCATCGTGACCTTTGTTATTATTGCTTAAGTAGACTTAGTAACATAGTGTTGGTGCTTATGCTACAGTTTTCAACTTGTCAGTTTGTATTTTTAGGAAAATATGTGTTCATTATCTTCAAAATAGAAAGACCTTAATATACGTTCTGTGTATACCTAACTGAAAAAATGGGAAAAGATCTTAGTGTAAGTTCTCAAAGAAAAAATACCCCGCAGCTATCTCTACATATGTGATGTTGGTTGTAAAAAAGGACTGACTCTTGGCCTCTTCTCTTCCTGCAGACTGGTGTTTGCGAAACTAAAGCTCTTAATGATAGCCATAGAATACAAGTCGGAAAAACGAGAAAGCAGGTATGTCCAATGCCTACAAATTTTGAAGTTCTGAAATGCACTGTCAAGAATTTTGCCTGCTTTTTTTCAGAAGGAACATAGCTATTCTTATATTTTTGAAACATTTCAGAGTATAATTAGCATGCCATCACATTACACCATTTCACGTATCACTGAAAGGCTTTCATTTCTGCCCTATTCTTTTTCCCTAAAATTAATTTAAGTCAGAACATTTAGTAGAAGGTGAGGGGACAGTGATACGTATGTCCCATCTCCAGAAGTGCAATTCATTTTTACTTAAACAAAAACTTACAACGTTTTTGCTCATAGTCTATCAGTTCTAGTTGGAGGTCCAACTTACTTCACTGAAAATGGACAAGTGGAAAACAGATGTAATATCAAAACTCATTATGGCTATGTGTATTCTCAGAATAATAATTTCATTTAAATACGTTTGGAAGAACCAATTTAAATAGGATACAGAATAAACAGAAATATAGGATAAACATAGTCTTTATATGGTATCTGTTCTGACAAAACTTGCATATATGAATATCATGAAACTGGAAGAGATTAATTTAGCCTTGAAATTACCAACTGGCTGACTCCTTTCCTCAGCCAAAAAGAAAAAAATTCATTATTAGTAGTACAGATTTACAGACAGGAAAAGTAGTGTTTCTTGGCGGGTCTTTCGTATGAAAATTCATAAAAATCCGAGGGAACATTGGAGTCAATCTGCTATCAACTTGTCCATCAGTGCTTTACACAACATTCATTTTTGTATAACAAAAATGTTAGAAATGTGCTCTGCAACATGTGGAGGGGCATATAATACAAATATAACAATACTGACTCTGAGCTGAATTTTATTTTCCTCTGTCAAAAATTATATTATGTACTACTGTAGTGAATCTGGAACGATACATAGTAGTTCATCTTCTTTTTGGCCACTAATTACCTAAAACTTCCGAGGGCAATTGTTTCTCCTCACAGGAGAACCAATTCTGTCATTTGAGCTCATGCCACAATTTCTGAGGTTTTGAAAGTTTATTTTAATGTTTATTATTACAGGTTTTCATTTTTCTTTATTAAAAATATCTAGAAAACCTATGTGGGGCGTTTGACATGGAAAATGCAATGTTACAACTGTTTATAAAAGTATTTCCATGCCCTACAGTTGGTTTTGCTTGATTCTTTCCTATGTTATAAAGTGATATGTGAAGTGGTGTATGTGCTATCAGATATTATTTTTGTCCACACTATGCTGATTAAGAAATCCTTTTTTTTTTTTTTTTTTAAATAATCAGATTTTTTTTTTAATGCTTCCAGCTGCCATGGGCTCTTAAAATATTCTTCCATTGAATGATCTCATTCTGCATTAGTTAATGTAAAGCAAATGATTTATTATTCTTTTGTCTCTGAGCAGTTTAATCTCTTCCTAGAAAAAAGAAAAATACCATAGTAACAGCAGTGGAATTATTTACCGGATTTTGTATTTCCAATATTAGAAAATATTTGGTTTCTGTTGACTCTCCTAAGAATTATTGCCCAACTTTAGGTTGTCATTACTTCAGTTGTCATTTAGTTACATAAGTGCTAATATTACAGTCTTTTTCAGTAATAACAGATAATTCATGGCTTCCATATCATTCTTTGCACTAACTTCAGTGGGAGTTGGATTGAGTTCTGAATCACAAGGTGATGCAGAGGATCCCACAAAAAGTAACACAATGTGATACAATCATATATTCCTTCTTACTTAAAGCCACACAGGTAACAGTTCACAATTAATTAATTTGGTAGAAAAAAAAGAGCCTAAAAATTGCAGGAAACAGTACTAACAAAAGGATGTTAACAGCTGGATTTTGTGAATACATATGTAACAAGAGGAGAGCACGTAAGCTAGACGTTCACATTTTCTTATAACCCCCATCCACAGTAATATATGCTGACTTTATTAACCAGTGATAATTTTATAGCCACTGTTTGGTGAATCACAGAGCTACCTGCAGCATATCTTTACTGTTCTGCTTGTTCCTGCGCTCTTCAACCCAAATATGTTAAGTACATATTTGTGGTTTTCTGAGCTGGAGCCTTTTGGTCTAACCAGAAAGGTAACGGAACAAAACTTCAGTTTCTCACTTCTTAGGTATACTTGCATTTCCTTGCATCTTATTAAATGAAAAGATGGGGAATTAAGAAAAAAATTAGAATAACATGGTTTACCAGTGCAAGCTGTCTTTGAACAGGATAAATTTGTCATTTGTCAATTATGTTTGTTGTTGTTGACTTTGAAAATATTTTATTCTACTTCATATCTTAAGTTCTTCATTGGTAATTCTTCATAAAGATGAAGGGGGAACTGATTATGGTACCCTTTTAGCTTTCACTCCTTATGAGAGTGACCAACAGTAGGTATGTGCTGATTTATTTTAGGATTATAGTTTAGATTCTTATTTTGTAAAACTATGGAGAGGTTTTACATAGTTTACAATTTAGAGCAACAATGATAAATATAAACAAAAATTTAGAATGTTATCTAGGTGGCACTCTTTTATTAAGAGCTAGTATTTCCTGCCATAGCTGAGGCAGGTCTAGGACCAGTATTTTCAGGAGCAGAGAAAATTTTCAAAGCGTTCTGTCTGCCTAAGGGATGAGAAGATCTTACTCCCACCAGTTTAATTTTTGTTACTAGTCATAATAGAATATCTACATAAGGAAATTATATATCTGATTTTTTACTTACACGGGGAGTTTCCTTTTAAGATTAGTTTCTTCTGCCTTCATCACTTTGCACTCAAAGCTAAAGCAACGCAAAGTGAATTCAGAAGTGTGTGCAGCACTCAAAAGTGATAATGTGAGGGCATTCTAGATTGTCTTATCCCTGCTCTAAATTTTCACCTTGGTGTTAAGGATAAATCCTAGTACCATTTTAAGTCAATGGCAGAATTTTCATTGACTTTGTTAATGTCTTCATTACATGTAGAATGGCATAAATACTCACTTATCTATGCACCTTTTTTTCCCAGGCAGTCTCCTAGATGCTGGTTTTCTAAAGCTTTCTGATTTACAGCCAAATTCTGTTAACTCTACCACAGGGAATTTGAGATCAATAGTAATTATAAATCACCAGAACTCTATCTAAGCTAATATTCATGTACAAGTTAGCAGTAGCTGAGCTTCCTGCTCGCAGTTGGGTTTTTTCTCCTTTTTTCCTGACTCCTAATAAAGCTACACAAAACACTAAGCACACCTTGATAACAAGTTTTGACAGTATGAGATTATTAATTATAAACAATTTATGACTTTACAAGATTGATTAAAAGCAGAATTTAAAAGTTTTGAAGCCTAAATATAGGTAATATAATTATGAGAAATACAAACTCGTTTTCAAATAATGGATAAAGCATCTATAGTATGTTCATCTTTTTAGGCAACTGTTTCTCATCAAGGTATCTTAAAGATTAATTAAAATACCCATGATTAGATTTTTTTTTTTTACCTTTACATTTATATATTTAATAATGTTTAATTTACTGCTCAGTTATCAAAGAAACCTCAGTTTACAAAACGTGACTGAATTTAGTGGGTTTCTGAACAGCTACTAAGGTCTGCACTTCAGTAGTTCCAGGTCACAATATGAGTTAGCCATTCCTTCATCTCTAATTAGTATCTGGCAATATTATAATCAGTTATTAAGAGCAGGAAGCACTTAAATAAGTTTTTGTGTTCCTGATGCAAGTCAAATACTTCACCTTAAAAAATGGTCTTTCTTAGTTCATGTGTAGAGAGGTTTTGTTTCTTCTGTAGAAAAAATGCCAAAGGAACATGGAGAACATCAACCTGAAAATGTCACAGTGGAGCTTGCTGGGAATAGAGAGAAAAAATATCAGTTCAAAATGCAGACATTCAAACGCCTCATCTGAAATCCCTTTTAGAGAGATTTTTGCCTTCCTTTTTGCCCTTATTTTTTTTCTTTTTTCCACATGAGTAAGCAAGAAGGAAAGCCTAACCAGGATTCTTCCCTCCTGCACCCTGTGTTTACTCCTCGTCTATCCATATATTTGTTCTCATTCTCAGCAGAAAAACCTTTGAGCCTTGAAGACTTTTAAATAAAGGGTTTTTTTGCTTTTGCTTTGGTGCCAGTTGATTTCTTATCAAAGTGTTTGATTTGCAATTTTTTTCTTGTCGTTTGCAGAAGCCGAAAGCGGTATGCCCTCTTCGTTACCTTTCCTTCCAACCTCAATCCTACCTCCACTCCTTCTAACTTCAGGACTAATTCCTTGCCAAGAACACAGGAAGATAACATCTTTGTCTATCTTTCTCTGTATATACACACACATATATACATATATATATATTCATCTGTCTACGTGTGTATATATATATATGTGTGTGTATATTTATATATGAGTCCCCAATCTCAAAGAGGAGAGAGAACAGCATTTTGTCTCTCCATTGGTTCTTGTGACTCACGCACTAACTTCTTTGCAGGAAGTACAAAATAAAACAGTATAAGTTTTTTAGGTGCTTTTTTTTTTCCCCTCGTGGAGTCATTGGTGTATCAGATTGTTGCATTTGAAAAGCAGACTTTACTGTTAACATCTCCCCTCCTCTTTTTTCATTTGTACTGTATCGTGACGATGTATATTTCGTCTTTACCAGCCCTTGTGCTGCCATATTTTCTCCATATTCACACCTTCATTGATGTCCTTCTTTCCCCAGAGTCTTCCTTCAAAACACGTCTTACAATACAGTAGTTCATGTTCTCTTGTAGTCTCACCTTCCATTAACAACAACCAAATACCTGATTCTTTGCATTGCTGGTCCTGTTTTGAGCCCAGTTATTCATACTACAGCACTCATTAAAGCTATTGTACTGTTCCAGTGAAAGTGCCATGGATAGTTTGTACTGTATGTCACATTCATTTTAATGACATTTATTAAGCTCATTTATGAAGATGTTACCAACTGTATTTGTTTCTCAGTTTGGGTTTTTCTTTGGGATGGCATGTTTTGCATTTTCTTTTGGTATACCATGCTGTGAGCCCCTCTCTAGTCTACATTCTATCTTGCTGCTGTTGGTTTGGATGAAGTAAATAAGGCATGCTCTTCCATATCCTCTCTTCTCCTCATCTCTCTTCCCCCTCTCAGCTTTGTTTTTCTAATTGCTTATAGCAGTCTGTCTGACTGTCAGTGGTGCTCTTTGGAGATCCCTTCTCATTGTCCAGACATTTCAATTTCCTTCTTCATCGTACTCTCCAAAATTTACCTTCCATGTCTGTTCTGTTGCGTGTTGTACGTGTTATATTTATTTAATTTTTAGTCTTATTCTCCTGTGGTTTATGAGTAGATGTGTGAAAAGAGAGGTGGCTTCCTGTCAGTTTGGCATTATTGATATGATCCAACTGCAGAGAAGTTACTGCAACACTTAGCATCTTCAAGGATCTGCAGTTGTTGCACCTCTACTTCGCTTCTTGCTTTTAAGTATATCTTATCTTGTGGTGAAGGCATGTTAACGCTGGCATGATGAGCAATATGAAGAAGTGTTGTACCAAGTGAAGTTGCTTGCTCCCAGAATAAAGTATATTGTGCTGCTTCATTGTACTGATAATCAATCACTTCTGGAACCAGAAGGAATAATTTAATTGTTTCAAAGTGTATTGAATTCACCAGCACCGTTGAACTAGTTCGGACTGTGCCCCAATAAAATACCTTATGCACATCCTGTAGACCATGACTTAGTAGTTGCTATTGTAAGGAACTTAATTCCTGGGAGCAACCTTTTATATGCTTGTAGTAATTAAGCTTGAATATATGGTAGCATGTAATGTGCACTGTGTCTTTTGCCTTGTATTCTTTTTAGTGTCTTACTGGATTTTTCTGTATAGAGCAATATGGATGTGAATTAACGTCAATGATAGAGCCCAGAAGAAAGAAGCAATACTTATGAGTAACAATCAGTGTGAAGCTGGTATGCACACAACTCCCACTGTGGGATTTGTGCACCTACCCTCACACTCCACTTCAAAACATACCCTGAAACAAAAAATACTGTCTCAAACTGATTCTGTAATTCTAATTCTATAGTTGTGTGAATGACATGGCACATTTTAAAAGGCTGTTACGCTAATAGTGGTGCATTTCATCTGGGCATGGCATGCAAAAATCAAGGATAATAGCTGGTTTTATTTAAAAATGTGGTGGCTATAGTCAGTAATACCACATAGTCTTGTTTTAGATAATGTATTAATAGTACTTAAACAATATTATATCTTCCTGATTACTAGATGATATTGCTACTGTTTCAGTCGCACGGGGAATGGTACAGTACATCTACCACAAGGTTTAAAACAGAGTTGTTACAGCTTTTGTAATTTGTTTAGTCAAAATTTTGCCATTTGTGTTTCATTTAATTCAACAATTGATCTTTTCTTGTTTTTAGACAAGGATGATGGCAGTTACAAGGGTAGCCATAAATCTGAAAAAAAAAAGGGAGTGTTACTGAATAAGACAAGTTTCCTTGATGCAGGGGTGAACTGTTCAATTGATCACTGATAATGGGATTCATCTCACCTAACTTCATCAGTCTAAATGTTAGATGTCTAATCTCCTTTTAGTTACCCAGACTTGGTCCACAATTGCAAGGGAAGAGACAGTTCGTGAAAGCAGCTTCCATTCTAAGACAGATGAGATGAATCCCACCGTTAGTGCTGTCTAAAATGTAACCTTGAAAGTAAGAACAAACAAGGATAGCACATAACTGAGGCTGCTGACAAGGAAAATTCTTAAAAGAACTCTTCCAGTCTACGTCTTCACTGATTGACCTTATCTATGTCTTCCAGTTTTTAGTCTTCATATAGCGCTGCTAAAATGTTTTTACCCTTGCCTATTTTCTGTGTTGTACTGGCTGGGCATCTCCACGTGCCTTTGTCAGCTCAGCTTTAAGACCTTTACTGCACCTCTTCCATCTTAATAAGATCCCTCATTTTTTCTCTGAGAAGACTGGCAGTTATACAAATCTGAGAGTCATCTACTGTATAAATGCTGTGTCTAGATTAAGAGTTCAAAGTTATGTCCGTTTACAACTTCAGCAGTAATCTCAGTTTCAAGCTGTGCAAAGCAAATTGCGGAGCCATGCCACGTAGCAAGTGGCCTACCAATAAATACATACAGTGTAACGATGGTTCAGACTCTAAAGCTGATTGGTTGTTTCTTCCATGTGGTTCACGTAGGAGATAGCTGAATATTATAGAAAGCTACAGGAAATATTTTTCATTTTCTATTGAAATGTTTGTATACTGAAAATTTATTAGAAATAATGTTTTAAATATTCTAAGAATATAAAGAGATACCAGCCAGCAAACTTTCTAATGCTGTTTCAACCCAAGAAACATAATTGGACTCCAACGCGTATGATATTTGAAAGCAGGAGACAAATAAAAATCACCCAATAGCAGAAATGAGTAAAAAATAAATAGTTGGAGGGAATTAGTCCTGCCCCAAAGTGTCATTTCACAAATTATCCTACAGTTCAAACCTCCAACTATCCGGTTCTCCATCAAATACCTTTAAGTTCAGCAAAACATGCAAGACCCGCAATTACTAATCAAAACCTTAGCTCACTTTTAACGCTTTAAAGGAAGACATAATATGGTATTCTTTATCTAGGTCACAATGTTGTTGTGTTGTGCAGCCAATCATCCATGCACTCATACCAAAAAGGTATTGAGCAATGCTCATGTTCTGGGGTAGTTTCAGGTAAATAAGAATGGATGAACAGATATTTACATGTGTCTGTATTTTACTGAAGGTAGCATGTATACTTAAAACGTCAGAAAGATATAATCCAACAAGCAAGTAAATTGATCAAAATTAACCCACCGTCAGAGTTACTAACAGATACCTATTCTCCACTGACATGAAAATGTCATCATGTCCTATCTTAACTTTTCATCGAACAATCTGTGTAAAGAGGTCCATAAGCGTTCGTCTAGAATTTTTCTGACCACATTTGAATTTTTCATTTTTTTTTAAACGGTGCATCTCAATGTGCACTAATTCCCATTTGTGCTTCACCTGCTTATATTTCAGTCAGTCTGGGAACTCAGTTTCAACTGTATAGATGCTTTTGTCCTCATTCTTTCCTGAGCTTCAAGTGTTCAATGTCAGGTTGGATGGGGCTTTGAGCGATCTGTTATAGCGAAAAATATCCCTTACCGTGACAGGGGGGGTTGGAACTAGATCTTTAAAGATCCCTTCCAACCCAAACCACTGTATGATTCGTTCGATGATTCCTGAGAGCACAACTGAATTCAAGGATGATTTCTGCATTTTTGATGTGTGACATTTTCATTGCTCTTAGATGCATGATCTTGCATCTGGTCACCAAGTGAATCTTGTTTAGCAAACGGACTAACTTTTGCTAGGTGTCAGATAAGTGTAAAGCAGAGGTTTCCAAACTGCATATTCTATTCCACAAGTGGCTTACAAATTGTTGTATTATCATAGAGTAATGGAACTGGCTTCTCCTAAGTTCATGCTGGTGAAGTACATTAAATTTCTGTTAAAGACGTTAAATCATATTTAATTTATGCATATTCAAACTACATGGCTGTAATTGCCCTGTGTTCTAAATGTTCATGTGTGAAGGAGCAAGCAAGTCAAAAGAGAATCTTTTTTTTTTGCTGTGACATGTGGCCCCTCTCATGAAGAGCTTTGTCCTGAGGAATGTATTTCTGGAACTGGAATTGTTAAGGAAATTATGACTGAAAGTTTTTTGAGCTTGCTATTACTTGGTTAGTTTCTGAGGTAACCTAAACTAGAAATGTTATAAAGTTATAAAATTTGATCAAGATCTTAGAAGCTTCTGGAGTATTTGGCATTTCTTGCTTGATTTCATGAGCTGATTTAGGAGATTAAAAAAAATTATATTTTATGATAAAAACATGTATTTGGAAAAATCAGGGGTGTCATTTTCAACAGCATTTTTTCCAATGCGTGGCACAGAATGCATATGGATTAGCTATATCTATTGCTATTAAACGTAATGAGTTTCTGTGCTTTTTTTCCCTTTTCCTACATCTTCCTATATCTGCAAAACTCCCCAGTCTTGGAGATACATAAAAATGAGACATTAGCTGAAGCTTTCTCTCTTAAAACTCCTATTTACTTTGCCATGTACTTCTCAACTGTGGGGAGAGAGAGATATATATATATGCATGCATATTTTCATGAGCTGCTTAAACAGATACATGCATCTCTAAATAACTGATGGATGCATTCTTCTTGGTATGCTCAAAAGCCTGTTTTATTTTTTTCTATCCTCTTTGTTCCCTATATTCTATTCTTCAAAACATTTCCCTTGCTGTATATATTAGAGTGAGTGCTTACCAAAGCATAACTTTAGCTAATGACACTACAGGTCTCATAAGAAATAATTCAATTGCTGCTTTAATAAGCAGCATATTTAATAAATCCACATAGACTCAGTAGAAATTGCTCATGATTTTGTTCTGGTTAAATATCAGTGTGTATATAAACCCAAAGCTTTATGAGCCTTTGCTGTAACTCTTTGCCAATAGCAGTGATGGGGCAAATTAATTTTTATTCCCAACAGAAGATTTTGCTGCTGAGGTCATATTGCATTAACTGCGATCACATCTATATTTTGTGGCTATAAATACATTGTGCTTGTGAAAATAAGTATATGTGAATGAAGTATAAGATGTGACAAAAATAAAGTCTATACACTGACCCATTTGAATTGATTTCATGTGTCTCAGAAAACCTTGAGATACAAAATCATGCTCACAATTCATTACATCCTAAATGAAGCCAGTTACTTCTGATTTAAGATTATGCTCACTCTCTCTTAAAAGAACTGCTTCATTTGCTTATTACTTTGTCAAATTTTAAGTTCTATGAGGGGGAGTGAACATTTACATATCTAGTGGTTACCTCAGCTTGTGGAGTTCGGGTTGTTGAGCTTCTGGTAGGATTTTTTACTGTTTGGGTATGGTTTATCTATCTCCAAGAATGGGATGAGGAGAAAAAAAAAGAAGGTGGGTCTATGTAAAGAAATGCGTTCAGCTGTCTTCACTGAAAAGCTGCATGTAATACTTCCGTGATTAAGGGCAAAGAACGAAATAAGGGCAAAAGAAGTATTTTTCTGGCAGAGCAGTACCCATTTGTACCTAAGAAAAATAGCCAACCCTAACCATGTTACAAGTCTTTGCATATTTTAGAAGGAACAGCATAGTAGAAATAAATGAGACTAGCATCACTGGAAGATTTTTGAGTTTAACAGCTAAATTCTCAGCACAATGGCAGAATTTAGCAGACAGGGAAGAGGAAAGGTAGAGACTGAAACACGGCTGCAGTTACGGACATGATAGAAAGTTTTGGCAGAAGGACTTTGGAGAGCTAGTTGCAGAAAGATTCTCTCCTGGTTCTCGAGAAGTGACTTATCTGGGCTCACATAGGCTCGCAGGCTTACGGTAGGCCATTCTCAACTTTTTTCTGAGTGCACTGGTAGAGTGTATGTCTCATCTCCCTTAGTGATGGCCTGTTAAGGTAGCTCTGTAGCAGCTAGTAAGTGCTCTGTTGCCTCAAGTGACAAAAGTTTGTGCAGGGAATCTAAGTTTTCGGACCTGTTTGTGACTTGAGTGACTGGTTTCATATGAAGAAATTCTTGTGGGGTTGTTGGGGCTTTTTTCCTGTTTGTTTTATTCCATTTTAAAACCTGTGAAATTGCATTTTAAAACCGCATGAGGTAAACGTTTCGGTTGCAAGCGCAACCATTAAGCCCAATACACTGACAAAAGAAATGCCAGATGTGAAGTTTAGCTGTGCAACTTTAATTCATCCCATTTATCTGCGTGCATAATGTAGGTGTTATATGCACCATCACATTTCATTTTTTGCAATACTACTGAAGTGTGCTGTGGGGATGAACCTGCTTTCTGTGGTGGTGACTTCCATTTTCTGTAGTTCTCCTCTCCTTTTTGTTGCAAAGCTTGAAACTGTGAATGAAGGAAAAGGAAGGATATCTGAGTAGGTGCTTTCTTTGAGATTTAATTTCTGTTCCAGCCTCTGCCACAGAATAGCTGTGTGAGAGTGAGCTAATAATTTAAACCAAACCTTTTACAGGTGACTTCTGATTAAGTGTTTATTATTTTGGGAACCAGAGGCTGGGCTTTTGGAAATGCTGAGCATTCTCACAGCAAAAGTCCCTGCAAGGTGTATATGGAGCTATGCAATGCTAAATACTTACAAAAAATGGCCTGTAGGCATCCCAAATTAATAGCTGCTATATCTCATAGTGACTTCATCTCTCATCTGTAAAATGGGATAATACTATATCTTCATTCTTCTTGTAAAATAAATTATGTATTTGTGAATCTTTTGCATGCTATAGTGATGAACACTGCAGAAAAACAGATAACGAAAAATGTGATGCTGATTTTAAAGAAAGATAAACTACATGAAGCCATGTCTGGAGTAATGGCAGTAAAACACCACTGAATGAAGTTCCAGATTGTGAGAAAAAAGTAGTTCGTAGCTATTAAATCAAGAATTGTATCGTAACGTCTACATAATGGGGGCTGCATGATCAACCTTTTAATTCCTAACTCGTGAGCGCTTTATTTTGCAGCCTGCATACTCTTTTCATAGGGCCTTGTGGGCATGTGCAATCACGCAAAACAATGTGCTCATTATAAAGCTTTCAGGTAGAGTTTTTGTCACACTAGTTTATTATTAATGTATAGATAATAAATAACATCTTGAATAAGAGATCTGCTGAGACCCATTTTCCCTCCTAACAATAACATGGAAGAGTTTTGGCCTTCAAATTTTAGTAATGTCTGTCTGTTCAGAAATGTGCTTTATTTATTTTTGTATATATATACTTCCCCAAAATCAGTTTTTGCTAAATCCACAAGCATTTAAATTGCTGGTAGTCTTTATTTACTGTAAATTGCATCTGTGTGCCATTACTACATTTTGACTTACAAAGTCTAAGCTTTAATAAAAGGCAAAAAAGAGAGAACCTTTGACAAGCTTTATTAAGTTTTAGCAGGTCAAAAGCTTAGTTGTATTACACATTAATAAAACTTATTGGAGAATATATTTACATCTATCTCTATCTGTATATTCATATTTAGCTTGGTACTTTGCAAATTGCCTTACCTAAAATCTAGTGGTAAATTATTATGACAACAGAAAAGGTATTTTGTAGAAAGAAATGGAGTACCTCACTTCTTGATAGCAGTTTATAATTTCCTTCATCAAATTTAGTTGAGGCTATTCTGTCAGTGTGGTTGGGTTATCTTTGTTCTTCCATGGCTGCATAGCAGTGTTTTAAAAATTTTCTATTCATTTTATGTTTTTTCAGCTATCGTGACTGGTTGTCTTGTACCATTCCCCTTGAGTGTATGTGTGCATTTATTATTTTAAACAATAATATTACATGTCCAGATAGGGGTCCCATTAACATTCTATTTCACTAGAAATTGGCAAAAATTTGCATCAAAGGGTTTAGCTTCATAAATAATATTTTGTATTGTTATTGAGTGGTGGTTGCTGGTTCTTCCCTTTTCACCATATTGTGAATTTTTCACCACTTGGCATGACAGAGCAAGAAAGCTGAAATGCTCAGCTTCACACATCACATTTCTGAGAGGCTTTGTTATTTTGTATAGTCTATATTTAATGCAAAAACGTAAGAAAACAGATGTAAACACTTAAATGATGTGATTATAGGTGGAGGCATGTGACTGTCTCAAACTTAAGGTTTTGTAAAAAGCACGTGAAACTGTTATTTGATTGGAAGTCTCAAGGAAGAATGGCTTAAAATTTCCTTGCAGCCTTTCCTAACTAGTGGGTCCCCTATAACAGAACCAAATAAAGCTATTTTGGAACATTCAGTTAACAGTAATTTAAACCTGTGGTTTTGTTGTTTTTGTTCTTGTTTCACTGAGCAGTATATTAATCAATCCTGGAAACCATGTCAAGATTCAAGAAGGTACTTTAGGATTCTTCATTGCAAGTGATGCCAAAGAAGTAAAAAGGTAATTCATGTATTTTTATCTTTAAATTTAAACATACAGTATTTAAGTTCTGTTTTTTCTTTACGTGTAAACACCTCACCTAATTTTCGTTATTAACTGTTTAAAGATTATCAGGGGGAATTGAGTTGGTACTCTAGTGAACCAGCCATGTGTGCATGCCGTTTTCTTAACTACAGTCCTAAATATCAAGGAAATGAAATAATTTTACAGCAGATGTGAAAAGAAATGAAGAGGCTTTTTTTCTGAATCCTACTAGACAATGTAAAATATTTTGATTTCATTAATTAATTTGTATCAGTGGAATTACTTTGAGAGAGGACAAGGATTACAGTTTTGTCCGAGCTTCAGGTTTAGAGTAGTTCTTATTTACATGGACTAGCAAATATTTGATGTGAGCAAGCTACTGTATTCATTCGGTAATTGCATTAGCAGAATAATATTTATGTTCTTGTCATTTTTCTTTACTGGAGCTACATACTCTATGGCCTTATAATAATAAATCAAACTACAACAGCGCAGTATATCCCAACCATTGTAGACAACTTCATTGGTTCGTTGTACTTGGCCATATTAGATTTGGGTTGAATGAAAAGGGTTTTATGGTATTGTGTTTAGGACCAAACGTGTGTACTCTTGCTTGTTAGGATTGTAATATGCTTGGAAGGAGTAAAATAGCAATGTGAGAAAATAATTTTTAAAAGAAATAATTATTCAATGTCTGTAAGATTTAAAAAAAAAATTAGAAAAGGAATACTTGCAGCTGAGTGCTTCCTCATAATTTGTATTTTTGTTGTAAGTCATGCTGTCAAGAATCGGATTTTTACTTGATGTTCTCCTTGAGATAGACACTTTAACTAAATCCTATACTTAGAATGATGAAATATGCAAGTGATAACCTTTACTAAGTCCTAAACTTTTTATGATTAAACTACAGTGAAAATAATATTTAAGCAATGCATGTTTGCCATGAATATTTAAAGGGTCAAAGCATCAAAACAGTGAAATCACCGAGAACTTGAATTCTCGTGTTGTTAATATAGCTAAGATAGTTTTTGGCTAGGTGAAGCACACCAGTGCTCCTGTCCTCTCCTATTTCTAGCACCGTCTTTGGAGTATTTGCATCCAGCATTGCCTCAGGTATGCTGCCTTTCAGCGTATAGCTCTTTTCCTCTCTGGTGCTTTTCTCCATTTGAATATACAGAACTGTCTTCACATTCCTTTACTGAGATGCGAGCTTTTTTCATTTATAAGGCATTTTACCCTCTCCTATGAAATTATTTCAGACTGTAAGTAAAGATTACCTGGCATAGCATTTTTAACAGGCAGAAGTTGACTGCTGTTAATGTGTTTAGAGAAAATTTAGACATCATTCACCTAGCGTGTTTCATCTAATAGCAAGCTGAAACAAAATTCCCAATTCTGCCTTGTTTTTTGCAGAAGGCTTTGTTTAGAAACATGCTGCCTCCCTTACCACATTTCTTAGCTGTTCTGTGCAAAGCAAATGATTATCAGATGTGTTTCAACTAACAAAACCAATTATGTAAAGTGTTGATTTCACCCTTTTCAGCTATGAATCAGTCAGAAAAATGTTTTAAAATTGAGGTCTTTTGGAGGGGGAAAAAAAGGATTTTTTATTAAAGCAAAATTAAGCGTTATATACCTGAAATGCAAATTAAATTATTCTGGTTTTGAGATACATGCTAATGGAGAAATTTCACCTCCTTTAAGCTAAAGCTATTCATATTTACCAAATACACATTTCACAGTGAAATATAACATGCAATGTTCAATTACTCTTCTTGTAGAACGACTTTTGCATTTTTAGAACAATAGTTTCACATTAGAAACAATTATACATAGACACAATTATGCCTAGGTAAATAGCTTCATATAAAATGTTGAGTGTTTAAATATAATGCAAACTATATGAATTGCATCTTTATTATTCTTTATTCATTTACATGTTAGTACTAACGTCAGAAATCCACATGCTTCAAATCCAATCCACTTAATTCAACCCAATTGTATAGAAGGATAATTTTATTACAGCAATCACTTCAGGCGTTTGCTCTTGACGTTGCACATAGGATTGAAGGTACTCTTTAGGACATTTGTCCTGCAGTGGACTTCAGGAACATGATCTGTAGAAATGACCTATCTCCCAATTCGTGTCATGAAGTTTTGTGAGGGAATATTTGTGATAGTGGATTCTTGTTCGATACGGGGCTTACAGCTGGATTGGGGAGAAATTGTAAAAATTGGAGGCAGTTTTCTCCTCCTTGCTTATGTCTTGACAACTACTCATGGTTTGCAAAATATTTTATTCTCATTTCCTTGGAGGCAGTTTGTTTTCTTTTTGTTGGAACTTGAATATTTTGAAGACCAGAAATTTTCTGCAGCTGAGTATACAAATGCTCAGAGAAGGCTTTTTCATTTTACATTTTGCTTCTTGGAAATAGTAAGACAATTTCACAGTCTGAAAGAGTAATCTTCCTAGAAGTTTCTTAGAGAAATTAAGTCTGCTACATTTAGGACTTGCATCTTCAATCAGTAGCTTGCATGCTATCTTGATTTTAGAAATTTTAATAACATTCAGTGAGGTCTTACTGCAAATTTAAATTTGTATTCTCTGGTCCATATCTCATATGCTAGACCTGCTACCTTTCTCCTAACGGGCCACTTTACCTGGGCCATTATTCAGAGGTGTAAAATAACTTAGATAAATCCATAACTATTTGAATTAGGTATCTAGTTCATATTTCTCAACATATCCTTTAATGTAGTTCCACCTGTGGTGGACACTGCCTAATTAACCTAAAAAGCATTAGTAGCGATCATCCTAGCTGAACTGTTAGAGGCTGGGGAATTTAATTTTTTTTTTTTTTTTTTTTTTCTAATATATTTTGGACTGTAGATTGTTCTGTTCCAGTGACCCCCATACTGTTGTAGCAATCCAACCATCCTAAATCTGTGAACAGTACTGTCGGCAAAATCCATGGGTGGTTGCAAAGTGGCACCTTTGGTTCTTACTGCCAGTTTGTGTTGAGAAGTATGCAATGAGAGAGGGTTGGGAAGATAGGCACAGAGCAGACAAATTCTGAATATGGATAAGTACAGGGAAATTTCAGCAGGTTAAAAAGTATGTTTAATTTGTTATGCCAGCAAGAATCCTGAGAAACTGTAACTGTCCAGCTAGAGGGCAGCTGTCTGATCCTCATGAAATGTGTCACAGCAGCCTTACGTGACATGTTGACTTGACAGGCATGATTAAACTCTCCTGTGGACAGTCTGATGCATATTTATTAAATTGGACTTCTGTTTTAATCTTATATAAAGTCAAATGTTTACCCTTTCTCACTTCCTTAGTTCTCCTTGTGTTTCACCTAGTGGTGAGCCATTTGATACAAAAGTAGAAGTTCATAACCAAAAGCACTAAATGGAAACCTAGATGGTTCACCTTGTTAATTGAGGGGGGGGTTTTTTTTGAAATTTTGGCTTTTGTCTGTTCAAAACTAAAATGGTTCTGCTCTATTCTGGTATAAAAGACAAAAAAATAGTCTGATTCAAGATTATTTCAGTTCTTTCATTTATATGTTCCTTTAGGAACTTATTTTGATAGGATTTTGCCTTTCTGGTTTTGGTTGGGTTTTTTTGATAAATAGCATGTCTGATGTTATTGTCACATTGATCTCATTTCAATCTCTCATTGTATCCAAAATGAAGTCCTACTTGAGACCAGGCTGATAAATTGGCCCAGGGTGATAGACAGTCTTAAAAAAAAAAAAAAAAATAAATCTGGTATATCCAATAAGAACAGAGAATTCATTATATACATATTTTTGTGACAAAATTCATTGGATGCTCTTTTTTCTAAGATGAAAGGCAAATGAACTGATATACTGTGTCATAATTATCATCCTCCCAATTACTCTTCAAATAAAAGTATATTGAAAGAAACACTAATTTGGAGTCTTATGTTTGAAATTAATGGTCTTGCAGCAAATACTTCCTACTTTAAATGCCTAAACCTTTTCAAAGATTAAAGGAAATTAGTGCTGGCATGTTTCATTAATTTGGCACTGCAACAAGAGGAAATGTGGGCCTAATTTCATTTGTATGGATTAAGAAATGTGTCAGTTTTCCCATTCTGTCTCTCTAGGGCATTTTTTTACTGCAAGGCCTGTCATGATGACATCACGGATCCCAAAAGGATAAAAAAATGTGGCTGCAAACGGCGTAAGTAATATTTCTATCACTCCCTTCCTCTCCTTTTCATGAACTGTTCAGCCTTGAAGAATATCTGTACATGCGTTTACGTGTTTTACACAGTGGCACAGAAAAGCTAAGAAATAAATGCACAGCAACATAGTAAGTGCCATTTGCATTTCTGAAGTCCATATATTTTTATTACATTTCGCACCACTCACACCTGTTTCTTCATTAAAAAGTCCATTAGGGTCTAGAGCTAACAAAACCTGAAGAATTAAATCAAGCTAGATCTAATTGTGGAGGTTTCCGAGTTAAGAATGAGCTAACAGTGAAGTTCTGCTCTCATTCATACCATGCAGAAATCCAGTAATTTCAATAGATTTCTGTAAAGTAAAAAACTTCTGTCTATCTTGCTGAACATGATTCTGTAAAAGAAGAAACTAGGGAATAATATTCCATCATATAACTATTGAAATAAATTATTATTGAAATAAACGGTCAGTTTTACTGGAGGAAGGGACTGTCTGGAAGAAATTAAATATTAGTGCCTCTTACATATATCCTTTTAGAAGATTCCATAGCTGTAATGATAATATTTGGTTTAGTTAAGTTCTTAGGTCTGCTCTTTAAATTGTTTGGAAAATTTTGCATGAGGAAATAATTGAGTTTTGGAATTGAGATCAGACTTTGTATCTGTATTTTTATAAATATATAGAAATTAGCATTTTATCTATATATACTTTGAAAGGACTTTTTGCAGGAACTATCACAACCACATTTTGGCCAAGGATGTGTTTGACCCATGCATATTTGTAATACCGATAGCAAAAGGATTTAGGGATCCATTTCTCAATGGATTTCTGAATATTTACGTGCATTCCATGGTATTCTGCCATGAAAAAGATCATTCAGTTCAAAAGTACTGATTAGGTAAATTGAAAGATCTCAGAAGAGCTTGATCATGTCTATTTTACCATTACTTTTAAAAGGGAAAAAACCTCTCCTATTTAGAGATGCAGTCAGTTATCACTGCACTGTCTTAGAGGATAGAAGAAAGCCTAAACTGCACCTTCTCCTTCTTTAAGGGGTGCCTGAAATTGATGAATTCTTGAAGGTGATTTTAAAAAGAAAAAATATGTCACTGGAGTTTTTAAAGAAACTCCTCTCCCCGCAAAAGACAGGAGTGTGGAACAAAGTAGTATAATTGAGAGAAAGCAGCTGAAACACTGACAGAAAATGGTATTTATCCTCCCAGTAGCCACAAGGAGAGCAAAGCACATGGAAAGCATGCCTGATGTGGAAGGAATGTATGCGTTGCCTAACATATTGGAAAAAAATTGTTCAAGAACAGTTTATCCACGTGAGAACGTGCCCTTTGAACTGCTGCCAAAGCCAATGAGCCTGCTGAGTAAGTTCTGGTAAAGCCAGTTACAGATGCCTCGGGGTGCCTGTAACTCTCAAACCCAATCTTTTTTCCAAATTACGCAACAGTTAAAGAGAAATATGTTACCTGTTTAATTTTATCTGATTCTGTCAAAAAAGTCCTGTCTATTTTGTATTTTCTTCTCTACTCTTCCTTCACATAGTGTATGCTTTTCACACGTGCTGATTATAAAAAAAAATAAATTCCCAAAGAGCTGTCACTTTAATGCGAGATCTACGCTTTTCATTGAAATCTGTTGGAAGCTAGGAATCAGGAATTCACAGTATAAAGGGCAAGAGCCCTTTATTACACGTTAATGAAAATCAGTGTAGCCTCCTCAGTACTAGGAAACCAGGGAGAAAACAGAGTATCCTGTGACCCAGCCAACACAATGGATATGTTACCAGCAGTAGGGCCGTGGAGAGGCGAGAGTGACAACTTCTGCGTGTGGCACTAGGAAATGCTCCATGGTCACACGTATCAGTCCACTAAATGAAAGGGTGTTGGACAGATGAAGAAACAAAATGATGGGGTTAGTGAGGCTGAAGGAGGCGGCTGTCGGAGCTGCTGCAGTGAGCACTGAACACTGAGGAGGGAATCCTCTGAGTCAGGTGAAAAAGAAAAAAAAAAAAAAAAAAAAAAAGGTCAGTGAGAGTAAAATCTTAAATTTCCCTTTCATTGTCTCCCCTCTCCCTCTCCCCCCCATTTGCCCTCTCCCCCCTCCTTTCCTACATACACACGCGTATGGTCACAGGTACCACGATAGCTGGCAGCTCTCAGTGCGGCTGAAAACAGCTTCCGCTTAGGAGCATGCTCACAACTATTAGGAATAATACAGTTGCTTTGCTTTTAAAGTTCTGTCGGTCAGCAAAAAATTTAAATGAAAAGTTTCAACAGTAATTAGTGATTTTTGGTCTCTCAAATTTTGATGACAATCTTGAGATCCCTTTTATGGGACCTGATTCTTTTTAAAGGTAAGTCTTTAGTGCAGTCTATTATTCACATAAAATGTCTTAGCTTTAGCTTTCAAATCACTAATCACTTTTGAAAATCCTAACTATGTTATCCATCTGTAAGCTACACAAATCATTGGTCTTAAAAATGCAGTCTAACCAAAACAAAGCATAAATTAAGAAAACTCTTTCCCTATTGAATTAGGAAACTGTCAACTGATCCGTCAACAGCTAATATGTCGATTTGATTTTCAAAGACACTGCAAATAGTCACACACGAGTATATGTAGTCCTATATGATAAATATATATTTTAATTAGCGAGTAACATAGCAATTAGAGGCAGCTGAATGCGGAAAATATGTAAGATGAAATGAAAGGTTGTATGTAAAAATATTGACACATTCAGGTGAATTAAATGTGAAAGAATATCTTTACGTGGAAAACTTAATTATGGTGGCATTAATTAATGCAGCTTCCCGTGACACTTGAAAACCACATTCTTTAAATAATGCATCTGAGGTTGCACATCAGTTTAGATACTGTCTGAACATTAGCTCGTGGTATTGTTGGGGTCTAAACGTGAGTCTGACCTACATAGCCATTTGTCCAAACCTGTTAGGCCTAATATTAATAATCAGGGCAGATCAGTACGTTTCCACAAGGCCAGGGATAATTAAAGTAACCTCGCTTTCCTTTTGCAGTTTCTTTGCCATCCCTTTCTCCTTGCCCATCCCACGCCCTGAATAACATATGAATGCTGATGTCACACTGTCCAGAGAAATGCTTGTGTGGAAATTTTATTCACAGATTGTTAATATTTTTTTTAATGTTTTCAATCTCTTTCCTATTCCATTTAACTGTAGTTTTTGCAGCAAGGGGCCAAATACATGTATATATTTATATAAAATGCAGCCACGTTGGGATGGTATCTCTAAACTGGATGACCTGCTCCTCCTGTTTCTTTCATTTTGTGCAACAGCTATGCTCTAATTCTCTATATATTTTTTCCAGTGACAGTGCTTGCTGTGAATGGTGGGGGCTGAACCCCAGAGGGGACATATCATGTGTACATTGATGTGTTTGAAGGAATTTCTTGTAATCTATGACAATTGACAAACTTTTGATTTATTTTTCCTCTTGCTGCCTTGGAACACGGCCCCTACTATATTTTAACTGCACACTGATAGTGATCTATTGTGAGTAAAAATGGGTTCCCTGTAGCCCAGAGTGCGGTCCAACCTGTCTTTCTCTAGCAGAGAGTATTTTTGTTCAGTATTTTGGTTCTTTTCTTTATTTTATGTTGCATGTAGCAGTGACGTCATACCCACAAGTTTCTCATCGTTTACACCCACGGAGATTAGGGTGACGTTGAAGAAAATACAGCAGTTTTCCCCTCTTCCACCTTTTTGCCCCTTTTTTTTCCACAACCTTATTTTTTATCCCGATTTGAAAATGAGATCTTGGCAATGGCATTTCCTTGAAACGATTCTAGAGACAGCTCATGAATTTTTAGGGATATCGGTTAGGCTGGGGTAATTACCACTATAGCACTGTTTGCCTGGTTAAGTGCAATTCATTGTCAGACCCGAGTTCAATTTTTTCGTGCTTTGTCTTTTCCATTGCATAGCTGTCACAAAGAGCAACACAGCAGTCTGTTGTTGTCCTGATCTAACTCCTTTCTCCCCATCGGCAAAAAAAAAAAAAAGGAGATGGGGGTAAAGCCAGACAATGAATTAACTGTGTGGCTAACTTCTAATGTATAAACTACAGATATCTTCGACAGGAAACAAGCTACAGTGATTATTTTCCCCAGCTTGCTTGTTTTGAAATTAATTACATGAGTAGAGCCACACTGACTTTTCAGGACCTAAGCTGTAAAGTTTTACTTTATTATTATATATAGAATATGAACTTTATAGACCACTTCATGTCAATCTAAGTCATACCACTTTAAAGTGTACAGAATTTGTGAAGGCTCTCGTCAGCCACTTTCAGTGTGTACAGTTGTGATAATTTAAATAAACACAGCATTTGGGACATGGAAATAATTTGCTGCTTAGAAAGACAAGTGCTGCAAAGAGACGTACTGGTGATAGGGCAGTGTTGGGATTATACGGACTTGTTCTTTCAAACAGCAAAAGGGATCAAATATTTCATAGCTGCAGTGAGGCATTACTGTACCAGATTGAGACTGCTAACCATACCGTATAACTGCAGCTATTCTAAATAAGTGGGGCTATGAGACTTTTTCAACATTTCACCAGATATTCCGAATTTATTGTGTGATAACACTTCAGGTCTTAATCAGGATTGAGATATTTTTTCCCCTCTCAGCTGTACGCACCATAGGATCTTGCAAAGAATCAAGGAAAAGTTGACACTCCTGGAGTTGCAAGATAAAGTGCTAGCCATCTTGGAATTGTGATGGCCTTCATTATGATTACCATTATTTACTATTTATCTTATTGTGGTACCTGCAAACTACACTAAAGGATTTGAGATCCTGTTGTGGTAGAAAGCATTCAAACAGAGAACAGAAGTTTCTCCAGAGATCTATTTTCAGCCAATAGAGTGACAAGGCAGAAAGATGGGGCAGCACAGAAAAGCAGATTGTGAACAGGTCAGCACGATAAGAATCAATACTTAATAATAAACCAGAAAGAAACTAATTCCTATGGATAAAATGATGAATCCTATTGACTTTGAGGCAAAATACTGGAAGTAATTTGGATTTATTTGAAGCGATGTATTTATTGTAAATATGTTGCTATGTTGAGGCCTTTCTGGACCAGAGAAATTAGTTTAAATAGTAATAAATAAACAAATAAAAGAGCTCTTTATGCTAAGAGAGTATTAAAAAAGAAAAAGTCATGTGGCTTTGACTTGGTTTTTTCCATTTCCCCAATAGCTTCAGTTTGTTCAGAAATGCAGTTAGCTTTGAGAGCACACTGGCTGAGAGTCTTCTTTAAGGTAATGAAGGAAAGGTCATGATCAGATTTGCAAATTAAAATGAATTGGTCTATAAATGTGCCATTACTTCAAAACCTGTGAGTCATTCTTATAGCTACTAAAATAGGGCAAAACGTCCACTCAGGTCACCTGCTGTTTCTACAGTTTTGACAAAGAACAGCACCGTATGAATTATAGCAAACCACTAACCAATTGCCTTTGATTGCAAAAATTGCAAGATAGTGAACAAGCTGACTTGGTGGTCTTGAAGTTGTTCTGTAAAAAATAAATAACGGAGAGATAGCTTTGTCTGTTGTGTTAAGAGAAAATAAACTCTCACAAACAGTTTAAGATACGCTGCTGTATTTTTCAGGAAACTGAAATTGTGCTGGGGGAAGTCCTTTCAATAGCTCAGTCTCATGACGCTAACCAGCATTGCTAAAAGGCGATCAAATCAGTCTGGTCGTCCTTTAATGCTGCTGTTATTTTCCTCATAGTGCGGATCATGAGAACTTGATGAATTGAAATGACACTGTATGCATTTCAATTCTTAAGTGTAGTGGGACCTTTTTTTACCATTTGCTGGTCAAGAAACCTCCAGTTCATCATCTTCTTAACCAGCTGTTACCTCATAGAGATCCACTAGATGTCCTCATAGATCTACTTTTTGTTACCGTTGAGGTCACAAGGAAAACTGCTCTAGTGATGGGTGGAATGCCAGGATTGGGTAGACTGTATGGTTTAAAAAAAAAAAAAAAAAAAGAAAAGAAAATCAGCAAAGATGAAGGGAGACGTTGTTCTGCTTGCTTTTAAAAAAAGGAGCTGTTCCTTGACATCTTAGGTAGAGAATAATCTGCAGTTTCCTTTGCTTATTTTTGCAGCTGGAATTATTTCCCATTACTGTTTGTGAACTCTAAGTAACACCTCAGATCCAGACAATCTAGAAATTTTGACTGGACTTTTTGAGTTTTTGAGATCAGAAAGCAAGGTACTGCTAGAAGCTTAGACATCTAAGGCACATTCCTTCCTTATTAGAATGGAAGGCTATTGCCTTCTGAGAAAAATTGCAACAAAAAAAGTTTTTAAAAGTATTGATTTACTTTATAAACAATTGACAGAAATTTTGCTTTCCTTTTGCTCTTAACAAATCAGAAAATGACTAGTTCATATATGCCTTGTTTTGTCAGTAAATTATTTAAGTAGTCTGATTTCCGTGTCCATGATAACTTCCCCTGATATTTTTACTAATTCATTTTACAAATGCTGTGGGATTGTCATCATACTAAGTAGAAGGATCTGCTCTTCCTTTTTGTCCATTCAATTGAAAATAGGGAAGTAATTTTCTTCATGTCCCAAGTTACATTTTCACTAGTTGCAAATAACAATTCTATCCAACATCCATAACATTTCTATCCAACATCCATAACATTTCTATGAATAGAAATGAGTTGATTCTTATGCAGGTGCTACAGGTGTCAAATGAATTTAACACCCACCCAGAGGCTGTTCTTAAGGTCCCCCTGTCTCTCTGATGATTCCCATTTTTTGTTAATGTTTATGGAAGTTTTCTAGGAAATGGTATTTGTGTGGCTGAACCATTTAAAATCATTTCTGTCTTTGTCTTTGATCTTCTATGAATAGAAATGAGTTGATTCTTATGCAGGTGCTACAGGTGTCAAATGAATTTAACACCCACCCAGAGGCTGTTCTTAAGGTCCCCCTGTCTCTCTGATGATTCCCATTTTTTGTTAATGTTTATGGAAGTTTTCTAGGAAATGGTATTTGTGTGGCTGAACCATTTAAAATCATTTCTGTCTTTGTCTTTGATCTTGTCACTAGTCATCCCTACTAATAATCCATGTTTTGTTTGATTTAAAAGAAAATAAGTATTGTATTTGGTATGAATGTAACAATGACTGTATAAAAGGAATGAAGAGTAACAGCATGTTTTCTTTCCAAAATGTATTGCTCTGATATGCAGTTGCTTATATACTGGTTGAAACCCTTATAGCAAGTCCTTTCTGCTACTTATATTTCCAGGTCCAAGCCTGTTTCCTGCATGTTAATGATGTGAAATATTAAAATGATGCATGACCTCCAGAACAACTGATAATAATAGTTAAAAACAGTCCCTGAAAGGGCATTGCTTTTGAGAAGCGCCATGGAGTCCTTCCCCTGTTGAACAGAAGGGCTTAAATTTCCCACCTCATTGGTTTAAGTCTGATGAAAATGGTACAAAAAATTTTTCCTTCCCAACCCTCTTTGCCCTAAAGGATGATTTCTTTTAATTTTCATAAATGTGTCCTATCCTATTATTGACTGTTGACAAGATATGGCTACAAGTAAACGAAAACCAGGGACTGTTACTAACCAATGACATAGCAGTTGAGAATTTCTGAGCAGTGTGTTTTGCTACAGCATTTGATTAGAAAAAGTCCTTCAAAACAGCTATAATTAAAACAAAATGGGCCTGCCTTTTACCTCACCTACTGTTAGTGTGTCTCACAAATGCCCTTTATTTTTCTTTCATCTCCTTAAAGTGAAAACAATAAAATAGGCATAATGGAAAGACTTCCACATTCTTGGTAACATATTTCACTTTTCTTTTTCTGCCCAACTTTTCAATTTCAAAGAAAGTGTTGGGAAGAGTTAGACAGAGGGAAACCATGGGAAAACAAACGCTGTTTTGAATTTTCTGTGTAGTTTGAATGTGTATGCATCAAAAGCTGCAGTGGAAACCTTCTTACTAAAAGCCAAGCTCTGAGGAATGATGTACCATGCAATGAACAAGCCTGATGCTGCATGATGACTTTCTGAACAGCTGTAAGATAACTCTACTAGGATGCTAAAAGAACATGGCACTAGTCATGTGAGCAAAGTTTTAGAGGAATGGAGTCGCTGCTGAAGAGATCACTCATTCATCTCCCTCAATGCCTGTTTTCCACAATCATAATGTTACCCTTGCTTGACAAGTATACTGTATGGCAAGTCATCAAGGCCTTAGAACAGGACTTGACCCATTTGAGCGATTTCAATCCCTCTTCCCTGGTGACTGTGGCATTAAGAAACTGGGAAAAAAATAAGAGAAATCATCTAAAATTTAATGTCATTACCATAACGCAAAAAAGACATCCTAAACTGAAGGTACAGGCCAGAGAAACATTACCTTTTTTCTGCATTTGCTTTTAAGGTTTTGTTTTTGCCTGTCAGTGTTCTGTTTTGTTTTTAGTATAATTGAGTCAGTTCAATCTAAACCATTACCAAAAGCGTTGGTTCAGTGCAACATGTGAAACAATCTAAGTGGCCTTTGCATTTCTTCAGGCTTAAACGTGCCCGTGAGGCAGGTAACATACAAAGTTGCACGACGGTAATTACACATGCAGTTATAAACCAGGATGCTGTATATTTCTAGACATACATAACAAGGACATTCCCATGCCTGAAGGATATAAATGTTCTGTTCTAACCTGGCACTCCTTTTGGGATTAGCCCCTAATTCTACATTCGGTTGTTTGGTTCTCGATCCGCCTTGAATCTAGAGCAGAAAACGTGCCGACGATTGGTTCAGCATGTTTCGGTGGACCAATGCTCTGTGTGCTTTTGGTGATGCCTTATTTGTGAACTGATTTTAATGTCAAGCATATTTACCATTATTAGTTGTGTCTCTTATATGGGCAAATTTTGGTATTCTGTCAAGAGTTAATTTGAATTCCTGAAGATATAATGTAAATGAAGGAAATTTTTCAGAAACCTGGCACAGTTTAATACAGAGAAATTATTAGCATATGTTTAAGAATAAATATATTTATATATATGTATATATATGTATGTATGTGTATAACGTATATGTGTGTGTGAGTGTGTGTATGTAAGAATATATGTGTATGTGTGTTTTTGTGTGTGTATACATACATATATATAGAGATATATAAAAGTCTTTGATTTTTACAGGAAGCGGGATAGGCCAAAAATGTCTAATGGATTAGCAACTTCAGATTTTTCTTTTCATTTTAGCCCAGTAGTATTAATTGTGCCAAGGGAAAAATATATTCTTAGGATTCTCTGCTTTTACTATGTTCTTTTTTGATCCAAACACTTGACTGTAAACAGTAATTCTTCCCCATGTCTGCGGTCACCCTATAAGACTGAACAGAAATAAAGAGCAATTTATCTTTTGCCCTACTTTTAATGTACAGCCAAAGTGTTATCAATAATCTCATTGCATTTTTTTTTTCCTGGGTCAAGACTGTTATCGTAAACTAAGGCCTGTATTAAATCCCTTAAATTACCTTCCAGCTGCCTTGTTATATATATAACCTTGCCATTAACCTGCTGCTCTTCCTCTCCTCCCATCCAACACATGGTTATAGCCAAGATGTCCATCTACAAGAGAATGAAACTGGCATGTTGTTTTGATTGCGGACGCTCTGAGCGTGACTGCTCTTGCATGTCAGGCAGTGTACATAGTAACATGGACACCCTTGAGAGAGCCTTCCCACTTTCTTCTGTCTCTGTTAATGATTGCTCCACCAGTTTACGTGCCTGTAAGTTTTAACACCAACACATGCTGTTCCATGTCTGTGGTGTCTGTGGTATCATCCCCGTCTTGTGTCGTACATTGTAGTTCTGTGAGTTTTACTGGGCTGATGCTTTTTAAAAAAGTCAAACCCAAATTTTAATACAGCTCTGTATTTATATTTCTGTTTTAATTTATTTTTAATATGAAAAATGTAATTCATTATTTTGCTTTGTGTGCTCTTTATGAAGCATGCTCTCGCAATAGCATGCAGGACCTTAGTAGTGCAGTTTGGTGACATTTTTTTTATTTAATTCATACAATATAAATTGTCATTAATTAAACAATAAGTGCTTCAGTGGAGGAACAGGCCTGTGTCTAAATATGCGACTGATGCTAAGTGGACAGCTTTAATAGTGCTGGCACTGGAGCAGCGTACAGTAGGCAGGGAATAAATATACAGGGTACAACTTAGTAGCTGAACTGTAGTAGCTGGAATTCTATTCTATACTGCTGCCATTATCTCTGGTTTTGTTTGTAACCCTTCATTCTCAATAAGGCAGGAGTTTCCATGTGATGCTTAGTAAGAACTCTTAGTAAAAATGGTTGTACTTTTTGTAGTGCCTTTTTAGAAGGGCTAGCCTGATGCAAACTTCCTGATGCAAACTTTTTGAAATTAACTGTAGGATCTGTCCCATAGGACAGTACTATTCTGGAATATGCCCCAAAAGCTCTTCTGAAAGATCAGAGTTGAGAGGGAGAAGACTGACAAGTTAGAACAATTCTGCGTAGCCATTAATTCTTTGGGCAAGCGGCAGGGATTCTAAATCTTCCTTTATCAGTGTGATGTCAACAATTGAGGAAGATCGTTAAATAAAATGGTGATTTTTTTTTCATTTTCTTATCCTCTTTAGACATTCATAACAGGCAAAACTATGTCTTGGGACAGGAACTGTTTTCCTTTCCCTACCCAAATGGCAAAGAAAAACTGTAAAATTATTCGGATACGTCTATAAGGAGTATTAGGAATTTTGATCAGGAAGCATGTCCGCTTTTACATGACAAGTCATCACGGATAAAAATGCTTTCCACTACTAAGAGTACAATGTAGTTAGTAGATTATGCATCTGGCTGCCTTTTTATACCATATGTGTATTGCAGTATATAGTCCAAGTGGTGAATGACTTTGCTCTAACTATTTTGACATTTGAACTATTTTTCCAGACACAAATGTGGAGTATATAACAATACTATGATTTTTGTTAGCATTTTCTGTCTGAAGACTGTGTCAATTAAACTGACTCTAATAGGATTTCTTAGAGATTTTACCAGAAATCTTCTCTCTGTATATGTGTATAAGCACTCTCAATGCCCTTTTTATCTACTTGGTCGCAACTCGTGCACCACCTCAGGGGAGATGCTTCCCAGTTTTAAGTCCTATTCTAAGTTACAGGAGGTTTTATCCTTTAAAGAGACCTTTATCATAGTAAAACATAGCAAAACTTATTTTATTAAGAAAAGTGAACAAGAAATCTTCCTGGATTGAGAGTTACTGCAGGCAATGTTACTTACACAGCCTAACAGCCTCAGTAACACAGTGCCTAGTATAGTTTGCATTAATACGGACTAGTGCAGAGAGTATGCGGTTGGGTCCCGGCACCGGTGTTAACAGCAACCAGACCAGGCTAAATGAATATGTCCTCTACAAATGGGTAAAATTTCTGCCATTAGCACTGTTTGGCAAGGAGAGAAAAACCGTAATTTGTAGGTTTACCATAGCTTTCAAGTTCACTTAAGACTCTACAGAGGCAGATAAAGTAAACATTTTTGATTGTGTTGCCTGCTGAGCCAAAAACCTCCACAATAATGGTATTATTGCCACCAAAAACAATCCTGTTGGGAAACACGTGAGATCTATGTCATATTTTGAAGGATAAGTGATATTGACAGCTTGAGGATTTTTAGCATCCTATCTTTCAAGGGCCTTTTCCCCCCTTCATCACTCCATCAAATCAAAAGAGATCTCACTCTTCCCCTTGTGAGACTAGTCACCTTTGACTGCTAATAATAAGTACGAAAATCAATACCAATTCATGCTCTTTGCAAAGCAGCATAAGCTTTCTTTTCAAATTAAAATATATATATACACACATGCAACGTTTCACTGGCAAGGCTTCAATAGAAATCAGTGTGTTTTCTTTGCAGTACACAGGGGTCGTATGATGCCCATCTTGACAGAGCTAGTTAACTCAAAGAATGGCGGTGAGAGTCAGCTTTTCATTAAATATGAGCAGATGTGAAATGCAGAGTGTTTGACAATTAGAAATGGCAGCAGCAGGGCCCCAGAATCAAAGTGAGGTCAGATTGGTGGATCAGATTACCTCTCTTACATTCTTTAGTTGTTCTGAAAATCATTTTGAATTAGTGTCAGTGGAGCCATGATGGGTTTTGCCCTTTGCCTTTTATGCTAGGACTGTATTGTTTCCCCAGACACTCATTAAAGGTCATTATACTATTACAGGGCTTGCTTTGGTCGTGGTGCCCCAGTTGGGTTGGTTTGCTTCCACAATTGCTTAATGCATTTCTTTCTTTCTTTCCTTTTTTTTTTCTTTTTTTTTTTTTTGGGGGGGGGGGTGTGGTTTTTTTCCCAAGGTAAAAAAAA
>NW_008795129.1:677432-681191 GCF_000699145.1 Aptenodytes forsteri
TTTCTTTCCTTTTTTTTTTTTTTTTTTTTTTTTGGGGGGGTGGGGTGTGGTTTTTTTCCCAAGGTAAATAAAATCACAGACCGTTGTATGAAACTTCTTGAAACAATGAGTAGCTTTTGTAAGAATTAATGTTGTTTGTAAGATTCTGATGTCAAGTAGAAGATATCAATTTACATATTCAATGATGTACACAGGATTTAGTGTACTAATTGTATAATATTTAGAGAAAGTGACACTTGCAGTGTATTTGTTTTTTTCCCAAGGTAAATAAAATCACAGACCGTTGTATGAAACTTCTTGAAACAATGAGTAGCTTTTGTAAGAATTAATGTTGTTTGTAAGATTCTGATGTCAAGTAGAAGATATCAATTTACATATTCAATGATGTACACAGGATTTAGTGTACTAATTGTATAATATTTAGAGAAAGTGACACTTGCAGTGTATTTTCCACTGTGAATCAGTTTCTCTATTATTATACTGTTGCCTGTACTTCCAGCAAATGAAGATCATAATTTGATTAAATATAATTATGTTAAAATAGCTTTTGAGTTTATAGGCAGCTGTCTGGAAAAAAAAAATGGATATGATCTTTCTAAATGTAAGGAAATAGAATTTTGCATTTTTTCAGGTTTAGCTGCTTTTGGTAGATTGCTACATGAACAGCAGACAAATGGTCCAAGCATTTTTTGTACTGGAGACTCAAGTGAATTAGAGTGAAGAGAGGCACGTAGCCACTGATAAACCTGGGCTGGTTTATACAATGAAATTATGTTACTAATAAGTGTGATGTTTCTGCTTAGGTCTGTGCCAAATCTTGGGGACTGCCATTCAAATGATCAGTTGACACAGACAGAATCTTAACCTGAACCATTTAATTTCTGTGTCTCTGTATCACCATATGGCTGCTGCTTCTCAGGAACTTCAAAAGTTCATGTTCCAAAAGGAAACCTTTTCTAAACTTGTCATTGTGCCCACTGCCATGGGAATCTAGACTTCCAAGGACATTCTTGATACTAGACCCAGGCTTATCTAATTCAACTTGTGAAAAAACATGCTTTGGCATGCTCTGATAGTTCTGAGAAGCTTTATGTGAAGACTTTGACTTTGGTGAATATCAGGGATCTCTGGAGACTAAAGACAAGACTAATTATCACTATATTTTGCATTCAGGGTTCAGCCCAAACTCCTCGCCATCCTATTTGGAAAGAAAGACCGCGCTAAGACAAGCTGGGGAAAGCTTAACTTTTGATAGCCAAAGCATGTACCTACCCGTGTGCCAAGCCCAGTTTAGAACCATATATTCTGTCTGGTCTTCTAGTGCCATCACGTGGTTTATGCTGAACAGACAAGTTATCATCTGCTGAGTCTTTCTCGAAGGACCTAAAATTGCATTCTGCAAGATTAGATGAACATTTTGGGTAGCTTGAATAAGGATGGCTGTTGAACCAAGGTTGGTACACTGTGCTGAAGCTGTCTGGCAATGTGGTTTAGCAAGTTAGGTCAAGGAATACTCTAGCTGTGTCATTGACCTGTGCTACGTAGGGCGGTGTAGACCCTGCCTGTGTGTCTTTACAACTTAAAAACCCAAACTCTGTAACGAGAGTTGAAATGACATGTCACTTACTGATTTAGCCAGAAAGAAGAATGCATAACACACACACATTGGTCAGTGTCTCTAAAACTCATCAGCTGTATAACTATGCTTGGGCTTTTCTAAATGACTTGACAGTTAAGTCCTGGATTCCTAAACTTCTGGCTGAAAAGACAGCGCAGTCTTTATTTCTCCTAGAATGCACGAACCGTATCCTCTGCTTTCTACAGAACAAAACTAACCTACTACTTCTCTAGTCCTGCTGAAGTAGCCAAGACAACAAGTACTTGCTTTTATGCATGAGCTAAGGTGCAAGACGGACGTATGTGTGCCCTGTCAAAGGACAACTTTCAGTGCTAGAATTCGCTTTTCACCCTTTAGCAGCAACAGTTTCCCTTTTACAGGATACATATACCACCTTGTGGTGGCTAGAGACTTTGAGATTCTTAAACCAGCTATAAATATGATCCCATTTACGTTATAGTACTCTGAAGAGGAAAAGGTAGGGTACTGCCACTGCTCTCTCCCACTACACACCTTTTCTGAGCTGTGAGAATTCTATTGTGGCCACAGGAGGGATGGAGACTCATTTGCTCTGAAATTCTTATTTTTACCTATGCTGCATAAACACCTTTGTCTTTAATATAACCCACTGATCCCTGTGTGGTCACACTGTCTCGTCTTCGTCCCGCACAAAACACCAATAGCACACCTTTAATGTTTTGAGGAAGAAGAAATTGAAGGCATGAATAAGCGATCGGGCCTGCTTGGAAAGGAAAGACAGATGTTGCCCCTCAGGGATGGCATCATAACATCATAAGCAAGTGATTGTAATCAGATTGTTACGTTTTTACAGCTCACTCCTATAGGAATGACCCCACCTCTGTATACAGCAGAATGATATAGCTTTATCTTGTGTAGCCTGTTTTTTTTTTTAATGAGATTAATGAAAATGGGACATTAGAATGAGACATAGTGCCAAATAAATTCCTGTTAATTCAAAGCCACAGAGAATACAAATCATAAGCCTGTGTACCACGCTGTGGGTAATAGATTGATTTATGTAAACCTAGTTCCAAATATTGTTCTTTCTTTTAGGATGACAGATTTTTACTTCAGTTACATCAGTTCCCATGTATTCAGGGTTGTATTCCTGAGAATTGACATGGTTATGATGTTTCTTCTAAGTACCTCTACAAGACTGCATGTGTCCCCTTTCAAAATACTGAAAATAATGTAAAAATGGACACTTGTGGGTATTTTAGAGTGTTAAGTTTTGCAGAGAAAATATTATTTTAGATAACTCAGTTAAGATACAAGTCCAATACAGCCGGAAAAAAAACAGGCATAGACATCTTAATGTAGTCTGTGTTGCTACTGGGTAATGAAGAAAACCAACTTACCTTCCTTAGCCACCTTCTCAGAACGAAGTACTGTCAAGAAAGCTGCTGTTACCAAAACTGGCCAAAGGCGTTCTGAAGCATATAAAACCAGACAATGGAACAATTGAAAAAGAGTATACCGCTGTGGGAGGTTCCTGGGCTGTTCTATAAAGGTTCTTATGGTGTAGCTACTGACATGAAGTCAATGCTTGTGCGTGCTAGAGATTTGCTGTGTTTGCAGCCAGCTCAATAGCCTGTGGTACTGGCAAATGAGAAGCCAGACACTATGAGATCTGCTTTTCTGAGAATGAAGATCTCCTAATTACTCTTCCACTTTCCAGCTTAGTTTGTATTTGCAATTCTGCCTAACCTACTTTCTTTCCATCTTCTCCTTGTGGCAGTCATACAAAGATGCATGCAGGTGTTTCCACTAAAGAAGATAGGACAAATTGACTCAATATATGCAATCACAGTCTTAACCAGCATGCCAGAATTGCTTGCTGGAACAGGGGTTTCACTGAACCAACCCTTTGATTTATCTGCCTTTCTCACACTCTTGATGTGCAGACCTTCAGGTGATCCTCTCCTTGCTGCAACTGTATGTTTCTCTGCATTGCTAACGTAGAGATAGAAGCTGTGGTCAGAATGGGCTGGTATATGCCCTCCTGAGACTCCAAGTATCTATTCCATCATTTTTTCGTGTGAATGAATGCCCTGGGACTTTTATATTTCCTTTTCAAACACTGAATAGACAACATTAATTACAGGGGGGGGAGGGTGGGT
>NW_008795129.1:681564-698149 GCF_000699145.1 Aptenodytes forsteri
CCATATAAAAAAGCTTACAACCTATAAAAAAACGAATGAAGGAGGGGGGGGGGGGGGGGGGGGTAACATGAAACAATATGTATTTTAAAATAGGTGACTTCAAGTATATAGTTTGACATAAACACTGAAAAAATGAATCCCTTTTATTCTATATTTTAATAGAATCTGAGTGCTGCTAAATGATTTAACTTTCTTTTGGATATAATATGAGAATATAGATGAACGCTGAGATGTAGAAATGCAAGAGTAGAAAAAAACCAAAACACCGCCCCCAAACCAAGCTGTTCCTTTTCAGACGGTAGAATGGTAAAAGTGAGACAATCTAACTTGTTACTCATGACCAGAAAATGTAAATAATGAAGCACACGCCTTTTCAGATGAGTTTTGTGATGCAGTATATACCACTAGGCTGATGAGAGGATGCTCTGGCCAATTTATGATGTCGATAACGAGGAGATGAAGTCTTGCATGACCATGGGATGGAGGCACTGCTAAGTTTAGCAGCAAACCTTTTGAAGAATTGGGAAGGTGGGGGAGGGAGAGATCAAGAAGTCTGCATTTAATTCCTTTAGGCCTTTACATCGAGTAGTGATTCTTACCAGGGTCACAGGGAAGAGACTAGTGAGTGGCTTGCTTTGATGGGGACAAGCTAGAAAAGATGCTGTCTGCATCCTGTGGAGTGAATTTAGCAGAGGGTCTTATGCAAGGTGACATGGAAATTATGTTTGCATTTTTAGTTCCTGAGTGTGGCTGGTTGTCATGAAACTCACCGTGACAGTTTCTTACCACCAGGCCACAGATTCTTCCTGTTACCTCCTTGGTGTGGGACAGATGCTAGCCGGTTAGCTCTCCTTCTCCACCGTTTCCGAGCTATTTCAAGCGACAGATGCCAGAGCTGGCTCGGTTTCAGCTTGAGCATTTCTGTCATAGCCCTGCCTTGAGCCCAAATTCTGACCTTTACTGTATGAAATAAAGTACTTATGAACAAGCAGTGGCTTGATCCAGAGCAGGCTTAGAGCAAATGTCAAGTGTCAAGTCAGTTTTCTGCCTCCTTATTCCACCTGCATTAGGAACCTAGATTAGACCCTAGACTGCAGCACCGACTGCCTTAGGCTTTATGGGTCTGGAGAGACATAACTTATTAACAAAGAGTTATTAAATTTTTATCAGTTTTATAACACAATGTAAATGCCTTCTATGAATCTACATTGTATTCATTATCATTTAAAACGTTAATTAAGTCAAAGTTGCATTTAATTTAGTTCTAAATGTGCCTTTGGGAGGAAGCTTTTAAAAACAGCTGCAGGATTGAGAAGCTCATTGATGCTGGGAAGTTGTTAGTACCACTTTTCAGGATAGGTCCCCCAAGTTGATTGCCATTTTGAGTCTTAGCTAATTTGTGTTGATGTTATTGGGCAAGGTCTCAAATTAATATTGAACCAATAACAGCAGAAAGCTATCAGCTCATGCTAATCGCAGATACACTTTGATGTGTAATTTGTGTTCTTTTCAAATTGCTTCCAAACTAAAATGAACGGTTGATTCGTAAAGCCTGTACTTCTTGTACTCTTGTATTATATTTTCTTCATTTGATATCCTTATTGGTTGGCTCTTTTTATAATTCAGGGAAAAATATGTTCACTGACTTGGAATATTGTCCCTCAGATTCATAGAAAGAGAAGTCCTCTGGCCTAATCTTCTACATTTCATGTGATTTGAAGTTACTGTAATGTATAGAAGGAGGTGCTTATTGAAATATACAACAGACCACAATATAGTGTCAACATGTAAAGTGGAATGCAGTTTATTATAAAAAAAACCCTAGAATAAAAGCCCTCCAAACCAAGTTAAAATGCGGTTGGCTTGCGTTAGGTATGGGAGTGTTACTGCTTTTGATGCTTTTTGATGTAAAAACAAGAGAAAGGAAAAAATCAAGTACAGTGTTTCCACCATCTGATTGTTCCATTAAGGCCCCCAGCGTATTTCACGTATGCATACCTTTAATCAGGTAAGTAGTCGCATTAGCTGGAGCGTGGCCACTAATGCACATACTACGTGATTCGTACTTCTGGAATTGGAGCCAGAGGGAACCAACCTCATGCTTACCTAAGCTAGGAGAGGCCATTGAGCTAGAACCAGAGATATTCAGATTTTATCAAGTTCAGTGCAGGTCCAGCAGAGCGGTGCAGCCCTCAGCCTGGAAGCCAGAAGCAAGTAGCAAGACAGTTTTTTTCTGGGTCATCATATTTTCTACTGAGTACCTAGAACCTTTCCAGGTATTTGTATATGCCAGGATACACAACCTCCTGAATTTTTTTATGTGCTACATGAAAAGAGGAGATTGTTGTCACACAACTCTGTGTGTGGTTCTTGAAGTGCCGCAAAGCAAGCACCCATCCTGTATCATTGCTGTGATTGAGGTTATAATAGACAGGAGGGAGTTAAGCAGAAGTGGAAAATTTTTAACTGATTTTTAAGAAATCATAGCTATATTTTTTTTAGTATGTAATTTCTTAAATATGTTGACAGTATACTTTAAAATAGGTTAAAGTTCAGTTGTTGTACTTTACTGTTTGGACTATTTACCAGCTTCTGTTAGCATACCTTTTTATAATACAATGATATAGCTTTCCTTGTGGTATTTTATATATTCCTGAATGCTGTAATGCTGTAATTCACTTTTTATCAATGACTTTAGGAAACATACTGTGTGCTACCTCACACACACACACATGCTTCACTGATACTGACCAGATCTTGTCAGCACAGTACAATTATTCTGAAAAGGAAGGGTGGAAAAAGCGTTATTACCGTGTAAGAAGTGGTTAAAAATTCATGTGGACGTTGTAGTTTGACTGGCAATTCTACCTAGGCAAATGGCACAAGGCAAAGATCCCAATCTTGACTGTGCCACTGACTTACTGCATGACTATAGTTCCTTTTCCACCCAGAGACTGAGAATATTGTATTCTCGATACATTATATTGCATTTTGTGCTAAGAAGTGCTTTGAGATCCTTACATTTTGAGGTACTGAATATAAGCCTGGGTGTCCTTTTGACATAGTGATTCCCCTGCGGAGGCCAATTTTCACGTCTTCTGATCTTTGCTGAAGGAGGTCATAGATACATGGCAAGGAGGAGAGGAAAGTGAAATGGTGTACATGACAGAAGGAAGGGATAGGGAAATTACCAGAACTGCCTTGCTGCTGTCTAATTTAGGGAGGTTTTGAAAGGGGATACTATCTAAGAGGGCATGAATACCTTCTGTTTATCTGTATCAGCAGGGAAGAATCTCTTTTTAGGTTTCAGAGGGGGGGGGGGGAAGTTCGCGGAGAAAAAATTGTTTTTTGGGGTTGGGGGGGGGGGGGGGAATTAAAAATCATCTGCAGTTTTTAGCTGCTTCTAAACTTTAATTGGAATGCAGTCCTTGTTTACTGTGAAGAACTGCTGAAGGAAATCCAAAAAATCATTATAGCGTCTTTGATCTTTGTCATGCAATTTCCTTTGTTCGTTCTTGCATAAAAGATTTTGCTTGCACTAAGCATGTGGCTTTCTCCATTCCCGTGTTCCTGACATTATCATCTTCACTCTCTAACTCAGTGGTGTAATGTGTTGTCTGACACGGCACTACAATATGGAGAGAGATTTTACATCACTATAGCTATGCTGTGGAGGGAGACTGGCAACAAGATATGGAGGTTCTCTTTTTGAGCAAACTCTTGCCAGAATGGACTAGCAGGTGTGCCACCTAGCAACGTAGATGTGTTATTCTACAACTAGCCCCTCTTCTCTAGTACTTATGTGATCCCATATGGGACATATTGCTTGGACTTTTAGTAAAAATAGAAGTTGTGAGATACAGACAACAACTTAGAAGTGAAGATAAACATTTGCCTAGCTGATAAAGTTTCATCAGCTAATAGAACTAAGATTCTTCTAGCAAAGAGTAAAGACAGTGACAAGTTTTGAGCCTAATGTAGAGACGATGCTTATTCCTGTTCCATGAGGAGGGCCACAAAAATGATCAGGGGGATGGAACACCTCTGCTATGAAGAAAGGCTGAGAGAGTTGGGGTTGTTCAGCCTGGAGAGGAGAATGCTTCAGGGAGACCTTCTTTCAGCCTTTCAGTACTTAAAGGGGGCTTATAAAAAAGATGGCGGCAAACTTTTTAGCAGGGCCTGTTGCGACACCCAGGTTGCAGAGCAGTGGTGGATGCCCCATCCCTGGAAACATTCCAGGTCAGGCTGGACGGGGCTCTGTGCAACCTGATCTAGTTGAAGATGTCCCTGCCCAGGGCGAGGTGGTTGGACTAGATGTCCTTCAGAGGTCCCTTCCAACCCAAACCATTCCATGTTTCTATGAGTAACATGAGGTAAAAATCCACAGTCGCAAACTGATAACGTGTTTCATTAACAGGCATTTGTCCAGTGATTTTTTTTTATTAATTCTTTATCTCCTTTGGAATTATTCCTGATCTACCAAAACATGCAAGGACCGTCAGGTTCTCTGTGATCAGTCAGTCACAAGATGGGTGGCAGCAAAGAAGTGATACAGTATTTATTTAGAATCGCAGGGTGTGAAAATGAATATAATTCACGTGATGAGGCAGCAGAAGGGTGAAAAGAAGTCTGATGAAAAGAAAAGTTTGATGAAAAGTTTTTCTCTGAAAAGAAGTGAGATGCACCGCTGAACAGAACGGGATGTACTGTTCTGGCTTCCACTACATACTGTCCTTTACAACATATGGGAAACGTTTCCCAAATTTTCAGATGACACGTTAATATTTCTCACTAATAATGGAACCGGACTCATAGCCATTCGTGCATCTTGTCTTGTTTTTGACATGAAATACTGCTTTTTTACTTCCTTCTGAACAAAGCCAATAAGCTTTCCAATGTCAGGAAAGCTGACAAGCAGCAAAACAGCAAAATACATTTTACTAACTCTTGGATGCTAAGAACTGCTTTTGATATCCCACAGAAAAATATTTATCCTACTGTGTGAGGTTGCACATCTTCAGAGTACTAGTCAAATTAAACTTTAATTGTTGCTGAATTATATTTTGTGTAAATTGAAACATGAAAATGTAATTTTTGTTTCATTTTATGTACAAAAAAATCTGTTGAAAATTAAATCAGTTTTCATTTGGTAAAGATCTAAATTTTTCCATAGTTCTTAAAAGCTGGATTTTTTGCACCAAGAGCTTGTGTTCCATAGAATAATTGTCCAAGGAAAAATGAATACATATATATAAAAAAAGCATTTCATTGTGTATATTTTGATTGTTTCTAGTCAAGAGTCTCACTGCCCTGGGTAACAAGATATACCTTATTGATTTCTTCATTCAGACAGAGGAGAAAAGATGAGAGAATAGTAGATTTGGGACAGATGTCAGTCTCAGCACAGATTCTGTGGTGATAATCGTAATGCAAGGATCTGCAGAGACTGGAATCAGTGATGTAACCCTAGCTATTTGAGAGCATCCTTCCATACCAGGAGTCCAACTTACCGGCGTCTTACACTTCGGAGAGTTCTATGACTCAGCAAAAGCCTTTGGTTACGTTTGGAAGAGAAGTAAATGAACACACCGTTTGCGGTGACAGGGAAGACTCGAGCCAGGCATCTGTGATCGCGTAGTCTAGATTGTCTGATACTACATCAGTCTGAAATTCTGCAAGAGCAGGAACTGGCATTCTTTTAACCCACTGGCACCAGATCCTTCTGCGTGTTGGTTTATGTAGTATGAATTCTGTGCCTGATCTGTGCACTTCAGTATGCCATTACTATATAATTCCGCCGTTCTTAGAACTCCCTACACCTAAATTTGCCTCTTTCAAGCATGGAATTATTTTGATTTTTGTTTCAGATCTCCCCTGTGATCACCACCACATGTTCTTTTTTATTATGGCATGGTCTGTGGGACTTTTTTTTTTTTCCTTTCTTTCTTTTCTGAATAATTCCTGAAAATACTATCTCCTACTTGAATGAAAATGCATACTCTGTTTTTGGATTCAGGATTTCCAGTGTTGCCACGTCTAGAAGCCGATCAAGCTTTAATGGTCTTTTTGATTGGCTGAGTCTTTGAATGCTGCAGCTCATTCATCCACAGTTTTACTGGGATTTCTCTTGCTAAACAGATAGATAAGCTCTTGTTTTGCATCTCAAATTGTAGCTTGAGGGAAAGCAAGAATTGTATCTTTAGGCTCATACATTCAGCCTCAATACTCAAGCCCCACATACTCCTCAAGAAATATCCTGAAGTTGTCCCTTGGGTCCCACAGATTTCCTCAGCAGTATCCCTGAGTTCTGCCCATGAGGAATATAAAATATGTCAAAATATGCATTTGTTTTTAATCTGCCTTTAGCATCTGAGTCTTTTGTCTGCCCTCTTCTTTCTCCTCAAGCAGAACAAAATAAAATCCTCAGAGGTAGAGCTCCAAGCAATTCGCTTTTGGAAGATGACTTTCTTGACAGCTGTCAGTGTCCCCTGAGCACTGGATTTCTGGATGCTTTCAGTATCTGACTCTCAAAACATCTGGCAGCAACACTATTTCCAAATATATTGACGTCCTGTGGCATTTGTGGTTGATATAGTTACTTTCAGGGTAGTAACTGACCCGTAAATCCTATGAAATATTATAGATCAATTTTCTCTTTGTTGGAGAGAGTTCCTCCTCCTGCAGGTGATTGTGGACTTTATTGTGAAACTGGTGTGATAATTATAGCAGAAATACTGGCAGTTCAGTGGTTTCCTGCAGAATTTTCTTGCTTTTTCTTTTTTTTTTGAATCAGTCTTCTTTCCTCCTTATCATGCTACCTGCTTTGAAAATGAACGTCATCTGTATTTGATTTTGTACTCACAGAGTATAAGTGATTTCCCTGGTATAACACCGAGCACACCAACCATTCTGCGAGGACATAGCTAAGCAACCTGAGCGGCTAATTCAACACTTTGACAATCCTCTCTCAAAAACTCTCCATCACCTTCTTTCCTCTCTTGTTTCAGTGCGTTGTGTACTAACAGGGAGGGTGCTGCTCTTGGTTCTCCATCGCCTTCTTTCCTCTCCTCTTGTTTCAGTGCGTTGTGTACTAACAGGGAGGGTGCTGCTCTTGGGCTACCTTCGCTTTCCCTACTAATGTCCATATTCTCATCGGGGTTTGATTAATGAAACCAAAAGTACATAGCACGATGCATTTACCTTTGATGAAGTTTTCTTTCTAAAGCCGTTCCTCGTCATGGGTTGTGATCTCTTTGCGTGATCTGCCTGATCCTTGTCGTGAACTGAGCAAGCTTGACATCTCTGTGTAGCTTTAGTAACAGAGTGAATAATAAAAGGACAAAACATATTTATTTTTTTATTTTTAAAGCTGGCTATCAGTTTAGTTTGGTAGATTCAGTATTATTTGCTTTCTTTCTCAGTTGTTAGTCTGCATAATTTTATACCGTTACAGTTTGTCTTACATGAAGTGAATGTGAGATGGCATGCATTTCCCTCTTACAATAATTCTGAATAGTTCAATCCTAACTACTGCGTGTATTTCAGTGTTATCAGTGCAGTATTTTTGAGTATTAGAGAAATAATCAGAGGGAATTTATAATAGTAATTTTTTAATTTTGTATGGCTGGTTGATCCTCTATTTAGGTTATTCGAAAAATATGATCCTTGCTAAATACATCCATCCTTTTGAGTACTCTTTCTGTTAGAGTTCAAAACACTAAGTAACGTTGTTATTAGTTATCACCACTGGATTTCTTAGCTTATGCTTGATTTTCTACCCTTGTGAAATTGCCAGCCCTTGCTTCCCCATAGCAATCGATTTCAGCCAAGCTACTGTGTGCTTTGGCAGAGATGTGAGTATTAATTCTCTTGCGGGTCCTTTTGCAGATACAGTCAGAGGTAGACATCACATTTCCATCTTTTTTTTTTTTCTTTCTATTATTATGTTTATTGTGTTGTTTTACTTCCTTTGTTTTGCCGTTGTTTACCTAGAAATTATGTGCTATACTTCCCTAATTTTCCATAGCAATGAATTATATTCCATCTCTATTTTTGCTATCACTATTTTTGCTATTATTTTATAGATTTAATCTTAGTTATTTATATCTTGGTTGGTTTTTATATTAATATATTTACCAGGTGATATTGGGTTTTTGGATACATTTGCTCAGAGAAGAACAGAGCTTTACAAGAATGGAGTACATTGTAGAACTCACTAAACTAGGGAGAGCACTTAGAAAAAAAATACTGATTTCTTAGTATCATGAAGTGTATTTAACTGTATATCTGTAAGTGATAAAACCAGCGCATGTTACAATAGGCTTTTTAATACAACAGGTTCAATCTATTTGATTAATTTGGATGTTTACCCTGTGACTTACAGTACTTTGCATAAGAGAATTGGTTTGTCAACAATTAACATTCCCCGCTTTTATGAAAGCAGTACTTCGGGTAATAGAGTATTGGTAAACTGCAACCAATGTGCTAAAAATCTGTCTTCTGGCAATAACATTTCTATGCATAAGAGCAGCTGAGAAATACTGTTCTATACTTAACGCATAGATTTGAAGATAGAAAAACAGCACTGGGGCTCGAAACTCCGTGTTACCAGCAGGTGGTGGTGCTGGCTTAGAAATAAGAAGCAACTGAAAAGCTTCCAATAACTTTTTTATGTATTGCTTTTGTGAGGAAACAATTTTCTTTTAAAAAAAAAAAAATCTAATGTTTCAGATGACTCGTTTTAATTGTATAGCAGTGTTTCCGAATAAGTATATACAGTGTAAGCACTTGTATATAAAACCAGCATGTATGTAAACATGCACAACATTTTATACTTAGTTTACGTATGAAAATGATATTATGACTTCACAGGTAACAGTCGTGTGAAGACCTCCATCCCAGAGGAATATTACAGCTGAACCTGAAAGAGTACTGGGGATCACTGAGCCTGATCCTATTAACATTTAATAAAATGGAAGTTTTTCCACTGATGTGGATGAAAGCCGGATAAGACTGACGATAAGAAAGCCAGAGTTAAATGTCAAGATTTCAATTCCTCTTGTTCAGAGACACAGACACTTGTACACCCGGGTAAACAACAGCCAAAAGGGAAAAGAAATTCAACGGTAGTGAAGTTTAAAAAGTTAAAAAAAAATCCAATTTATTGGTGGCATATTAACCACCTAGGAAAAAACCAAACTGAGCAATGTCCTCTAAATTGTGCGTTTCAGAAGTAAGAAAACTCACTGGGAAGCAAAGGAAGAATTCAAAAGGAAACAATCTTAGAAGTTAAGAATACAGTCCCCTAGATTTATAAGAAGTTTATGAAAAATCTCTTCTTTCCTCAACAGTGCTGTACTGGCAGGGAAATGGACACAGGGAGCTAGTACGTCTTCTTCAGGAAATGTGTTAATGAAAACACCTTCCTCACAAATTTATGTTTAAACTTGTCATGAGCAGGGTAGAGAAAAGGTTATTTCAGTTTAAAATTTCAGGATATGCAGGTTGGAATTACACTGGAAATGTGTATTTGTAAGATGTTGAGATAAATTGGCACTCTGAACTCGAAAACAAAGTAATAATTCTAATTAGATTTCTGCAGGATGAAATCTGCACTTCCCCATGTTCTCAGGAAGGAAACAGTTGCAGCAAGACCTAGCTGAAATTTGTGGAGTCCTGCTCCGAAGAAGTGGGCATATAACTATCCCTTTCCTATGCACTGAAATATTCTCTCTTCCTGAGGAACACAATCTATGCAGTAAATGCAAGATTTCTAATCCCAAGAAGCAGAGCAACCACCGGGGACTCCTGTGTTTACTTTTGCCCTTAGTTACTTCTAGGCATCGTATATTTTCCCACTGAATTTAATGGAGCTGAGGGGGAGTAAACAGCAAACTGTTCATAGGCACAAGGGGGAGTGGCCTTTCAAATTTTTATTTTAAGGGTTTTTTTTGATAGGAGCTTATTTTTTGTCCACATAGCGAACTTCACTGGGTTTAGCAGTGACTGATCATACTGTGAGCGTATTCAGTCACAAAGGGGAAACTTCCTTTCCTTTGTGAAAACAGGACAGATTCCTCCTACAGTTTGACAGAACTACGTAACTGCAGTCTACCCTCGCTAGTGCTGCAACTTCTCCCTCCGTGTCCCTTACAGTTGGTGTCAAAATCCTCTCTGAGGCAATAGGACAAAGGACAATACACTTTGGATTGCTGTGTTTTGAGACAAGGATAGTCTATGACAAGGCACTGAATTTAGAATTATGGGTGTGGAAATTCTACAATTTGCTGTGTGATGCTACTCTTAAAGAATCCCCCAAAGATACGCCTTTTGGCTTTACATGTCATGCCTTGGGGAACTGTCAAATTGGTGTCCTTTAATTGACACTGTATTTTTTTAAGGAAAGAAAAAGGAAACATAGAAATATAAAAGATGTTACAGTTATTTGATGTTAAAGAGAGACGCTTCCATGTCTAGTTAAAAAAAACCCAAAACACTGTAATAACAATTTACTCATCACATATGCATGTGGTATGTTTTTATGGAATGTATTCCCAATGTACTTTCCAAACAGCAATAGCGATCTCACCATCTTATTCCTGGTAGATCTGAGAAAATTAGTGATTATCAGCCACATTTTCAGATAATTTAGTCACTTGAGTCTTAGCAAGAGCTATCAGTAAGGAACTCCGGTAACAGGGCATTGACTGCAACTGAGCAACCCAAGGCTGTGTAACAGATCAGTGGTAGAACTAAATTCCCAGTCAAGACATTCCCAGTCTTCTGTTTGTAGCCATGGGATCATCAGGTAGTCTATTAAAAAGTTAGCATGTGGCTTTGAGCAATCCTTTTGTACTTTGCTTCTGCCAGACGCAGCAGCTGGAGCTCTAAAATTGGAGTTCATAGCTGCTTGTGACACAGTGGGACGCACAGGGTCTGAACAGCTCTTTTCTGACACAGAGGGGTAGCATTTTGCTGTTGCTCCTCCTCAGTGTTCAGATAGCAGAACAGCTTGTCATGGTGAAATAACAGAATTTAAAATTTAACTCAGAGAATATTTACACTCGCCATACCCGATGAGAGACTTTGAGTTTCCTTATTCTCCAAAGTGCACTCTCAAAAGACAAAGTCAGTTCCCTTCACTTTGATGTTTGTCTGGAGAACAGACCCCCATGAACACAGACCACGTTTTGATTTAAGTTCTGATTTGAGTTCTACAATTTAGACACATTTCCCTTTCTTCACTCTTTCCCAAAATAAACTTTACTTTACCCAAATAGTATTCTGTAGGGGTGCAACATGTGGAGAAGTCAATTGGACAATTAAATGGACAGGGGGAAAAAAGTCTACTGATGCTTTTTTTTTTAACTTTTCATTTGACAGGTTTCCAATAACAATATAATGTCTTGAATAAACAATTACAGAGTGAATCATACATTGAGAAGGCAATGGAGAATGAAGACTAAAAATCAAGAAAAATGTATGAGGGAATACTAAAATCTGAGTCAGAAAAGATGTTCAAGCTTCAATGGACCTATGACTTAGTCTAAATATGAATTAGGATTTGATTAGAAATTAAATAAAGTAGCTTTTTTCTGCTGTGCACATTTGTCAGGGGAAAGGGAAGATGGTTGTTGCGTACAACATTGTTGTGTCACATTGTGTATATACTTCTGTATAGGAACAAGAAACCAAGTCCATGAAATCTGAAGCCTTTCTTCTCTAAATTGCCCAAGCCAATTGTAAAATTCTGTATATGTGGGAAGGCTTTCTTCCTGCCCCATTTTAGCAGCTTGCACCTTGAAGCGTGAGATACGAACAGCTCCTGATCTAAAGTCCACTGAAGTCAGTGTTGTGTTTTTTCTGACTTCAATGCACTTTAGATCAGCCACAATTTGAACAGCCTTAAACCACTTCTTTGCTTGCTGAAGTCCTAGTAATAGAGAACCGATAGCAACTGGTATCTCTGGAAAGCATTCGTCATAGTTACGCTCTTGAATTAAACTGGAGGAGCAAAGAAAAAAAATCAAAGTTCTAAAGTAACCTTAGGGGGTTGCTCTACCCCTAAAAATAAATTAGTGTAAAACCATACCCTGGACTTTATTCGCCAAAAGATTCAAGTTAAAAGTTTGCTGGGTTTCCAAACACCTTTGCAGTCTATCTTTCATTCTATATACACGTGTAACCCTAAAAGCTCAGGAACTTAAAGATTATCATGGTTTCGGAGAATATCAGAGCAGCCATCTAGAATACATAACAGGGTCCAGCCTAGCAACGTTCCACGTTTTCTATTAACTGTCTTTTTACAGCATTCAGGGAAAAGCAAAGGTGAGGAATATATCTGTAGCTGAGTTTCTATCCTTCATGTGTGAGGAGAATGAAGACTGAAAGGCTGTGTATTATTAATATAGAATTTAAGCGTTGGATGTCAATAGAAAAAAAAAAGTAGAGCAATGCATTTGTTGTTCAGTTTTATGTACCTTTAGCCAAAAGGTGCAAGCCTGGGACAGAAAGAGGGGGGGAAAAAAAAAAAGGAAAAAAAAGAAAAAAAGATGTTTCTTGGACCGCACTGTTTCAAAGAGAATGTCTCATGTAAGCACCGTTCAGTATTTGTAAAATGTTCTGAGATGATGCATTCTTGACATTCTCGGATCTTGATGTTTTCTTATTTGCTTCAGGTGGCACACACTGCAGCTAAAAGCCAGGGAGCCTCGCCTGCTTTTCTAATGGTACTAGTACGTAGAGATACGCAGCGTATCTGTTTCTCTTTGTATAAAAAAAAGCAATGAAATGCGTTTCCCTGAGTTTGTAATGCACATGGAAACCAAAACAGCCACCCTGTTTCATTTGAATTACCATTTCAGACACCAAGCAAACACTGCTCTGCAGTTTCTAAAATTAACATGCTTGTATCTCACCAAGCCCCACTGCACTGTAGTTTCTAGTCAATGATTTCATTACATCTGTTACCACCAAAAAAATCAAGTAATAATTATAAATTTGTAAAATAAATAAAGTGATTTTTAAAGGGGATGGATAATATTTTTTTTTCCCAACAAGTAACAAATGTTCTGATTAAACCATGTTTCGATACTATGCTAAATTCCAACCCCAACTGATTGGGCACATTTTCTTTACTGAAACTACCTTTGATAAGAAATGCATTACAAACTCATCAGTTTAGCTTCCTGTTAACAAAGAGACAGCAGCCGTCTGGATTATTCTAGATCCGCAGTGAAACTGCCACAACACGTATGCTCAAACTAAAGCTGTGCAAGTTTGACAAGGGGCAGATGAATCCAGGAGTTATTGTGCAGGGGTTTAAGTCTATGCGGCAGCTGACGGTTGAAATAATCATCTATACATCGCTCTGAGCTAGCTGGGGAAAGGTTGAAGCTGTATATTTTCAACATATCTAGCCTAATGGTTAATCTGTTGTCTTGTACAGGGGGTGCTGGGTGGAATCACAGCAATAGCTGACAGTTTGGAGGAATTGCTGTGGGTATTTTCAGTTGCCTGATTCACAAAGTGGTAGGTAGCTAAGTCTAAACAGGCTTGTCATTGAAAGAGGGAAGTCATGCTCACTGTCACTCCCGTCAAAAGAACTCTGGTAGCCAAAAGCTCAATCAACATATTGATTATTTGCATTTAGTAATACAGAGCTGCAGCTTGTCTTCACCCACCACGATGAAGCTGAGCTTTATCGAAGACGTGCCAGGTTGCCGAACAGTGATTGCTCCTTTGGAGTTCAGCTGGGAAGATGCTTAGGAGAAAGAGAACGGTTAAGTTGGGGGGAGAAAAAAACGAAATGTTTTTTCAAACCAAGACAGTTTAACTGTTAAAAACACTCTCTATACTTCTAGTGCTGGATCTGGCGTATCTGCACAGTGACATGGCATTACTCACTGCAGAGATTAAGGGGGTGCAGTATGAATTAGACTGAAACAAAAATGAAGTATCTGCAAGTGACAGCTCTGGCTGATGGCTGACTATGAAGGAAAACACTGTGCTAGTGTCTGGCGAAAAACGGTGCTGAAAGCCTAGCAGCTGATAGAGATGGGGGAGGAAAGGAGCAGTGGGTATCGGTGGTGGTTGTTTAGAATGTCTGGTTTTGGTCAGGATATTTTTTTCTCCTTTAAAACACATTTTCATCGTCCCTTCCAGGCAAATCGTGCTGAAGCCAGTTTCAGCCATTTTGTTGAAAGCACTGTACTGGTATTCTGCCTTGTTACATTTAAATTAAAGCTCAGCCCAGTTTTAAGTTGTGGAAAGTGTACGCTCACAAAGAATAAATAGAGATTGCCATAGGCATTAGATTAACTGCATTGGTTGTTTTAAAAATGTTCGGGGAGTTTCAGATTGCATTTCAAATTATCTTCATTATAATAAATAAGATGTATAGAAATAGAAACAGGCATGATTCCCTAATGCAGTCTGTAGGCAAGTGTATATTCACTGAGCTTGAAAGGGAGTTCTTGAGGGTGGGGGGAAGGAATAGAAATGTATGCAGCTTCAAAATACCTTTACATAAATCACATTAATATCTCACATTTTATAGACATTTTTTATCTGTCTGATGTTGACAGGTTTCTCGGGCAAGTTCTGTACAGCATTTACCAAAAGCAGGTAGCGTTCACCCGGGGTGCAATTAGGAAATACTACAGAAACCATGGAATTTCTTACTCTTACTCTACTCTTACCCACTTCCTTATTGTTTGCCATTCTCAAAAAGCTGTTCAAAATTTACTCTCAAAAGGACCAGGAAGTACCTCTATTCTTAGTTAACAATAATAATGCCTTGTGGATACATGACAAGTGTCCTGAACAGTTCTAATGAACTTTGGCAGAATAAACAATGCAGGCAGCACACTCGTCCTGTGACCATTTGCATGGAAAATAAAGGCATATGTCGTATTAGATAAAGAGAAACTAATCTAACTAGGACTGGAAAATAGTTCTCTCTAAGTAGACACGCTGGTTCTAAACTCATCACATACTTGGAAGAGAACCCTTGTGGATTTGGAGGTTGTGGTTTAACATTGCACAGTGGTACAACAAATTACCCCAATCCAGACAGTTTGGTTGCCAAACCTAGTGAGGCAGTGGCAGTATGTAAGGATGTATTTAGTTCCATATAATTAACAGCAATCTTTGTTTCCCAAATATGTTTTCTATGGAAATCAGCCCACACAGTGGTGCAAGCACCCAATCAGCTTTTTTAAGAAATTATTAATAAAAAGAAACTGCTTTTGCTGAACAACAGGATGCTATAAAAAACGTGGTTTAGGTTCTGCACATGATAGTATGTATCTGCAGAAGTGACAGTGTTGGCCTGTATTTCTCACCTAGTTGTGCAATACCGCTTGATCTGAAAGCACAGTAATGTCTTGCGTTCAAAATTGCACCTCTGCGCTTGCACAGGTGGTTCCACGTGTGCTTGCGCCTGTGGCACAGTGCGCGTGTACAACTTGACAGCCTATTTAGACTAAAAATAACCAGGTTTACTATTCTAGGGTAAAAAATATACAATTGTATTAGAGGAATGGAGAAAGGGATAATTATCTCTACCAAAGTTAGGTTATTCAGATATTATGCTGTAATCTTTGCTTTTCGAGATTGAGTAAAAAGACATGAGCCATCAGAAAGAAACTGTCCTATGAGCAAGGTATTTCCTAATCATCCACTGTCGGGCTTCTTCCGTTTTCATCTGAAGCAGCTGAGGTCTGGTCAGAAGCAGGAGGTTAGAGGTCATGGGATGAAACTGGTAGTTAGAACTTTTAAATCTGGAATAATTTGACCAAAAAAAAAATGGCAACTCTGTTATCCCCATTGTGTAGTGTTGCTTTTCAGCGGTAGTACCATATCCACACTGTTGGAAATAAGGGGAAGTAGGATATGTTTTAAGCAGCTCAGTCTACCTTCATGCTGAACAAGATCACGTGATGCTATTAAATGTGATGCCAAGCTCAAGCTATTAAGCTGTACTGAAAGACAAGGTATTTTAGTTCTGGCTCATGCTGTGCCACTGCAAGCACAAAATCTTGGGAAAGCTTGCTTATAGCTGCATGGAATATGCCATAAGACATACACTGTTGTGGAAGTTTAGTGCTTAATAGTCAGGTCTGGTATCTGAAACCATCGCTTATTGAACTCCAGAAGAGACTGTAAAAAGATTATGATGTTTCTTAAACAACTTGATTGGAGGGTGGATAAGCATTATTAATAGGTTTTGTTTTTTTCTACCATTGTATGTGAAGACACTTTGATGCAGGCATGTGTATTTATAAAGATTATTTCCACTATTACTGTCTGTAGTTTAAAAATAGAACCGAATTGATGCATTTCAAAGTGTTCAAATACATGCTTGACCAGTGGCTTCTGTAGGGAGATAGGTCTCTGAAGATATATTTTATCATCTGAAAATTGGTTCACTGGAGGAATATCAAAGATAGAAGTGCAAGATTTGACAAAACCCCAGTAACTCCGAGGTAAGATTGATAATTTTCAAGTAGTGTATCCAATATGAGACACAGCATTTTTTTGTGGCGGGGGGGGGGGGGGGGGGGGTGTATGTTGATCTGTAGAA
>NW_008795129.1:698183-772195 GCF_000699145.1 Aptenodytes forsteri
TCTATGCTATTGCAATGATTTAAAATCTGTGTGAACTCTCATGAGTATGCATTATTATCATTATACTTTAAATGTTACTACTATTAGCAAAGAGCAGAATAACGTTGTGAGTTAGACTCTAGTTCTGTTTTCACTGATTTTTCTATCCATCTTAGCCAGAATAGTAGCAAGCCATCAGTTCCGAGATCATTGAATGGGAACGGATACTTTGTCACCAAATAGTTGAACCTTGTTAAAAAGTACATTCAAATGACTCTGGTAATTCACATGTGATCACCTTTTTTTGTGAGAGAGGCAGATTTTGTGCTTGAACACAAATGGCAAGCATGTGGATGCTCTTTACATATCTTTCCCGTTACCAGCTAGTGTTTCTAGCTGATGGTAAACTAGACAAAGATGCCAAAAACTTGCCGACCTCCTCAAACAATTTTGAGCTACTGTCTACTCCAAGTTCTTGGAAACTTTGAGGCAATTGAAACATATGGAAATAATGCTGCAAGATTATCAGTCCATAAACTACTCCCTACCTAACCTCCTCACCTCATAATACATAACAGAATATAAGATCTTAGTGGCTCGGTAATATACCTTCTTCTCTATAATATACTCATTCAGAATGAAACAAGCATTAGGAGAAGATCATTACTGCATATTTTTACGAGAAAAACATTTTATTATTGTCTTCTACAGGGGATGGCATTTCCTAGAGGTATTCATTTGGGGTTTTTGTTTAATTAGCTTTGATATATTAAAAATGAGAGACTAAGAATCACAGTTTCAAGCTAAATCCATATTCAGGAAACTAAATTTATTAACTTTCTTTTCAGAGGTGCTGTGTATGACCTCCTGAAATTTACAGTATTCAGCACTTCTGAAAACCCAGCAACTTTTATGTAGGTTCCTAAACATCAGTTTAATTCCATAAGTATGCTTGCACAATTTTGAAGTGTTGACCTTACTTTTTTCTATTATTCCTTATTTATTTTAATAGCAGCAGAGTGCTCTACCTCCCCTGTCATTTTCCGTAGATCCAAAGGAATAAACATCTTCCACAGCTAGTAAATCTCAAAGCTTTTATCAACATGTGGGAAATAAGCGTTGCCTCAGACACACTTACCCTAGGATGGGATTATTGCTTAAAGATGATAATATTGTGGAATAATCCTTTTATAAGAATTCTTTTATAAAAAGCCATTTTTAGAAAAAAACCTGAAGAAAGCTGCAGGTATAAACCTTTATTTCAGCTGTAGAAACTGATACTTTAAGCTTTAGAGTCTGTAATTCCATATAATATCAAAATTGATTCATGCCTGTGGTTTGAAATAGTTTTTAATACAAAGACATTAATTTAAATTTTTTCTTATTATTTAGAAGTAAAGAATGCAGCTAGATCAAGTTACCCAAAATGTTCATATCAATTCAAGAATGCAACTACTAATGCATTGGTTGGTGCCAAGTCCACTGAAGGAATCCCGGAACCTGTTCCACTTGTTAATAACCGTAAAGGGAGCCTCTTCCTACCCGACAACCCCTCGCTGCTGCACCTTAACTTATTGAGTTCTGTTGAACAAGGAAAATCTACGTACTGTAGGTTGCAACGGGCACTCAGCTTGCCTGTAAAATACCGCTACCACTCCCAAAAGCCTGGGTTGAACCAAGATCTCCGTAGGTAGCCCCGTAGTTGGATGCATAAGGCAATACAGATTGGTTTGTGCATGGTTTGGCAGTCTGTTTTCAATGCGACTATGACATTACTAATGCTCTGTTAAGTGCTTACAGATGTGGGTTTCTCCAGATGTGGTGATTAATAAGTTAATCAAGATAGCTAGTCAACTAATGTTTCTGGGTGGTTTGTGCTTTACCTTTCATATGGTTTATTTGCTCTGAAGCTTTTACGTGCTAGGCAGAATGAGTTTACCAGGTATTCCAGTTCGTGTGATGTTCAGTAACACAGATGTTATTTCAAATTCCAGCTTTTTGGGGGTCTAAAAAACAGTGTCTGTAAACTGTTCTGCTAGTGACCTGGGAGAGGCAGTGAAGGAGACAGATTTATTTAAAAAATAGTAACAAAATAACAAAGAAAAAAGTTACGAACGTGTCTACTGTTTCTGAAAGACATTCCCTTTATTTTGCTTAAAAAATGAAATGAGGATAAAAGTCAAGTAATATATTGTTACAGATGTTCAGCTCCACATTAAGGCTGTTAAAATTACCAGCACATCTTAAATCAATTCATGGAACATTGTCTGGAGGTTATGTCATTGAAATAATGAATCCTCTTTACTCAAGAATAAGCAAACATGTTAAAACATCGGTGTAACTTTAATTTAAACTCCAGCATAAACCGGAGCATCTGAAGCCTCATTAGACTTGCCTGACATTTTTCTAGCACTGAGTCTTCCTGAACTGCAAAACTGTTAGATTCTCTGCCTATTAGACAAGTGAGCACTGGGTTGTTACAGCGGTACATTAAGTGTTATGCTTAGGGATGTGCAAACAAGCTCTTGAATTTTATTAGAACTCAGAGGCTGGATTGAGTTCCAATTCTATAAAATTCTGTGTCCAATTCTTGAACTTATTTGCAATTTTCATGAAAGCTGGTAAAGAAAGTCTGCATAATATAATATGACTGTATTTTAATACAATTCCTGTAGCATGAAGACATCAAAAATACTAAAAATGGGGACACATTCTCATTAACAAAAGCGCTAGGTCAAACATGCAACATCAGAGTTGAGTTGTCATATATCACAGCCCATTATTCAAATATGGTTGTCTTTCGTAAGAACAAGCAAATTTAAGACTCCCTTTTAAATTAATGCAGACACAGGAACCATGAAACTAAAATGGTATTTTATAGCTTTACTAAAAATTTTGCTAGATCTGTTTCTTTAAATATGCAGGAAATTGATAAGAGTATCTGAAGGATAATAATTAAAAATGTTTTATATCCTACTTCCTACTAAGAAGCCACTCGTGAGTTACCATTGCAACACTTTTGGGAACCAAGCCATAGGTAATGGTGTCCATTTTATACCATCCACATATTCCAGCTTCATGGATTCCTTTCCCCCATTCTTACGCAGCTGCGTTTTTAAACGGCAGACGCCCTGTAAACTCTGCGCAGGGATTTCACTGAAAAACAAAGCTAGATCTGTCTTTAAATATGCAGGAAATTGATAAGAGTATCTGAAGGATAATAATTAAAAATGTTTTATATCCTACTTCCTACTAAGAAGCCACTCGTGAGTTACCATTGCAACACTTTTGGGAACCAAGCCATAGGTAATGGTGTCCATTTTATACCATCCACATATTCCAGCTTCATGGATTCCTTTCCCCCATTCTTACGCAGCTGCGTTTTTAAACGGCAGACGCCCTGTAAACTCTGCGCAGGGATTTCACTGAAAAACAAACTCTTGTTCGGATGTGGTATGATGAAGATAGATCACCTTTCATTGCTGCCATGAGAATAAATGGCTTCCTTGCTTAAGCAAGGCATTGCTTTAGCAACAAATTGAGATCCCTCAGAAGGCTTTGCTAACAGGTATTAACTAGTGAGCCACATTAACCTTGGACTTTCCAGGCAATCGGTGACAGTAGCGTAGTTTGAATATGACAAGCACATATCCAAAGAGGGAGCTTATTTCTTGTAGATGCAGTACCAAAAATAACTGCAGACTGCTAGAAATCTAGTTCTAGAAATGGTTATTCTGGATGATTACTAGTAAGACTTTGTTTTTTAATTGGACAGCAGGGTAGCATCACCTGGCAGCACTGGAGAACACAAATGTTGGACCATATAGTACAAAAGATCCTTATTGTACTAACTTTCAGTATTTGAAAGGATCAGACAGGAGTCTTATTAGCTAGCCAAAAACTTGGAAAAGTACTCTTTTTTAATAGTTTTCTATTGTTCATAGAAATATTTCCGGCTATAATATGATCTACAGTTGACTTGTGTTAATGTAAGTTTTTGCACATGGTCCTGATGGCTATATATCTTCCTTAAACTGTTAAAATAGTATAACAATACACTTATGGTGCAATACTGAATCTCTTGACAAACGTTCTGTAGCCCCATGCTGGCAGATTAAATTAAGTGAAATTCAGAATTTTTACTACCAAGAGAGCAAAACATATCAGTTATAGCTGGTTTCTGGAAGGAACATTTTGCATGGTTCTTGTTCCTTTGATCTTTTAAGTGGTGGATTCATCAGACTGGAACTGAATATTTATATCCCATAAAGAACAAGAGAGCACAGTGTATATCTTGAAAGCAACCTATTGTCTGTGTGGAATAGCATGTGAATAACTTTTTGATAGACAAGTTTAAAACAAGACCAGGCCATTTCCAAGAGAGCGATTTGTAGAGGGTGTTCTGAAATGCACAAGTACTTGCACTTTGTTATGATCAGAAATAGAAAGATATTACTAACAAAATAATTCTGTGCATATTCACTTCATGTTACAAATAGCTACATGCTGAAGTGAACTCGTTTAATCCAAACAGTCACAGAAAGAAAATTTCAATTTGTATATTTCTGAGAATTTTCTATGGGCTTATTTATCTCTCAGCCAAACAAAGAATGGTACTTGACTAATCATCGGTAAGCATTTCTACTATAGGACTCTGACTTGGAAAAGAAGAAAAGTCAAATGATAAGGAAATGGCTTTCTCTTTGGGGATGCTGCCCAAGAAGAAAAAAAAGTTTAGCGAAATAAATCATTATTAGACAGTCATTGCTCTGATCTAGGTATTACCTTTTACACCACTCTTTGGGGCATTTGGTTTGGGGTTAGCTTTTTTTTTTCTTTTTTTGGTTTTTCTTTTGCAGTGCTTTCTTTTGTTTTGATTCCCTTGATGTGTTAGGTGATGCCAGGTCCTTTAAAAAGACAGGACATCTGTCTTTTCAGGGCCCAGTCCTTCGGTCCTGACGAAGGCAAAATGAAGTTCCGTAGCAGACTTGGGCAAACAGACAGACATGACAGGCTAGAATGCAGTCTGTAATAAAGTAGTGTCAGAAGAGGGTTATAGCAGAAGGATATTGCTTAATTTCTTCCCAGATAAGTCTAGGGCACGTGACATATATCCAGGTTTTGTTGTTCCTACGTAGCTCATTGCAAATAGAATTTTTTTTCCCAGCCTCTGCTTGTGCACTGCTAATGTGTATTAAGCTCTTTTAATATAGCTGCTACTACTACTACTACTACTAATCTCTTTCCTTTTAGCATTAAAGTAACAGCTTCCTAGGCATCAGTTATATTATCTTCTAGTTCATTTTTCGGTTAACAGTAGGATGGGGAAAAAAGTGTATTTTTCCTTTTTTATATTAGAATAATTCAGCATTAGTGTGAATTTGAGCAAGCAGGCATAAGATAATTCCCTTTGATAGCACATGTAAACCTTATGCGCAGATTATCGAGTGCAGTAACAATCTTGAAACAGTAATGATGATGGTTAATTCTTCTAGATGAGTTATTAGGAAGCTGCACTTGTTTAAGCAATACGTATTGTGACATAGGTTATCCAAGAGTAGTTGACGATTGGCAAAACCGTAAGTGATTTTACATCTGGAAATTGATCTGTCATTGAAAGTGCACCTCATCCTCATTAAAAGATTGCATAACACATGCATCCTCTGTTATACAGGTATTGTCTCCCCACTTCCATTCAACCTCATTCTGTTCACTCCTGTTAAAACTCCCTTTTGTGAGAAGGGTAGAGCGATGAGGTCTGACTTGTGCTGGAGATCTGTGCACAATGGCAGGCTGCGTTCCCATTCCCGACTAACTGAATCATTGAACATCAAGGCATTGAATATTTTACATCTCTTCATGAAGACTCTGTTGTTTGGCATGTGAGGAGCAAGAACCAACTGGTGTCTAGTTCATTAGCAAAAGCAGGCTGGCAGCTGTTATGTTGGTATTGCAAATAGTACTTTATCTTTCTGGGAATATAGCAGAGCACTAATTCTACTTTTCTGTAGCGCAGATTAACTGAAAATAACTCTCAGAATAACCCGAATGTGGTTCCCCCCCCCTTTGTTTTTGAAGTATGAAACCAATTTGAACGCCTGTGTTCAAAACCCTGGTATTCTTCCCTGCTTCTCCTTCAAACCAATCTCTTCGACTAACATGTATTTGATTTTTATTACTGTTGGGCCTATGTTAGCAATGAAGTATCAGTGCGTGAATGGACATAGAGTGTGTGTTCTTTGCTACTTCACTTGTATTTCGTATTGCACTTAGAGCAGTACTTAATCTCATGAGTTCCTTATATTTCCAGTTGAAGATGAGCAGCCGTCGACACTATCACCCAAAAAAAAGCAGCGAAATGGAGGCATGCGAAATTCACCCAACTCCTCACCCAAACTGATGAGGTAAGACTGTAAGAAACTCATATCTTCATCTCCTTTCTTCCTTCCTTCCTCTTCTCCTCCCCCCACATCAAAAATAAGGGGAGGGGTGGAAAAAAAAGATTGTTAGATGGTTTCTGAAAGGCTGAAGTATTTATTCTGTCAGCTTGTCAGCAGTTAATGATAGAGCTGAAAAAAATTCTGTCACGAAAAACAGTTTGAAAAGCTGTTTGAAAAATACATAGGCTTTAAAGTCTTAGCTGTCACCCTGTCCTGTCCGTGTGTAGTTCTTAAACAGCAGTGGCACTAATGATAGCACTAACCAATCAGGGGAACTCATGTGGTGAGTTTGCCTCAGGCAATTCTCTTTTTGTTGGATTCCCTCTGAGTACTGTTTTCTGTACTTAAGGCCATATGTGAGATGTATCATCACAATCAAAAATGAACCTGAATATTACCTTCCTTTTATCCTGTCGATTGAAATCAAATTTCTGTTAATTGATTTGGACTGATAAAAAAGTCTAATAATCTATGTACTTGCCAAAGCAAAGTTCAAAACTAATGCAGATTTACTCAGGCTAAAAGCACATTAATTATGAAATACAGGGATTTTTTAAAAGGGCAGTATATATGCTGAAAGCGGGTGATGAAAACATCATCTTGTTAGTGATATTTTTCCCCTGTTGCTATGTGTGCATTATTTTACACCGGTCCGCCTTTGCGTAACTATGTAGTTTCCTTCCGTAGGACAAATTACCTCTAAGAGATTCGTTAAAACTGGAACTGCAACAAGAAATTGGAATCTATTAAGATAATAGGGCATTTGCATTCTGTCTCACCGTGCGTCACCTTTTGCCTGCTCGAGTCAGTCAGAACAGGATCAGATAGCGGACGTGGAGTTTCCTACAAGGAGGCTGTTCCTGCTCTGGTTTTGCGTATCTAAAGTAGCCAGGCTAGAACCTCAGTCCATAATTGTATCCAGAACTAAATACCGTAGCAGAGATTTTCCACTGCATATCTATATACACACACACAGAAAAATGTAAACTTATTTACGTATATAAACAGACACGTTCGTGCAGTTTGGGGTTCGGGTGTATGTATAACTGCAACTGCTCCGCAGGCACAGAGGTTAAGTGAAAAAAATTAATACGAATATGTAGTTCTTTCCATATATAAAATCACTCATAGCTTTTATTGTTGACAATGATTTTGTTCCTTTAACAATTCTGGATACAGCTAGGTAATATTCCTCTTTGTCTTTCAGTCAGGAGACTGGAATTTTCTTTGGCCAGTTACAGGAGCATCCATATTTGTTTATTGTTACTGCAATATAGGGCATATTCAAGGACGTAACTTGTACAAGTTGTCTTCATCTCTGTTTAGACTACAGAACCAAAAGTGAGATTGATTCACAGAGGAAAATGCATCCAGCTGTGGCTTTTTTTTCCTATTGACCATCTATTTCTGTTAAATGTGTCATTAAAAGTTCTCTGCCTTCCTGTTAGCTCAGCCTTGCCCATATGACACTGATTTACATGCTTGTTTACAGTTTATGAGGAAGAATAAAATGAACATACTGGCAAGCTTCTCATTTTTATGGTGTCAGTTGTCATGCTACATCATTTTCAATTTACTTACCTTTGGACAGTCTTCTTATCTGGTGCTAATAATTTTAACCACTTAAAGTTTTAAACATGTGGGAGATTTCACCCCCCCCCTCACCAGATCCTAATTTTGGGGAAGTAGAAATGAAAAGAAAGAGAGGGAGAGAGAGAGAAAGAGCTGAAACATTTGGTGCTGAGCACACTGTCCCTGTTTGCTATGTAAAGTATGCCTCATTTCTTTGATCTTGAGTAATAATAATTCTGGGGAGTTACACTGTTTTCATATGCTTCAAAGCTGTGTCAAAGTTTTGCTGCTTAAGGGTACTTCTTTATTCTATTGGCTCTTGGGTACTGAGATGACAGGTCCTCTGTACTAGGTGCAGGCTTTTTCAAGTCATAGCCTTCAGCAAAACATCAAATTACCAAATACAGGGTAACATACTTCTACACAAATGCCTTTCCTGTAGATATATTATACCATATATATTAAATACTTTAGTGTTACACGGTACATTTTATGTGCAATAGAAAGTGATGGTTTGAGGTAGCCTTAGGGGTACTTTTTTCCACAAGCAGAAAAAGCTAGTGTATACCGTATCAAGTATGGTTTTTACAGGACTTTCTGCCCGAAGGCCTTTGTAAATAAGTAATGATCAACAGATTGGCTGTGGGTTTTTGAAAAGCATGCCTGTGTCAGTTTGCATGATGGGGGAAGATTTTCAAAGTGGAGCCTGCTTTCATTGCCTGCTGAAGAGGGACTGAGGGAGAGTAGTCGTCCTGAGCCTGGGCTGTCTGCTCAGTAGCGCATCAGAATTGCTAAATACAGGTCGAGCGGCGAGCGGAGAACTTGCCAGGCTTCCAAATCCAGACATTGTTTTCTTCCTCTTCTCCCTTGCTGCTAAATTTATTCACCAGCCCTGTGTTGGCACCCTCGGCCTCTCCCCAGACCCAATGGCCTCTTTGCCTTACCCTTTATCCACACCGACTTAACTTTGGTTCAAGGTGCTAAATAAGAGAAAGTGGATTGAATCAGACGAGAACTCTGTTAAGCTTTGAGTGTAACGGCCGAACGCTTTTCTCCTTTCCGATAGACAAAGGTGGGCTGTATTATCTGCTATTTTGTATCCTCATAAATTACCTAAAGTGACAGGTACTTGCTTTCCTGCCCAGAAATCTTTAGTGTATGTCAGCTAAAAGTACACAAGGGGTAAATCAGCTAAAGCGCTGTCATGTCTGTAGCTGATATTGATCTTTGCAATATTTTTCCTAATTTTACTTTAAAAGCTCCTTTTCAAAGCCAGCTTCCCCCCTGTCCCGCCCACAGAAACAGCTGGCTACGTTGCAGACTTTTCCTCAGCTATGGTCCTGGATCTAGAGGGGGCCTGGAGGACAAGAAGTCTGGAGCATGTAAAGGAGGAATATGTGAAAAGTTCATTTATAAATTGTAACCAGAGCCGTGACTTTAGAATCACTTTCTGAGCAGCCCTACGGTTAAGATAATGTTGAAAATGCTGCGTAGATTTCAGATTTCCACAGTGGCTGGGGCAAATCAGGGAAGAGGGGATTATGCCATGAGATAAAACTTTATGACTTCTGCTGTCACTGGAGTAGAACAGAGGACAGAAGCTGTATCATAGGGATTCCCTGGGACATAATGACAAGAGGTCTGACAGGTGCTCATTTAGACCTGGTCCGAAAGTGGGAATTTTTGAGATTTACTCACACATAAGTAGAAAGCTGTATTACCAAATATGATCCGGATAGATAGATGGAAGGCATCTTTTCAGTGTCATCTTTTTGATGTTATTGTCTCTAAGTGCCAATAAACTACTAGCTGAAATAAATAGATGGTAGGCATACAAATGTTCTTTGTATACATCACAAACGGTCTAGATTCACATTTAGAAAGTCACCGTTCTAACTGAATCCTGCATCACATCAAACGACATGAGCAGGATCACACTGATGCAACACAGGAAGAATCTAATCAATCAGAAACAAATCCTTCAAATTCCAACTATAGCTACAAATGCAAATTAACTAGAAAAATATTCTGCATTGTCATGGTTGTTCCTATCTGTTTCCCATCAAGAGAAGTCTGTCCCATTAAACCCACGAGAACGTGGGTATTATTTAAAAGTAACTTAAACTCCAACAGGAAAAAACGGATACTTCTGCTGTGGAGATGTGAATGCAAAGAAATCCCATTACAATAAAAAGTAAAATTAAAATAGGAAGTAGAAGGAAAAGAAAGGAAAGCTGTGAGTAGCAGAGTAATCGCGTATCAGGTCTCCTTCTTCATGAGACAGAGAAGAAAAGTAGAATCATTTGATGCCTCTGGTGTCGTGCAGCGATATCAAGTCACCTGTTCATCATCTCACAGTCACAGGTTTTGATGCATGTTATTGATGAACAGCCATGTTAAATATGAGGAGGCTATGTTGCCCGAATATCAAATAGCAAAGCTAGTTTTAAAAAAAAGTGTCATTTTGGATTCCAGAATGACCAGTAAAAATGTGAAAAGCCCTGGATATGAATCAAAAAAGCCACTTAAAAGGATTGTTGCTGGGGCTCAAGTCCACGCTTAATGCTTTGGTAGCTGCTACTGCATGAGTGGAATACACTGACTTGAAGGAAATGTCAGCCCAGCTGAGTCAAACTACCTCTTAATGCAAGAACAAATAGCATATGACAGGGCCCAAGGGGCCTGAAGAGCAAACAAATAGTTTGTCCCTGTCCACTCCGAATGTGGTGGTGTAGTTGACATAGGCCTCTAGACAAGTAGCATACTCAGCAAAGGGTCATTATCATTAGTGTCCCTGATCACATAAGAATCAGAGGCATCAGAGGACACTGGGTTTTCGGTGTGTTGCCAAGGAGAATTTCATAAGCCTGAGGATTTTTCTTGATCAAGGATCTAAAATAATTCCCAACCAAACGATAAAACTTGCTCAGAGACTGTCAAGACCCAGCTAAGTGACACGGAAAAAAAGTGAGCTTTTTGGCATGCGTTTCCGGAAACCTGATGAGATTATTTACCTGAAGTTGAGGGGGAAACGGCCTGTCTTTTTTGCTGAAGTTGGTTATAATATTCTAAGTGTATGAACAATGGCTGTGCACATTTATCTTCTCATCCGCAAACCCAGCTACATACACTCAAATGTACACACACATTAAACCTGATGATAATTTACCTGAAGTTGAGGGGGAAACGGCCTGTCTTTTTTGCTGAAGTTGGTTATAATATTCTAAGTGTATGAACAATGGCTGTGCACATTTATCTTCTCATCCGCAAACCCAGCTACATACACTCAAATGTACACACACATTTCTGCTAGTGCCACGCAGGATTAATTTGTATTGCCCCTGCCATCGTTGTGCTGCCCTCCCATGAGCTGAAACTGTGAGCTTTCTCATAGGAACCAAAAAAAAGTGATGGGAGGTCTAGAGGAGTGTATGAACAATGGCTGTGCACATTTATCTTCTCATCCGCAAACCCAGCTACATACACTCAAATGTACACACACATTTCTGCTAGTGCCACGCAGGATTAATTTGTATTGCCCCTGCCATCGTTGTGCTGCCCTCCCATGAGCTGAAACTGTGAGCTTTCTCATAGGAACCAAAAAAAAGTGATGGGAGGTCTAGAGGGGAACATTTCTCAAGCAAAAACTGGTAAAATAAGTTCAATGTGATCATTTTCCATGACTCCCCTAAACCAGGCACGAAGGTAAGCTTTGAAGAGGTGAAAGCTCACTGAGTAACCATAATAATGGTTTATATTTATGTCCCTCAGCCTTGGAGATTTCCATCATGTTCTCTAAAATTTACGTCCTTTGTTAAGGATTTACAAGGCTGACTTTATGCAGTGCTAATAAGCAATGATAACTAAGCTGCGACACGGCAGGTATTTAATAGCACATTTCACGTCCTGATTCTGTTTTACAAGTTCACTACAACCGACAGGAGTAGCTCAGTAATCACTATGTTGTCTTAGACCTGTTTTTAACAAGGTTATAGAATGAAAAGGTTTGAGTGATAGCGGGTGGTATATGTTAGCCCTCTGACTGTTGCTGCCATTCGTAGTTGTGCTGTAAACCATGGGAATAAGAGCAGTATCAGATTTTTTTTGAGAGTACTGTGAAATCTTGCAAAAGGGTTTTTGAGATGAGAGCGCAGTGTCAGGAATGAAAAGGAGAATTTTCCAGCGGAAAAAATCAACAGGCTTTTTTATGGAGTTCAGGGTAACAGAAGATCCACTCAGACCAAGGCAATGGAGAGAAAAAAATCTTTAGTTTTAAACTGGCTTTAAAGAAAATAATGTATTCTTATAAACTTTGACTTGCGAAAGTGGTAGCTTTTATTGTAAGGTATAAAGGCTACACACTTCATTTAAGTTGCAAAAACCACCCCTATATTTTATGATGCCACTTAACTGTGGGTTTATATTTTACAAATGAAATATTATTTTTTCAGGTAGATTCTCCTGCCACTCAAAGATTGCTAATGCTGTAGCTTGAGTAGATATAAACGGGAAATATTAAAACCAGAAGATACATTGGCTTTGTGCCTTGTCTCCCCCTCATTAAATTGCTCATGTAAAAGTCTAAAAGTTAACTATTTTGTTACTTTTCTATGTGAGAGGATTCGTACTTCTGAAGCACATTCTGAGCATGTCCTGAGGTATCAAGATACATTAATGAGCAAGATTCTTACAGTAAGCAGCTCTATAACAGTGTCCTTAGTAGTCTTGATAAATTAACGTGAACTCTTCAGCAAGGCTTCTGAGGATAAAAAGAACTTCAGCAACATCTGGTCGGAGAGAGAGGAAAGGAAGGAGAATTGTTAGTATTCTTCGCACTGTAATTCAGCCCATAAGCTTGCACAGGGCACTAGGTACCAACCGCTGTTATTAGAGATATTCTTCTTTGTAGATTTAGGGAAAACGTCAGGCAGTGTGAGATTGTAGCCAATATTAGGATAGCTTCTGAATATGACAATGAAAGCATTTAACAGTAAACTGCAGGTTTTCTTTCTCTTGTCGCACTGGGTTTTCTTCTCTAAAGCCCCGTGCATCTGGGCATTGAGTCCTTACAAATTTCATTGCTGATTAACCTGTGAAAGGAAAGATCGGTAAGAGAGTGTCATTAGCGTAACACACATAGGCAACAAATTCTCATTACAACTTAATGCCATCCACACAGGCTGCAGAGGGTCACAGGGAACGGCTAATGGTAGCCGACAAATGTTGGGTGTATTAGTCACAAAACATTTGCTGAATTCCATCAGAATGTCGTGACAACCTTCACAGCTAGTCCCAGCGAGCTGCCGGAGTCAGTGGAGTTTGCCTGTGACAAGCCGTCACTCTGTCTTGGTTGAGCTTTATAGCACCAGTCAAAGCAGTCAGAGAAGATTGAAGTGACAGAGGCCCACTGAGTAAATAGTGAAACATGCAGCACATCATGAAATATTCAGCCAGGGTGTAAAAGCTCTAAATGCTTTCTCAATTATTAGCACCTGCACTGGCTGCATACATCTAACACTAACAGCATGTTAATTGCCACAATTTGTTAGGGTAGTTGTAGGAGAAATTTCAAAAGCGTGAGGCATTCTCTAGCGTGTCTTCAGTTCCTATCTCACCTTCAGCAAACCCGCTCCTTCCTCCTAAAATCAAGTACGTGTGTGTGCATACACGCGCAAACACACATCCACATCCAAAGTCAGGGAGGAAAACTCAAAATTCCTGGCCCGCACACAAGGTGACTTTGAAGGCCCCGAATCTCGAGCAGTAGACTTTTTGTGGGCAAAACCCAGATTTAGTATATCTACCTGAGAAAGGCCTAATTGCAGACTTTAACAAACACAGGTTAAAGGGGAGTTGTGTTGTTCCCAGGGGTGTTTTGCCATTTATTTTATATATGGAGAATTTTATTGTAGGGCAGAATAAAAAGTAGCCAAGACATTGTTTTACTGATGTGCAAAGGCTAACAGACTACGGTTTATTTTCAAACAACACCAGGGTCCCTACTGGTCGTATAGTATTCTCGTTCCCAGTGCTCAACATACGGAGCAGTTCCACTGCAGATCAATGAGGGTATATTGCTTTAATGCTCCAAATTTCGTATGAATGATAGCAAGAGGGTTAAGACAAAGGTGACAGAGTCCAAGGATATGCTAAACAATAGTCACTTAATGAGGCAGCCACTTGGCCTCGAATGGTCTTTTCAGTTCTGTCCATCCCCAGTCATTACTCAGAAGTTCCAGACTCAAAAACTCCAAGTAAGTTTGCAGAAGTTATAAATGTGTGCTAGAAAAGCAGTGCTCTTGAAAATGTCATGTTGACTTCCTCGCAATAGGTTTGTTGGAGGTGGGATTTAGGGTTTTGCTTTAGGCTGTTGTTTTCCAGGCAGGCTTTTTGGGGTTGCAGCTGTAGCATGGCATTTAGCATCGTTTTCAAGTTTAATTGATCATAACTGGCATTATATGCTTTTCAAAACCCTGAAAAGATGGTATTTTGTTCTTCATTTTAAGTCATGCGTATATAATATCTGCCATAAGAACCAGAGAAGCTATTTTTAAACTGGGGTTATGGATGAGGGAAAATTAACTTTTGCTCCTTTTCTCCTATGCATGGTATACATGCCTTTCTTTTCCTAGCTGGAATGACCAAATGCTTTGGTCATTGCAAGCTATAAAAGCCAACATCTCGATTAAAAAAACCACTATGGATTTTAATTGGTAGAAGGTGGTTTCTTCCCATAATTTTAATTTTTTAAGCAGATGACTTTACAGCCCTGGAGAACGTAACAACTGCAGCACTAATACAAGCATTTCCACAGTAACCTGCCAATGTGACTCAAGCATGGCTTGACAGGGCCATCTTCAAGGGTGAGGGGGGCAGAGAGGCTCTAGAAGCATCCAGTCCGTGATTTGGCTGTAAGGGCAACAACTGTAATGCTTTGTGTAGTATGAATTTTAATGGGAAGAGGGTGTCCAGAGCCCTTAGGCAGATTTGACAGCCTTGGCCTCTGTGTGTCCGTCTTAATTAATTTTTAGTATTTGAAAACAGGTTTAGATCATCAGATTAATGACAGTGTATATGTCCAAAGTAGTAATACAATTTTATTACTGTATTACTTCATAAAATGACCACGTTTTAAAAAAAAAAAAAGGTCCAAAGATCAATTCAGTTTTTAAGTACATAAGCCAGTGTATCTTCTAACATCTGAGGACAAAGTTGGACCTTGGTAGTAAACAGTTTTCACCCTCCATAGACATCTTCAGGGATCGCTTTACTGAGAATGAAAAATCATTGATTAAAGAGAGATTAAAATAGTAGCTTAGCCCAGAAGATTTAAATTTAATAAACACACTTACATGTAAAAACCCCACAGATTCTGAAACACAAAGCGTGGCTAGTCTTACCACGGTTTCCTTCCCAGGCAATAATCCATTCTCCTAGAGTAATAGTAGTACAATAGTATATATTAGCATACTTTCTTTTTGTGTGACCCATCCTGTTTGCTTCTTTTAAGGCTCCCACTTGCTGTACTCCAAGCAGTGAAGCAGAGGATCCAAACAGTTTATCATATTGCAAATAAGTGCATGTATTGATTTAAAAAAATATATATATATTTTTTAAATCTCAATTTGTTACCTAAAACTTCAAAAGGGAATTGTATCTGATGATTCACATTCATCACCCCTTCCATAGCACACTTCTGTTTAAACCTAAGATAACTAGAAAATACAGTATTGAGGTAAAATGCTAATAAATCTTTGGCACAAGCTACTTTGAATATTCCCTTGTAGGATGCAAGGCCCTTACCCAAAAGAGACCTATGCTAGGCTTTAAGCACACACACGCTAAAAATTGTCTCAGACTTCAAGGCAGTTGACCATAATTTGATGTCAGATATCTGTTATCACCTGCTTTGTTGCAAGATTCCTTTCAATTTGTATCATTTCTGTGACTGGGATTAGAGTATTGCTAAATTCTCATTTGTGCCAAAGCTTCAGATGATCTATTTAGTTTTAAATCTCAGAGCAGAAAAGAAACACTGATTAGAAAATCAGAATGTGGCATTTCTTACAAATTGATTTATTATCGTTTCTCTGATGAAGGGAAAGGGAAAAGGAAAATTCCTTCCTATATGCATCTAATTTCTGAAAGAAAAAAGAGAGGCGATTTGAGCAGTGAACTTTGCTTTTGTTTCAGTGCTGTGCTACAAAAGGCCGGTGGAGAAACGTCTCATGAAAGTTTAGGGGGGAAAAAAAAAAAACAGGAAGAAAAACTTTTCTCAATGGAAGCTCCTGAAGATTCCTAACCTTTTGGCAAAATTTCTTATTTTGAAACACATAGCTAAGACATTCCGTCAGAAAAAAATAACTAGGACAGAGTACCACTAAATGTTGTCTGAACATTAGTACAACCTTCAAATGGAATTGTATCCATGCTTGCAGATCTTACTGTACCACATGCAACGATGAGCAGCAAGGAACGCCCTATGAACAGCATCACAGTTAGCTCTCAGCCAAAACTACTACGGCTACAGTTCGCTGATGAATGGAGTAAGAGAATGCAGAGTCTAGATATTTTTCTAGAAATTAAAAAAAACAAACAAACAAACAGAAAGCCCACAACAAAACCCTTTGGTACAGCTTTTGCACCAAGAAGTCCCCTCTGCTTCCCACAAAAGAGGGAGCACGCTTACGCAAGGCCTTTCTTTACTAAACCTGGAGTAGGGTCAGAGACTCCAGGTAGTGCCCTAGAGACTCCTCTGCTGCCGGTGGGTTGATAGTGAAATGCACTGAACTGTAACTGTGTTGAGTGAATGTAAAAAACTTGAAAACATAGTGTTTCTTTTTCCAGATGAGTCTGACTTATGCCTTTGCCATGTAGTGCATTCCTTTTTCTTAAAGCATCGAAAGATTCTGGTTTAAAAGGAACATTGTATTAATAGTTTCTCAAGCCACAATAGTTTCTCTTAAGCCACTTTCTATGGAGTTGACCCTGTTTGAGTGAAATGAATGAGAATTTTCCACTGATTTCAATGGATATATAATCAGTGGCTATAAAACTACACAAATTAATCACCCTGATGGAATTAGAGATTATACCTTTCTTAGGCACATAAGCATAACTGTTTTAAGCACGGTAACTTATCATACTATATTCAGGGTAAATTAACCTATGTCATACACAGTGTTCTAAGTCTGCTTTAGTAGGCAACGCAGAAGAGAGGTTCTTACCGCAGTCTGCTGGCCCGTATGCTTAAAAGCAGTAAACTTTCCAGTTTTGAGAGTTCAGCCAATACAGGCAATTCTTTAACAGGCTTCAAAAGGCAAGCTGCTTTAAAATTTGGCTACCTGTCTCAGAGTACTTAGCATATTCCTACTTTGCAAATATCTTCTTCTTTGAAATGTTACAGTTCTGTATCAGGATATTTCAAGTATTCATGACAAAAACCTTAAGTAAAGACTGTAGTTTTGCCAGACGAAGCTCTCTTCCCTCCTTGAATTTAAGATTCTAGGGTCAGTTTACCCTGTGCCTTGTAAACATGGTCCTCTTTCTAATGCTACTGTATAATGCAATCACTTAGGGGTCCTCACTAGCATTTGAGTATGTTGGAGTCACTTAGTACTTAGCTTAATGTTTGATTTTAGCATATAAATTAAAGAACTGTATGCGTCTCTGCTTAGAAGTAACTATATTGCTGGAGAGCAAGTTTATAAAAGTGTCTTTTATTTGCTTCTCCTTTGAGAAGCCTTGTACTTTAAAATCTTGCTGCAAAAACACTTAGAAGGTTATCACAGGTAGAGTTGTCTGAGAAAATGGACATTGTTGTTTGGTATTAAAATCATGTTTTCCAGATGTGGGCATTTGTTAGTCAGTCTGCTCTAAAATGACATACTGTTGAATCTTTAAAGCGCTTCAGTTTGGGAAAGCAAAATATGATTGGGCAAATTGCTAAAATATTTAAAGTGCAGCCTGTTAAAGCTTTTACTGTGAAGAGCATCATGTCAGAAGTTGTATGTGGTAAAAGCAAGTAATTGGCTTTCCATACTTATGCCAGTCAGTCAGCATGGGGCTCTGCTTCTGTCCCTTCTACTTCATTGCAGATGCTAATAGCAACTCCGATATTTATTTTGGAGGGGTGGGACTGGAAAGAAAAAGAACTTTTATGGATGTGATGGTGTCAGAAAGCCCTGTTTAAAATTAGACTGTTATTGGTGTAGAAAGAGTATAGAAAATCTTCAAAACTGCACCCAAAATTTAAAAATTAACTTTTTTTTCTTTTCAGCTTTTGTTTAAAAGTGCCCACATTGAAAGCATGTTAAAGCATAAATACATTTCATTTTTTCACTTTTATCCCTCTTTGTACACAGCTCTTGGGATGTCTTTCCATCCATAATTCATAATATTTTCCACTTATGTTGTCCTCAACTTGTTTTTCCCCAGGCATGACCCCTTGTTAATTCCTGGCAACGAGCAGATTGACAATATGGATGCCAATGTAAAAAAATATGACTCTACAGGGATGTTTCATTGGTGTCCAGCCAAGGACATTGAAAAGGTCATTTTGGTAGGTATTGATGATAAGTTGTGTTTGAAAAGAGGTTATCTGAACCATAGAACTGATGTCTAATGGATTAATAAATTAATCTCTGCTATCATGAAATCCAGCGTATTGAAATCAGAAACACAGTGTGGTGAAATCAAAGCTAGGATTTTGGTTAAAGAATTATAATTCTATAAATCTGTATGCCGAGGGCAACAATAAAATCGGTCCAAAATAGAACATTTCTTTTTCATAAGCTGAAATTTGCATATTGAGTTTAAATCTTTAGAGAATTAAGATTGGAAATATTTAAATGTTTACCTACCCCATTTATCTCTTTAGACAAGGCAGTAATGGTTCTAATACAGGCAAGTGTTGCTTTGAATTATCTCTTATTTATTTATGTGAATTTTGCTCTCTTAGAACTTCTCTCTCAATTTCCAACATTTCAAGATGCCCAAATAGGCCAGAGTAAGTAGTACTACTACTCTGCCTTTCTAGCATGCTGCAGTGAGCCTAGTCTGTTTGTTTCGTTTGTTTAACTGGGGAAACCATCAAACTGACTCAAGTCATTAAAAATAATTAGAAGGCCTATCACAGTCTATTTTGCTCGGTGAAAGTTTGTGCCACTTGTGTTCATGTACTCATACCTAAGAGTAACAAGTAACTAACTCCAGATCTCATACGCAAAACTGATGATATTTGAAATGAGCTCCCTGGTGGATCTTCACTTTGTCGCACTTCATAAAGCTTTTCCTGAGCCTGCTCTCTTAGATTTTCCTGCACTGTGGCGTGGTGTAGCCGGCGATGGTGACAGCCCCGGTTTATTCTAGCAATCAGGGGTTAAAAGCTTGTCTCCACTTCTCCTCAGGGGTTTCTGTAATAACCGTGACATTGCCTGGAATTGCAATATCAGTGCTTAAACAATCAAGCAAGTAAATTCCGAATTCTAGAGACTGAGCTGTGAGACGGAGTTTGGCTGAACAGCTTTAAATAGTCTGCATTTATATGTATTCAGCAGGCAAGGAGGGGCAGCCCTGCTGTACAATACTTTGTAATAGACAGAGATAGAAATCTGCCTTCATGCTCTAAACGCATTCTAGCAGACAGCCTTCACATGTTGTCCCACTTTGAAAAGTGTTTCTCCAAAAATGGCGCTGTGGAGTGCCTCATTTATCATCTCTTGGTGATGCCATGTCAGTTTTTCCCCCGACTAGCCTGTGAATCTGTAAGTCTGGCCAGGTTCTTTCTGCTTCATGCATCATCACCAATAAAGACGCTGCCAGCAAAATGCTTCCCTGCGCCTTTTCAGACTCACAGTCCACAATTTATGTCTGCATTCATATCCGTGCAAATTTAACGCGGTCCTTAGAGACCACACAAGTACAAATTAGTACATAATTTGAAGATGATGGGATTTCCCAGGTTGTCTTCTAATTGATACTGGATGATGCCTCAATCAGAGAAGAATTCATTTTTCTGCCCAAGGTCTGTTTTGGCTCTGTGAGATTCCAGCACTATCAGGTAGTAAGACCTTTTTTGACATACAGTCAAATGTACGTGGCTACATATAGATCAATGACTATAGAGTGACATTTTTTAACGTAATTTCTTTCAAGACTTGGTCTCTGTCTTGTGAAGTCGGAGTATTCCAGTCCCATAGGCAGAGGCATGGGACAATTTACACCCTTCACTTGAGCATTCGCTCATGTCTTCTGCTGTTTGAAGGGCCAAGACCACTCTCTTGGTAGAGTTGTATGAAAATCAGTGTAATTGCCCCAGAGAAATTGAAAGCTCATGTATTTTTTAACTGATGAGAAAACCTCTAATCAGAGTTCCCGTTCTTCTTACATAATGAAAACCTCTGCTGCGTATTCCAATCTGTATTGCACATTGTCATGCTTCCGTAATTTAGAAAAAGGACATATACTATGGGTAAGTGAGGGGAACATTTTGCAGTTCACCATTGTCTTAGTTTTATTCAGTGGCAAAACTTCTATGTAATGGTACTGAGTGTACAACTTCTTGGCAATACGACATCAGTGGATCTGCAGCTACTTGATGGAGTGCAATAATGCTAACACTGGCTCCAGAAATGAAGGTAATTTTTTTCTTAATGAGACTTTATTTTCATCTTGGTGTTTGAGTTGCCAGCTCAACTGACATTACCACTGATGAAATTAATGCAAAAATTTATTCTTGTCACTGAGACAAGAAGATAATTCTGAACATCATTCAAATGTTCTCCATGAGACTTTTTTCCTTCTATCTATTCAACAACTCAGGAAGTCCAGGGGGCCTAAAAAGTTAGTCACGATCTTGCACACTAGTTTTTTCTTACTGAGAGAAGCTCTGTGGAGTATGGTGGGCACCCGTTGTAAAGCAGAGCAGTGTAGAGCGTTCTTTGATTGCTTCTCAGGGTAGTAGCAGCTTGTCCTAAAATAAGAACTTTGACTCTAGGAGGATACGGTCCTCAATTCACAAGATACGTGTAATATCACAAAGCCTGCTAAGACCATTGGGCACTCACGTTTTCCTTTTCAAATTGGTCCTGAAAAAACCCCACTAGTGATTCGTCAGCTAAGGCATGGTTTTGCATCTCTTTTCTATAATCCTTCTAATGGCTAAATGCGTAGTAGGTCAAATTCTGTTCTTAGCTAAACCCATAGTACTTTGATTGTAACCAGAGTCTTAATCCACATGTGCAGAAACGTATACAGGACCAGAATGTGGTCCAGTACAATGTCTTCCCAAACACTGAAGGATTTGCAAACAAGAACGAAATTTTCTTCTGCTGAGCACGTTTGATGAAGGATAAATAAGGGTAAAATGAACAGCTGTTATCAAACCGCTTCTTTGTGCATGAACAATATTGACAGTTGTGTTTTTCCTGGTTTAAAACTCAATATATGATTTAAGCTTCCCTTTGTTTCATTTCTCCCTTGTCTTTTTGTTTTGTTTTTTTTTTTTAGACTCGAAGTGAAGCAGCGATGACAGTTTTAAGTGGGCATGTAGTCGTTTGCATATTTGGGGATGTTAAATCTGCTTTGATTGGATTAAGAAATTTAGTGATGCCATTACGAGCCAGCAACTTTCACTACCATGAACTCAAGCACATTGTGTTTGTGGGTTCACTTGAATACCTGAGGAGGGAATGGGAGACACTGCATAACTTCCCCAAGGTTTCAATCTTGCCTGTAAGTCCAAAGCCATATTGTTGATACTTTGTTATTTAGGACACCAACTGGACAGATTCGTATTGACTTTGATCTTAGGCTTTTTTACTTTTGTCTACTTATAGGCCTGAGGACCTAGATTTTTCCCTTTACTGTGTCTATGAAAACAGAGCCCTCTGAGACCTTATTAGAAGATATTTGCCACAGTGTTTGGTTCCTCGTCATCCTCATCGGATGAATTTCAGCTGCCATCAAATGTATTAGCTGTGTTATATATCGAACGTGCACTGTAGTGCACTGCATGTAGCCAGTTCTGATGTTGTGATTTCCCTGACAGAATGACAGTAGTTATTTATGACATTATTTATGTATTTATACCCACAAAACCTTTGAAAAAAATTATTGTTGCTCTATCTATATTCATAACAACTGCCTGTAGGCTGGCCTACTTTATAAGGAACATTGCCATAGCATTTCGGTTCGGAGTCCTGCCATACTCATGTATGGAAGTACAGCAAAACCCTGACCCTACTGAAATCGATGAAAAGCTCCTATTGATTTTAGCAGGGTCAACCACTAAAACCACAATTCAGAGGTCCTTTTTCTCCTATATATCATTAGCATTCACTCGTGTGCCCAAAATGTAGAAACATGAGCTGCAGGACAAACAAATGAAGCCCTCCAAGCTAGCGATCTTAGGTGGTCATAGCTATAAATGACCCACAAAGACGTAGGCAGGAGGGAAACGAGCCCACGGTGTAAGTACGAAAGAGAATGCTCTGTACGTTACAGAGTAAAGTTAGTTTGTATGTTTTTATCAGAATGAAAAATTAGGAATTTACCAGTTCTTAATAATTACCTTTCAGCAGTTAAAAAGAAATAAATCAATGATGGATGTAACCTAAACTGAATAATTGGGAAAATAGCTATAGAATGGAAAGACTGCCTTCACTTCTGATTAATTCAGGCTGTAGGTCTTTGTTACTGTAAATGCAGTTTTAGTGTTAGCCCTTGGCTTTTTTCTGTAAACTGATCCAACAGATGGTGTCACAAGATTCTCTGCTGTCACAAAAATGGTGTCAATATCAGATTTGGTCAGTTAATATCCTCCTCTTCCTGCCAATCCCTTTTAATTCCAGTCACTGTGAAGGCTAAAGACTAAGGAATCAGAATTAAATTAATAATACTGTTGAACTGTGGAGCAGAATAGAATCCAGCTACTACTTCCAAACTATCCAGTATATAATGTGTATCCATGATTATCATGCCTGTTTGTAAAGTTTTGATTCTGAATTTGAAGAGGCATTAAGGAAATGTACACCACCTTTACATTCCCCAATCAGTTTGCACCCAAATTTAAAGTATTTTTGGACTAATTTCAAGTTAAACAGCTTAAATAGTTAGTTAATGCACCTTTAAAAATACAGAATATGTAAAGGAATTGTATCTTACACAGTAATCAAGGGTGCTGAAGACCACACAGACTTCATTACTGCTTTTTCTTTTTTTTTTCCCAGCCTATCTGGTTCAAAATGATGATATAAAGTTAAAAATATCAGCATTATTCTGATCTAATTATACTAATTTAAAAGTCTGCTAAAGTTTCTGAGATCATACTGGTAGGAATTATGTGTTAAAGGGAGGCCACTGAAACTCTTTTCCTGCTTCTCTGTGCTTTGGTTCACGAGGTAAAACTTGCTGCTGATATCTGATGGGGATGTGGTTACAGCTCAACATAAAAACATTTGTTCTGCTTTAAAAAAAGAAGTGGAAATTTCATTTAAAGTCTGTATTAAAGGAGGCATTTAAGCTGCTGAGTAAACTCTTAAAAAGTAAGCAAATGCCAATTTTAAATATCCTCAGGCAGCCTTAATTCTGTCCCTTTGCATAAAATCATTAGGAGTAAGCCTTTAATTAATTACATGGTTGCATATTATTTTTCCCCACAGGATTCCTGCTTCACTTGGTGCACAGTACAGACACAAAGGGCAGAATTAAGGTGGCAGGAATAATCATGTACGAACTCTTGAGTACTTTATAACTAAATCGTATCTGTTCAATATATACTGTTTTCCACAAGGTTTCATGCCTCAAATTATTGCAAGTAATGTGGAACAGTGAGGCTGGTATCTGAAACTAGGTGGCAATCACTGAATAAGAATTGAGCTCTGCCTTCACTTTGTACATTTTAAATTCAGTTTTGCATTGAATATTCTCAGTGGAGTTCAGGAGACATTCACCATGAGCGATCAGGAGACAGAAGAGTAGGGTCTTGACTCGGTTTTATGAAAGTCACTGTGTGACAGGGGGACAGCTTAGTCTTCTTATCATCATTAGGGTATTTGGGTACCAACCCATGTGAGGCAGCAGAGCAGAATCTCGTTTCCATAAAAAATCTTTTTTTTCCTGGACCTTGCAGCCCCTGTGACATAGACTTACTATTCTGTAACTAGAGATGTGGACTGTTGGATGTGAAAGGCAAGTGTTATCTTTAAACAAAACATAATGGGTTAAGCGTCATGTCTCGTTTGTGTTAACTATGAAAAAAACCCATGCACTACCACAACATTTAATTTTAGTTATTGCGTTCTCTGATTGAGAATTGTGGAAGCAGGGAATGTTGCCTGATTTGTGCCCATTAAGATAAAGTCTTGTTTCTGTTTCAAAGGGTTTAATCACACAGCTTTGAAGATCAGTGTGTTTTCCTTCTAGAAGCACCAAAAACATGCGTTGGAAAGGATTAACCTTTTTTGTGTATTGCTTCGGGTAGAGAAAAATAGCTTTATCCTGATTGCATTTCAAATGTGTAGGACACATAATGCTTTCCTGTTTAAATTGCTATTCTTTTGCCCAAGACCATTGTGACTCGGTAGTAGATAAATAGACATTTAAAACACACCCCTTGTTATATTCAGAGAGCCAGAGGTTGCCACATGATAGCAACTTAAATCAAGACAATTTCAAGTCACCAATGAGATGTAGAATGCTGGCATTATTCCTGTTTCTTGTTTGTTAGTAATAGCTTGACTGAGGATTGAGACTGCACCTAAAATGCTGCCATCAGCACCAACTACCCTTTAGATTAGCACACGTCTCCTATTCCCTGGCACATAGTTAGACCAGCTTAATGTCAGAGCATAAAAAAGATACTTGTTAAATAATTTCCCAAAGCTCCTTCTCAATCTTTAATTTGTTTTTTCTTTTTTTTTTGTCTCCCGCCCCCCCCACCCCCCCCCCCCTTTTTTTTTTTTCTCCCGGCCCCCCCACCCCCCCCCCCCTTTTTTTTTTTTCTCCCTCCCCCCCCACCCCCCCCCCCCCCTTTTTTTTTTTCTCTGTGCCAAAGGGTACGCCATTAAGTCGGGCTGATTTAAGGGCTGTCAACATCAACCTCTGCGACATGTGTGTTATCCTGTCAGCCAATCAGAATAATATTGATGATGCTTCGCTGCAGGACAAGGAATGCATCTTGGCGTCACTCAACATCAAATCTATGCAGTTTGATGACAGCATTGGGGTCTTGCAGGCTAATTCTCAAGGTAAGGACTGCCCTATAATACTTCTCTGCAGTGCCTACAGGGGACAGGACCTGGCAGGAAGAATATCCCTCACTCAGTAATTCAAAGAGCCCTACATCAGCTTGCTTGACAGTTAAACCTGCTGATTGGTATGATGGCTTTTAAAGGGACAGTCACGTAGTTTCTCTGCTACATCACAAAGCACATCTTGCAGAGGAAAAATGAATGAACGTGATACTGGCGTTTTTCCTCATTTTAAAATGTTCCTAAAAAATAGAAAATCATTGCTTTCTCACCCGGCCCTGCTCTGTGGCTTTCTTACCAGGGCAGTTGTTACATAGCCAAAGCTAACTCACACTCACTTTGGAATACCTGAAGCCTCTGTCTAACAAGATTTCTTTTTTACGTAAAGCACATTGCAACCACAGAGAAAAAGAGCTGAGTAATACAAGCCAAAAAGTAAAATAAAAAGAACACGAATTTTAAATTGTCTTTACAGTTCCTGTGCCTTCTTGCTCAAAAAGCCACTTAGAATTAACTCAAAGCTGATTTCTTCCCATGGTTTGCAATGTACTCATCCCATTTAAGGGCATTGGACAAAATCCTTCGGTCTTTGCTGAGAGTAGGGGACTTTCATAGGTAGCCAAAGGCTATTTTACACCAACTGTGTCTGTGCAAAGCAGCTGCAAAGCAGTCATAAGCACCCTGGCAAAGACCATCAGTGTAAAAACAATCATCTTCCCATCCCTGAAGGGTCTTGCAGCTTATGCAGCTGAAGTCCTACCTTCGATAAACCTATTAAGTGCTGCAGTAAATATTCCCTCTGCATCTAGCCCTGCTAAAAATGTAGGTGTAGAAAGGATAGTGCTTTGGTCTGCAGTTTCCCCATGAGCCTGACCTAGAGATAGTTTTACCTCAAGGTCTGCGAGAGCTAAGATTAAGTTCAGTTTTTCCTCTTTACGTTCTAATCAGGAAATAGGAATTATGAGCCAAAAATCAGAGGCAGCGGTGTAACTTCTTGAATATGGAAACTTTTTGAATGTGAAAAATTCTTTCTTAGAATCAGCAATAAAACTGTGGGATTTAATACTGGAACTAACTTGTACCAGGTAACTAAAAGTTTGAAATTTTCCAAGTCAGGTTGGATAGTTCTCTGGATAACAAGTAGATTTAGAGAAGAAGAGGAAGGAAGTGTTTTTCCCATGGGTGTTTGAAGTTTCAAATCTGTGGCCTGGAAGCAAAACAATCCCAAATATTTTAGAGTTCTTCCCTTAAAAACGTGTGAGACTGACTTGCTCACACTATGATAATTTATGATTAGGAAACTCATTGCAGAAGTGGAAGACGGGCATGGAGGTTCCTTGTTTTGCTGATTTAGACCTGGGATTTGAAATTTTGTATCTCAAAACCAAATGTGTACTTTCACTACCAGGCTATCGGCTATTCTGTGGTGGGTGTCTCTCAGTCTCCTATCATACATGTAATTAAAACCATCAAGAAACAGAATCTGTTTGTCTCACCCCTTTCCTCCCTTCCTTCCTGTTCTTGAGCATGGGCAGTCTGAGAGAATTTCCTTCTTCTGCCTTTGCTCAGAGGTTAGTCGTATTTCCAACACTTGGCTGTTGTATTTTACCTCTGGGAGTACACTGGATCTTAGCCACCCCTGAATGAGGCTGGAAAAACCTAGCAATATGAGAGTCCGGTGCACCACGTGAACACATCCATCCTTGGAGGTATTCAAGACCTGACTGCATAAAGCCCTGAAGAACCTGATCTGACCTCATAGCTGACCCTGCTTTGAGCAGAAAGTCCGACTAGAGACCCTCTGATGTCCCTTCCAGCCTGAATTGTCCTATGATTCTATAATATCCAGGTTGCTGCTACAGCATAGCCCCTATAGATCAGGAAGTGTAGACCGGGACCATGGTCCAAATCCCTTCAGCCCTATTCAACGTTGCTGATGCAGAGAAGCGGAGGCACAATAGGTTAGCACATACTTACAAGTTTTGGACATTTCTTCGGGTAAATATCAGTCTGCATGCAAAAAGAAAGTGTCTCTTTCTGTAGCTTTTCTGGGGAAACAGGGCGTAACATAAGGAGGTAACCGGCAGCCTATTTCAGTTGGGAACACTGACTAGGGAGGGGTTCTTCTAAAACCAGTTGCTTCAGAAAATAATTATCTTCCCAGTAAATTCTCTGCTTATGCTATCCACAACTCCTGAGTTGGTTGCATTGCTTTCAGTACAGTAAATTTTCTTGAAAGCTAGCTTTTCTGGGGAAACAGGGCATAACATAAGGAGGTAACCAGCAGCCTATTTCAGTTGGGAACACTGACTAGGGAGGGGTTCTTCTAAAACCAGTTGCTTCAGAAAATAATTATCTTCCCAGTAAATTCTCTGCTTATGCTATCCACAACTCCTGAGTTGGTTGCATTGCTTTCAGTACAGTAAATTTTCTTGAAAGACCTTGAATACAATGGTTAGACTGTCAGAAGCAATTAGATCAACAGATAGAACAAACTTAACTGGAAGTTATATCCAATGTGACATTTTTGTCTATGAGATGCAGTTTTAACGTACGGTGGACACAACTATCATGACAATTATATAAACCAGGTGATTCAACTTCTGCTGGTCAACAAGCAGCATACTAGAACCACCTCACAGCTCCTTACTGGCAATTAAGAACCTTTATTTACAGAGCGAGGTGTCATTTTACTTTTGCTTAAACATTTGTGTATTATTTGACATACTTACTTGTCCTTAACACATTAGCTGGTAGAAACCTTAAGTGTTGCCAATCTGAATTTTTCTAGATCTGAAGGTATGATTTTGAATTAAGTCATTCCTCACCAACACCATCCCTTGAAAGAGTGTTCTGTGCTGTTCTTTTATGTGACTCCTATTCCTGATCATAGGAAACACTGACATTAGAAAATCTGGGTGTGTGGAAGAATGTCAGTTGACCTATGACAGGGTGTTGAAAAGAGAAGAAACAAAACAAAGTATGTGAACAGCCTGAGAAACATATGGGCAAAGCTGCGAGATTTTTGGTGAGGGAATTAACAGTGTAATCTTACCCTTGCTATTCTAAGTAATAAGCTAGTATAATTCTGCAGTCACTAAGCAGTGGAATCTGATATGAAAACCTGATATATAATTTATGTTTATGCCTCTGCAAAAGAAAAAAAAAAAAACAGTAATTTAATTGATAGGTTATTGAATGCACAAGGATCTTTCCAGTTTTTACCTGTGATTATTTCACTCCAGCGTCAGACAAAAGATGACACCAGTACAAGAAGTGCGCCATAAAAAGCGGGATGCAAATTTATTTAACCATCAGATAAGCCATAGTCATTGGCCAGTGCTGAAGTACAGGGCCATATCTATAACTCCTTTGTTCTAAGTTGGTAGCAGAAAAGGAACCCACAGATTTGGGGATTTCATTCCCTTTTCCCCAGAGCCTCACCCTCATCACCTACTTTAACACCAAAGTCACTCCCAGTCCTAGGCGTAAAAACATTCATCGCTAGCCAACCTTCTGTATCCATCCCAACGTGCCCTTTCCAACCAGGGTCGTAGCATTGCACCAACAACTGAACCCAGATGTAATCTGAGAGGAAAGGCCTTATGGAAGGAACAGGAGGGTGGACATACGACAGCGAGGCTTCCTGATAGGGAAAGTTCTGTAACAATAGGGCCGCCAATTCCCAATGGATTAACTGCTGAAATAATCTGGTTATATCAACAAGGGGTTTTCTTATTACTAGTTCAGGATGAACTTAATACGCACACAGCAGTTCTCATGCAGGAACAAAGACTTGCTAGTGTCTCCTTACAGTGTTAAAATATTCCCAGGCTTTTGGACTGGGTAGCATTATTAATTATCTGGACCTTCTATAAATAGTGCGACAACACTTTTGTCCTCTGGTCTACCTGCCTTGAGTCATAACTGATCCTGCCGGAATTGCATCTTAACCAACCGGAGTGCTCTGCCTTGACCTCCTGAAGAAGGAAAAAATAGCTCACAGTTCCAAGGCACAGGAAAAAAAAAATATTCTGGACCAGAGCTACAAACGACCCCAGAGTACCCAGAGCGGATGACTAAACTATTTAAGTTGTCAAATCTCTGTTCATCATCAGCTGTCTAGCAATGTATGACCAAACGCATGACTACACAGAACTATGAATAGAAACAAGGTGCCTTCCTTAGAAGGAAAAGCTTACTAACTGTTCTGGAACGATTTGCTAGTCTCCTTTCCATAAAATGTGCAATTCTACTTCAAAAGAACAAGAAACTCTTTCAAATTGGACCTGTGTTGTTGAAAGCTCTCATGTTGAAAGCATTCCCATAGCTGTCTGCATTGAACGTTTCAAAGCTGACTGGGCAACTCCTTAGGCTCGCTAGAGGTTAGGGGTGCAGACTCTGATGTCCTGAAAATGAGCTTTTGGAAATCATCAGGGCAGTTTGTTGACTTTGGGAGACCTAGATTCCAAGGACAGAAAGGCCAAAGTGTATCCCACTGAAGCTGCAGCAAACTATCGCTTTCATTAAGAGATCTCAGCTTCTGAGGTACAAAATGCTGTAAAGTCGGAGCTTGGCCCACCGCTTTACAAAATGACCCATAAACTCAGACAGTTGTCTTATTTGTGACAAGGGAAGTCCTGTTTTTATCTTGCAGTTCCTCTTATAGATGTTGACTGATTGTCTTCCTAGAAAGGTTTGTAAAGAGGTATGTTTGTGGTGGAGAAAAAAAGTCACCCTCAGGTACTGGAGATTTGTTTTTAGTCTCCCTTGATCCTTCCTGATTCTCATTCAGTCCCCTCAAATACAAAGTGAGATTATTTTATCAAGAACTATTTTGGAGAGAAGACCAAAGAATATTAGATCCACGTTAAGCATTTGTGCTCCTTAGCCATAACATTTTTCCAAAGCACCCAGGAGCCTGGGATGGGCTCTGCCTTGGCAGTTAAGTTGGGACAGCTCCAGTAATTCTCCTTTCCCTCATTCTGTTGACCTTTCCATCCTTTCTTCGTCAAGTAGCATCTATTGACTGTTTCCATTTAGTTTTTCACGTTTCTTGTATTTTCTTTCAGAGTCTTACATTGTGGGAATTCTACTTGTTGTTTTACCCACCAGATAAACAGGGCCCAACACAAAATATTTTTCTTCAGTTCTAACTAAAACCACTATTTGGCTTTCTTCCCAAAAACCAGAAAGACAATTATACTTTACTGTTTAGAGATTTATAAATACCGTACCAGAGTAGCCTCTGGGTAGTAACTTTAGCTATCCAACTCAATAATTTTCTTTTATTGGATAGTGATTTAGATCTTATTTTGAGTCCTATATAATAAGAGCAGTACATTTCATTAAAAAACACTTACTAAACAATAAGGAAAAGCAATCTTATGGCTCCAAGCAGGTCTAAAGTACAGAAAGGGGAGGCTATATAGTAACATTTTTTCTATGGACATTACAAGACAGATCACAGTACAGCAGGGTAGATGTATTTCAGCATAGTAACAATTGCAGCTGTTTTCTGAATGACTTCAACTTATGAGAATTTTCCCTAGGAACACTATTTCAGCACATGAGAGATCTTTTTAAGGCCTCCATTTACAGTTCTTGTAATAGATCCTCCAACAAGAAAGAATAAAGAGAAAAAAATAAAGAGGGGATGAACTCCTGGGTAATACATCTCATACATCATGGCAGGATTCTTCTGGGGAAAATCCTATAAAATCAAGTAAACATACTTAGAATTTTACACGCTGACTTTCAAGTGTAACAGATTACACAAGCTAAAACAACCTTGTACAAGTTTAGTTTCATTTGATTCAGTTCCTTTAAAAATCACTTGTGGCTTCATCATCATTTTTTGTTGGAGCTGGCTTAAACTTTGGTTGAAAGGACAAAAACACTTAGCCACTGAGTTTCATTAGATTTATTTCACAATCTGTTGATTAGTTCTTAAATTATTGCAATTTTTGATGGACTTAGTCTCGCAATCTGCTGCAAGAAATTTCCTATTAAACCGAATTGGAGATCTACATTCCATTGGGTTTGCAGGTAATATATTCTTTTTCACCTCTACCAATCAATAATTCTTGAATGTTTTATCTCTGAAATGTTAGCAAAAGAGAGAGAACAACAATAGTTTTATCAGGAGTGGAAATGAGAGAAAATTCTTAAACAAGGGGAAAGGATAAATACTGTCTGAAAGGCTTGGTTAGCAAAGGTCTTGAGTCACTTTCAGAGATAACTGTATGCTAGTGCTGTTAGAGATGTTCATTATAAGTTCAAAACAATAGTTTTATTCCTGAAGGAGGGGTTTTTGGTGAATGTTGAATCTTATTTCTCTTATTTTATAGTCATAAGATAAAGTTTTTAAGTGACAATTTCAGAATATAGGGTCTGATAATCATAGATGCAGTTACTTTTTAGGCTGTTACGGAATTCAATATTCCGTGGTGACTCTAGCACTCTTTCCTATGTTTAACTTGTTATATTACATGAAAATGTAGACATAAAGAGCCTTACTTTCAAATACAGAAAATCAAACTCTACTTAAGCCAGCTAAATAATTTCAGAGTTTAAGGAGTTACTTAACCTCCTTAGGGAAGCATATAAGTAAATGTAGAATATTAAATGTAGATGTAATATTAAAAATAAATAAATGAATAGTGCTGGCAAAAAGTGAAAGATTTGGGGTAATTTTTTTAAGTGTCAAAGTGAGCTATGACACTAACTTTAATCTTTTAAACACTTCGATTCCTGTGTGTCTTTGCAAATCAATGTAATTTAGGCTGCAGAATGCTTGTTAAACTTAAAGACAGCTGAGAACTTCCTAAATCACATAGATGTTTTGAAAAATTTTCTCCTAAACAGTATCACTCCTACCAGTCGCATTTGCAAAAATGGCAAGTATTTTGCATTGACATCAGGGTTATTGGTTTGTCAGGATTGATAGTTTAGTGCAGGGGTTACACCTGATTAAGGATGTTTTTATGCTGTGTGTTTCTGAATGCTCCTTCTATTTTTGCTAGCATCAGTTGTTGTAAATGACAAAAATAATAATCCAATTAACAAAATTTTCTACTTGGCTGGTTGGTTATTGTTTAACTAACCGAATTTTGAAATGTTTGTTGTAGTTCACTTTCGTTATTATTTTTCAAAAAAAAGGCTGACCATCCTAAGTAATGAAGTTAATAACTGAAAAATGAGATAAGGGTATCCTAACTTCCCAGCACATGTCCCACACCACCATTGCTCACAAAAATATCCAATTTTGAAGATTAGGTCACTGTGATAAATAACTCAGTACTACCTTTGTGCAACATGCACATAATTTCTTATCCTGCTGAACCAGATGGATCAGCTGATAGCTGTTATTTATTTTACGGTAGCACACTGGAGCTCTAGATGGGATTAAGAGCTTGTTGTCATAGTCCTGATATATACAAGAATAAAATATGGCCTTTGCCCTGGCAAGTTTACAATCTGATGCCTTGCTTGTTCCAAAACTTAAGTTACGTGCTCAATGTTATACAGGTTAATAAATCTCTGACTTCAATGAAACTATCCACCTGTGTAAAGTTAGATTATGTGCAAGTCTTTGCAAGATTTGGACTTAAATAAACTAAAGAGGCTGGGTGGGAAAGAGGCCGTTCACTTAACTTTGGTTCCCGTGCTATAGCAGCCACCTGTGCCAGGAGTCCTTCCCTTCTGTCAAACAGGACCTTGCTAGCCTTCCAGCCTTCACAAGAAACCCTTCAGAGAAAAGGTCCCACCCAGCACCGTTTGCATTTCTTGTCTTTTCCTTGCAGCTGGACGCTAACATTAGCTGCCGGAACTTACACACACGGAGAACAGTGTCCTGCCTCTCTCAAAGTTTTCCTAGGAAGGGAGGAAAACTATTAAGAAAAGAGGTTTTCAATTCTGTTGCTTATAAACTAAAAATGTGTTGGGGAATGGCTGGAGAGACACGTTTCTTTGACACAATTTCCCTGTCTTTGAGAAATGCTGCAAGGTCCTAGCCCAAATACCTTCACGCTTTCACAATTGCCTCTTTCTCCTCTGCTTTCAAGACACCCTCTGCTTCAGCCAGAGAAAGATAAAACTGGGCAAAGGAGGTAGATAGTACAGTACATCAAGCACGTGATTTCACACTTAAACTATAAATATATTTAACCATCCCAAGACTGTTATAAATTCATGGTGACTCTATTTTATTATTATTTGCTGTTCAACATCTTGAAAGCAAACCCCCTATTACGAAGGTGTACTATTTTGTGCATTTCTGATGCTGAGGAATAAAAAAACCCCGCTCTTTTTATGAGCATTAATTATACACCAGGCAAGGAAGCAATTGCCTCTATGTTATGAAATATTAAATCAAAATGCTTCCTGTTCCCAGATGTCCCAGAGATAAATACAGCAGTATTTTGAAGCCCCACTTGGAGCTGTTTTGCCTGCAAATTTATAGTTTTGTCTCCATTTTCAGAAAACCCTGTTTTATGTGAAGTATAGCACTCTTGGTAGTTTTTAAGGAGCAAACTCCTCTGGAGTTGCCTATGTAGGCAACAACTCTTATGTAGATTGCACACAAGGGATCTGAAGTTGAAAGGCTCCTTTAAGATGACAAATGGGTTGAAAGTGTTATTGTCTTTGATTGCATGCCTTACATCATCTGTATGTAGGAATAAGAGAGCTATACTTTATCTTTAGCCATTTTATAAATATTTAAGTCCTTATAGTTGCCTAAAGATATTAAAGCATATTTTACAGTAGTTGGAATATAAATATTATATATAGCACAAGATACCAAAGTAGTTTAATGAATTCATAATTTTCTGTTCACTTTTATTGGAATGTGTTTTATGTTCCAAAACTTCCATTTAAAGAATAAGAGACCATTCTGCTCCCTGACAAGATGTGAGCCAATAGTGAATGTTATCAAGGTTGCTTTAAATGATGATATGGGACTTCAATTAGCAAGAAGAAAGGGAACATGGGTATTAGAATGTGCTACACCAATCTCTGCGTTTTAACTTTAAAAAAAGTCTTTTTGAAGAAACTGTTTGGTTTTTTTAAGCCTTTAAGAAACTGTAAGGTGTTCTGCTTATCTGTCTCTGTATTTTTTTAAAAGTTCTTAATTGCGGAAGGAGATACTTAATCTAGATCAAATTATACAAGAGTAAATTTTTTAAAATTTGAAATTTAGTTTCTAAAATAACCAACCATAAAATCTCGTGACATTAAACGTATAAAAGGAAGGTCCATATTCATGGCCCCTTGAATACCAAGGTGTGTTGAGGTTATAATTGTGGGTCTTTCAAATTCCCATCAAATTAAAAAAAAATCTGTTTAATATTTCACAGTTTCACTATTTCCCAGTAGGAGTCCATGCTGGGTAATGCTTGCTAATTACCCACAACAAAAGTAGACACACAATGCTGGTAAATTACCTGACCCTTTGCATTTTAATGAGACAACAAGGATTTCATGAAGTGATGTTGTTTCAGTGGTTAATGGTGTCAGCAATGTTGTAATTGTAGGCTGAGGCACATTAGCTGCACAACCACATGTAGGAAGGGTTTCTCTCGACAGGCCCTTTGGAGAATAGAACAGGGTATTATCATTAAGCCTATGTCATTTGCATGCTGCTAATCACTTACTTTATTATCTTGTGTATCCATTGTCTTTCTTGAATTGCTCTTTAAATGAAAATTAAAAATAGTTCCAATGCCCACGATACTTGTGATAGCATCTTGATTATGAAGATAACTTCAAGAAAATGGAACATATAGATAATATATTACAGGATTACAAGATAGTTTGAAAGTTATATACCGTAGCAGGCAGCCTCATGAGCGTAATTCTGGTATCTTTCTTTGCTTCAGTAGGTATTGTTTGTTTAATAAATGGGTTTTTATATGCATAAAGGTGGTTAGTTTTTTTTAAAGGACATACACGAATTCAGAGATCAATGTCACTTTTTTTGCTTTAGTGTGGAAGGAGATGCAAAGCATCAATATCCAGCAGATTCCACCCCTCTAATAACGTTACAGGAGAAAGCTAGATTTTAGTTGTTTGTTCTTTCCAGTTAAATCCTAGTCTGTGATATCCACTGTAAAAGAGCAGAATCTAACACCTGCTGATGAGTTGCAGAACTTCGACAGCTTTAGGGTAAAACTTACAAAATAGTTGGCATTCTTTTATCAAGACAGACCTGTTGATTTTTAAGTTTGACATGGTTAAGGCAGCCCAAACTTTCCGTAACAGGCAGTCTCTAAAAACTTGGTAGCTTCTGGTTATCAAGAACCTTCCAAACCTTTCAGCATCCGCAGAGTTGGATATGCAGGCTGAACTGGGACACTGCCTTTGTTTGAGAATCAATGCTGCTGTGCTCCTAATAATGTATTTTTGCAGCTCTTTTTTTTTTAACGTCTGAACAAACCAAACCTGAGAAAGTAAATCTATGAATTATGCAAATGGTATGGTAGGAATTTTTATTGAAGGAAGAAGGATAAACTTTGTTCTTGGCTAGTTATTGTGATTTATTTTTATTCAATACACCCCAGTAAGATTATGGTTACTGGGAATTTTCGTACTGACTTATTTGGATACAAGATTAAGATTATATAAAATTTCTGTAATGTCACAGGAATACCTGATCTTTTGCAAACTTTCCTTAGACCTTTAAAGTGGATCCTATGAAAGTATAAATGAGATTGAACCTTTCATATTGATTTGAGGTTTGGTTGCTGGTTTAAATTTTGTATTCAACTTTAAATGTCAAATACTCTTAATACAAGAGCATGATTACTGGTTAGTAGTGAGAGGCAAAGTATCTCTACAGTGTAACAGCATATATATTTTCTGTAAGTTTGACTTTACAGAGTTTTTGCTTAAATGCATAGGCAGGATTATAATGTGATTGGATGTCCTCATAGGATTTCCTATTTCTGCTAAGTTCATGTCAGTCTGCTTGTTCTGTGACTTAGAATGAGTCTCCAAGTGAGGGCAAGGATAGCCAGACATTTTTGAAATAACTCCCCCTCTAAAAACAAAGAAGAGAGATTTCACTGAAATCAGACAGTGTCATGTGGGGGCTGAGAAAACGTTGGTGGAATTGTTTCTTGTTTGTTTGAGGACAGATGGATTGGATTAATAACGCTACAGTTATAGGAGATATTCTTGAGAACAAATGTTCCATTAGTCACAAGCGTGAGCTTGCTCAAAAACAGTTCATGCTGTAACCAAAATTAAATTCAGAAAAGGTACTTGAACCATTTTGTTTAGCATATTAACCTGTGTATTTTAGAAACTGTATCTGTTGTAAATCCTCAATAATTTGTGAAGTGTTCCACTAACTTTTCATGTATGAAGAAGATGTCTTCCTAGAACAGTAACTGCAAACTTTTCAGAAATAAGTTCAGCTATATAAAAAATCCCTATTGAATTGATTTATCTAATCTACCCTGGCTTGAAATCAGTGTTTGATAAGCTGCTTAAAATAATGTTTTGGTGAACTCTTTCTTAGAGGACAAATATAAAAAAGATTTTTCCATATAACTCCAATTTAGAAACCTTGCCATTTCCAGTTTAATAAATGTGCCTAAGCAAACAGATAAATCTCAGATATTCCGTTATGTCCTAGTGGATTTCATTGCCTGCCCCTTGCTACCAAATCTTCTTTAGAGTTCATAAACAAGGGATTTTGCCGCAAAATCTTGGAAAAGGATTCCATGAAGCATGACATTCATGGAGTTTTTAAACACAGATTTGAAGTCTTATTTACAACGTTTTCTTAGCCAGACACGTGGCATGTAAAGTAATGTTTCCATTCTCAACTCCTCATTTATTTTTAATGACTAGCACCTACAGTAATTTTACTAAAAACTAATGAAAATTGCAGGCTTTTTGGTTTTAAATTTCATTATTAGGTGCTGATGAGCCTAGTGTGAGACCTAAAATTCATGAAAGGGGAGAAACGTCCTCATCTTTTGGCTTGTCAAACAGTAGCTAGCAAGGTGGAAAGGACCTAGAGCGTTTCCTTCCAGGTGTTCATGAGAGGATGGGCTAGGGATTGAAGATGTCTCTGCTCTCCCTTGCTGATCAGTGAAGGGAGGCAGGGGACAGCAGTGCCTTCCTGAGCTTTTCCTCCAAGACTAGTGCTCTCCTGACTCGTTTCTTCGTAGGACTTCCCTCACGTGAGTCAAAGCAGGAGCTACCCTTTGACAAGCAACGGGAAGTCTGTCAGGAGAAAAAGGTGGAGAAGTGTTTATGCAAAGTATCTTGTGATGCACATTTCAAAATACTCTCCTTGCAACAGAGGGAAGTGATTCCACTTACCTGCTTGAGAAGTTCAACCTTACCTTTGTGACTCCCAGGTTTCTCAAGATTTCAGAATTTGATTATTATTAACCCTTCAATTAAATCTTCAGTTCAGTTCTTGAGTGGCCATGTAAACTCTGTCTGGACATATCTTCCATTTTGAGGGAGACTGCTGTAGGCTGAATTAGATAGACAAAGAGGGTGCTTCTTAAAATTTGGAATATATCTTGATTTTTTTTATTTTATGGCAATGTGCTTTGCGGTGTCAAATGTAAATAGGCCTTAACATTTATCTGCAGATTTATATTTCAGATCGGCCCTGCCCAAAACCACAGATTCAAACTTCTCAAACTACCTCACTACCTACAAAAATCCACATTGCAACTTGAATATTTATCCTTAGAAGCCTATGAAACAACAAGAAATAGACTAAAGACTCAGAAATATTCAAAACCACTAGTTGAAAGGACAGCTATTTCCACTGATATTGGTACTAATGAAATTCAAACAAGGAAGTAAACATTTTATTTTTTATCAACCCATTTAACTCTCCAGTAAATAATTATGAATAGGAAAGTTAATGTGTTGTTTAAGTGTTTCTAGAGGTTATGCCATTTTTAAATCCAACAGTAGTATTTAGATGCGTGAATGACAGTAAATAGTCAATATGATGCTGAAAACTAAAAAAAAAAACCTGCTTGCTGGAAGTTTTCAGTATGACTGTACTGTGCACTGGATACCATGGCATATATTTTATGGTTGCCACTTAATTTTCACTACTTAAAGCATACCACATTACATTTTACTGTTATCGTTGTCTTTACCAGCTTGGTTGCTAGTGCAATGGGGTTTGGATCCCATATAAATAAAATAAATATGGAGCTGGCATAGAAACACTTCTGCTGGTACTTCTTTAAATATAAAAAGACATTTGAACTAGGCAAGGCAGGCAAAACCCTTAAAGATTGTAGCAAAAGCTCTAATAAAGTAATATGAGTCGTTCTATCATGATAATGAGTTACTTCTCTTTCTAAGATTAATATCGATTGAAGAGGGGGAAAAGCGTGAGCCAAAATAGTGCAAACTTAGCAATGGAAAGTTCATTTTTTCTTCAGAGCAGGCAGTACCTCACTGGTTTTGTGTATACTTTTCCTTTTTTCTTGATACGTTTGAGCAAATTAGCTGTTTATTTATTTACACTGATGACAGTATGCTTTGGATATTCTTCCCCCCAGAATGGCCATCAGAGGAAAAGTTGCTTTCTGGCTTCTTGGTTCTGGATCCTGTACTGACTGAAGCAGAGGTTCCCAAACTTTACAGATTGGGTACTACCAGTAGTATCACTGCTGTTCTTCAGGCAGTTGTGTCTACACAACCTTAGATATTATTAGTAGCTAATACATTGCTACTGGTACATCATTCAAGAATATGCAATTAGAGAGCTACTTCAGATTCATCCTGTTTCCGTAACTGCAATTTCTATTTTTTTTTTTTTAATGTGAAAAAAGAGAAGTAGAAAGAAAAGGAAATCTTCGTTGTCTGTATATTTCCAGTCAGTCAAGAGTAATTGCAATAAATTAGCCAATTTTAGATTTTGGTACTAAAATAGATACTGAAACAGGAATAGAATGTGGCATAATGTATATGTGATGTATAAACCAGGGATAATATTACGAGCTGAACAGAGTATAAGGCTGGTTTGATGTGTTAGCCATTCCCGTGAACTTCGGTATCGGAGGGCTGACATTTTTTAATGGAAGTACTTTCTGGAGGTACTTACCTTCCCGTTGTTTTATCGTGCACGGCAGGGATGGGTTTCGTACTGGCCAGTAATACCGATGATTCTGAAGTGCAAATAATTGTGCTGATGGGATGATGTGCGTGTTTTGAAACTATACTCCAAACCCTCAGCTGGTGTTTCTTTATTCCCGTTTCAAATTGGGCACCATACGTTATTTGCAAGGTTCAGATTAAACTGCAGCAAGGATGTAGTAAGCTACCTGTTTGGATCAGGAGGGTTTTGTTTGAAGAACTATACAAATGCTCCTTAGGTGATTATCATTCCCCACAGTGGTAGCTGCACCTGGGTGCGAGCTATTTGTTGGGCTTTCTATGGAAAAGTTGGTTGAGTTAGTGTTATGCAGACTGGCGTAGTTCGAAACAGCTTGATACTCATTTTCATACACGGTATCTACTAAGATGTCTTTAGACATGCTACTCCCATGGCAGGACTGGACATGGGCACAACACGCTCTCTAATGTGGCTTTGCCAAGAGTTGCTTTTTTACAACATGGAGTAAGACGGGAGAAGAGCTTTTGGATACTTGCAAATAGATTAGACTGCAGGAAATGTGCAGGAGGCCTATGGAGCATACCTGCCAGATAAATTAGAGGTGGTCTTGATCTGAATCCAACCTCTCTCAGAGCTCAGCTCTGGGAATCCAGTTCAGATTGCTTTGATAAAATGAGGCTTTAGCCTTCACAGTTAAATCTTTGATCCCCAAGGCAGCCTTGAATGTGGGATTTTGGTTTTGACCCAGCCTATAGAGAACTTAATGACATTTTACCATAGGTTTCCAGCTCAGTTCCAGCTTGAGTAATTTACAAGTCTGCTGGCACTATTTAGCCCACACAGACCATGAAGTCGACCGTAAGTAAGTCCAAGTTGATGGAAAAACAATATTGCTAGAACAGAGTGACAGATGTTGATTATCACAAAGTGTCTGTTTAAGCGTTTTGTATGGATCCATTTCCTCGCTGCATACACCTGAAATTTTTGTAGAAGTTGCAAAGTAATTGTACTTAAAGCTGTGGAATCATCTGCTAAAGAAATTGTCGGAATACATTTTGCAAAAAATGACTGTTGTGGTTATTACTGTTGCTGCTCAGGGGAGCTATTCAGATGCCTCATTTATTGGAGCTTAATAGATTAAAAGTCCAAATTGAGTCTCATGATATAAACCTAATCAAATTCTAATCTGCATAATTTTCCCATAAGCAGCAATGGGAAATTTGTTTAATTTATGTTTCAGTAGTTGCCAATCATGTGTTGGACAGCATTGTTACTTTTATTTATCAAAATATTTTTATTGATTGCTTGCTATAACATCTGGCTTTGCTCTTCCTTTTTCACTAAGGAAAAATTTGCTTTATTTGATATAATGTAGGATATAATGACATAATGTAGAGTCTCGCCTAACATGCCAATATATCATTTTTAACGGTGAGCTTTCCATTTTATTTGTAGTTATTGAATACCTGTCTCTCTGAACTAGGTAATATAGCTTAATTTATTTGATAAGTTTTATTCAGCATATTTATTTGTTTTTGCCTGAGGTCTAAATATGCAAGGCTGATTAATGATTAGACTGAAAGAATTTGGCATCATTTTATACTAAATTCTTTAACCTGCAAACCTGCAAACTTAGATGCTACCAACTTTGTGCCCTAGAAGTACCTAGTGTAGGAAACTATTAAACAGTAAATGGAGAGTAGGGACAATTCAAAAATTAAGTTTGTAATGAAAGCGGCTAAAAAAAAGCAGGAATTATAATTTCTGATGTTATTATGTATTATAGTGTATTCCATAATAATTGCTGACTGAACACGTTACTATTGCTTCTCTCTCTTTCCAAACACTTGTATAGTTCTAGTGGTCCTTTCTGAACAAAATAAGAAAAAGCAGAGAAAAAAAAAGTCTGTGAGAAGTAGCCAAACTACTCTCTAGCACCTGGGCAGTAGTATTAGGAGTAGGTGCTATACCTAGAGGTGCAATCCACCAGAAAGAATGAATAGTCACTTGCCACCAAGGGATAAATTTCCACTAGAAGAACAATGTGAGAGAACTGAATTCTTTCCCAACAGGAGTAGGCTTTGGAAAAGCAGGTTCATGACAACAAAGAAAGGGGAAAAAAAGTAGATGGAAAACCAAAGATGACATTGCAATTACAAAACAAAACAAGACTTTAACAAATCCAAAGCACCTGGTATATTGGAAGGAGTTAAAATATTCTCTGACCAGTTTGTAAAAAAACAGCACAAAATTAATGTGAGCACATCCCAGGCAATAAGGTAAGTGTGAAGTAGTTTGGAAACCGTTGTCCGCTGCGTTCTAGAAGTCCTTTGTATTTTACTGTGTGTTGTCCTAGTTGTTTTCAATTAGAGAATTACCCAATCATTCCTGTTTCTGGAAGTGGCTTAGAAAATAGATGCTTAAAGACAGCTACAAGATGGTGCTATCAGGCAATAAACTTCTGATGGCCTGTCCCTTCTTCCTGTTGCACAATGGAGAACCTGCAGAGTGGCTCAGTTTAATATTTAATTTCCCTTCTTGATAGCCTAAAAGCCCCAAGCAATTATCCTGGTTTGGTTGGCTGTAACCGTTATGCCTGTCTTCATGGCCCTCATAGGTTTCTGTGATTTACTCTTCTCTGTGCCATACAGTGCTTTAAAACATAAGAAATTACTTTCCTAATTTTTAGACTTTCTGAATTGTTTGCTTATGCACTAGAGACTGAATAAGAAGTCACTGATGTACTGCTGGAGTACATTTTATGTTCCCAAGACAGATGTGTATAAAACAAGATGGCTGCATTGCATAAGGGGAGTTCTAGTTCAACCTTGGCTTTATTGGCTGGAAAAAAAAAAAAAAAGGGGAAATGTCAGGCCAAAGTAATCAGTAACCTTGGCAAAAACTTGTTTAGAGCTTTACAAAATTGCTATAGCACTGAAAAAAAAAGGATGAAGACTCAAAAAAAGGAAATTGAATTTTGTTTTCCCTTTACCAAATATAAAAATAAATTCGGTAAAATTGTGCTTGATTCCAGTGAGAGTGAGAAGCTCTTGTCAGACTAATACTGGCCAGTAATATTTACTGTATAGAGAAATAAAGTTTCCATTCTAGCAGACATGAGGGAAATGCTATGGCTAGTAACTGCATATTATCTCACTTAAAGTGAGCAAAACAACAAGGAGAGAACATCAAGGCTATGCTCTGCAAAGCATTGGTAAAGAAAGCCCATTTGTTTTGGTAGCTTTGGGTTGTGTAAGCTTGTGGTGAACCTCGGCAGAGCTATGGTTTGGGTAATTACCACATGAGATTTTGTGAAAAAAAACCCAAACCAGGCAGTTTCAGATGGATTTCATCTTGACTCTTTGTGTGTGTTTGATAGTGAAACTCAAAATGACGCTTAAACTAGGAAAAGACTCGTATAAGTACCTGTGAATAAAACTCGCTGTTATACGTGTTTCTGCACTATGCTTAAAATATAATGCTATTTCTAACATATTATGCTGTTCACAACTGGAAATGGAAACAATGTGGTATCATTCAATGCTAGACCTAAAGATGATGAAACTCCAATCCTTCTCTTGATCTTTGTTTTTACAGCTTAATCCTGCCTCGCTAGAGCAGCACAAGAACCAGTAGACCTATAAATCCTTTGCACTTTCAGCATGTGGGACCACTAACCCACCCAGGAATGGTTCTCACGCTTTGGGGAGCAGAAACTAGCATTGGTCCCACAGTGCTTTCATTAAAGCTTTGATTTGGACATTTTCACTGTAGGTTTCTGTAATTCAACAGTATGAGAACGAACAGACGTTAGAGAAGAGCACTTTCTTGGGAGGAAGATGGCAGCTTGTTCTCTGCAACAGTGTCTCTCAGTGTTCAGTGCTCCAGGGGTTGTTCCGGTCCCAAAGCATTGGAGGGTTGTTACAACGGAGAAAGCTATCCTTCTTCACCCTCCACTCTCTGTAGATTTAGCATGGCCTATGTTTTTGGGCCCAGACCATCTCTGAAGACGCTGCAGTCTCTGAGAGAGCTGGGAGCTTACGCAGTCACATCTGCTCTCTTACATTCCTCTCATTTTCCAGAGCTTCAGAGATAATCTCCAAGAGATTAGTAGATCTTCAGGCACAAATTACAGTAAAAGTCAGAACTGAAACCAGAATTTAGGATTTCCAGGTTCTGAGGCCAATCTACCACTCTCTGTCTCAGCCCATGTGGGACACTGAAGCTAAATTGAATGGCTGTAACAGATTCCCATGAATGTCAGCAGCTCTTTAGCTGCATGACTGCTGCTGAACTTTCCAGGTATACCCAAGTGGCTGTACTTTGGAGAATAACAGGTATAGTCTATCATTCAACTGAATTCACTGGAATATTAATGGACATTTTCAGCAAACAGTAGCAAAGGGATATAGCTGTGAGGTCCTTTTGTAAGAGAATTATTTCTTTTTGTCTGGCTCTGCTTAATGAAAATCCTTATCCCATATTCCTGCATGACAACTCGTCGGGGGTATGTTTGGCAGTTCACCACCTCTGCGTTATTCATATATGCTCAAAATATGACTGTTGTTTCATGCTTCTTAGATGAGCCAGAGCTAGTTAATAGTATGTATGCTTTAAAAATTATATTTTTGAGAACTTTAGTGCATACATTACCCAGTGAATCCCATGACACCTTTCCCTAGAATAGCATTATTTAAAGGCCACTATCAGTTTACATGGCACTTTAATGACAAGGCCACAAGCTTTAGGTCTGCCAAGTGGATTTTCAGTTTGGGAAACTGCATTCTGCCCGTATAGAGTTCCAGTTTAGCGGAACATACATCTTAGGAAGGGGAAGGTAGCAAAGAGGAAAGGGGCAGGGGGGAAAGGGGAAGAGGATCATAAAGGATCCATTATGATCCTTTAGAACAATAGATATTTTATAAATGTAACATAAAAATCCGGTTTGAGAATATGCCCATCTGGGTCTCAGTGAAATCAGTGGAACAGAAGCAACGCACATCCAAGAGCCAGATTTGTTTCTACGTTAAAAGCTCAGCAAACCTTTACTGGCCCCTCAGCAAAGTAAAAGGATATATTTACTGCTATGGAGAGCAAACCTTCCTGCATTTCATGGGACATTACTCAAAGTGAACTGCACAGGAACAAAACCCAGTGGTTTATGGCCAGCACAATCAGCAGATCACTTGGCCATCAGGCCAGTTGCTCCAAACAACACGTAAGTAGGGCAAACTATAATTATTGCTGGTGCTTTCAGTGGGCAGAAGTCACTGTTAAGCCATGCCAGCCTTCCTTAATTTTGAACTTCATCACAGTGCCTCTGTGGCTCCCAGAATACCTTCGTGTTACTGCTGAGCCACAGTTAGTGTCCCCCTGAGTTCCTGAGAGGACCATGGATCAACCTGGCTCAGGAGGCATGGGTCTCACAGAAGCCCAGTACTGCTCATCCCTTTGTACGTGGGATTTTGTAAGAGACAAGGAGGGCTTGTAGCCAACTGGCCCTGCTGAGCTCTGAGCAGCCTGTGGCTCCCAGAAGACCTTCGTGTTACTGCTGAGCCACAGTTAGTGTCCCCCTGAGTTCCTGAGAGGACCATGGATCAACCTGGCTCAGGAGGCATGGGTCTCACAGAAGCCCAGTACTGCTCATCCCTTTGTACGTGGGATTTTGTAAGAGACAAGGAGGGCTTGTAGCCAACTGGCCCTGCTGAGCTCTGAGCAGGACAGCTCTTGGGAAATCCCCAGTAAGTCTTGGGAAAAAGAGCTTGCCTCCTTGTGGGGAGGAAGTTTCCCTGGGGTTCTCCTTCCACAAAGATGAAAACATCTTAAAGAGGTAGAATCTTGCCTCTAATGCAATTGTTTGGTTGTTTCACCTACTTTTGCGAGCAGTAGTATCCCAGGGGGAGCTGGGAAATATTTCTTTGCACAGAATCAAGACGCTGAACCAGATGCTTTCTGCAGAGAACTGCAGGAGGCTCAAACTCCTTCAGAGCAGATAGCTGAGTTAGGGCACAGGAGTCCTTGCCTCTCAAAGAGAGTGACATCCAACTGCCAATCCTCACTGATTTTGAGCACATCAGGAACCCAGAGCCTGTGTTCCTCTCCGAGGCATGATATATTTAATCCACCGTTTGGCAGCATCTTGTTTCAGAGAGGGACAGGGGCTTGCTACCTCCTGTTGAAGTCCAAGCCATTTCCTCAGTTTGACGTTGTGGTGGTTATCACCGTAGCCAACGGTGGTGGGTTGACCCTGGCTGGCAACTAAGCCCCTACCCAGTCTCTTACTCACTTCCCCCCCAGCGGGATGGGGGAGAGAAGCAGAAGGGCAAAAGGGAGAAAAAACCTCGTGGGTTGAGGGAATGAGTGAAGATGAAAAATAAACCCAAAACAAAACACAAAGCCACAAAACCCAAGTGATGCAAAGGCAATCGCTCACCCGGTACAGCAATTTAGTATCGGATGCAGTGGCTGCAGGCACTGATATGATTGTGCTGCACCTTACCTCCTAACTGTTGGCCAAGAGAATTCCCTTCTCCAGAATCCCCCCGCTGTCGCTCTATTTCCTTACGCAGGGACTGTGCTCAGGCTTGCACAGGCCATGTGAATTTTACTCTAGAGGTTGATCCTGTTAAGCAATTGTAGCCACAGCTCCCTCAGTTGTTTGTTGAACAAGGAGACACTGTGGTTATAAGAAGATCACAGCTATCATCAGCCCCGTTTTACGATTTTTATGAGCGTTAATGGAACAAGGTTTGGGGACTGAAGGAGAAAATGGAATATGAAAAGGGAAATGAAAAGAGGCTGTGAGGAAAGCATGTCATTTCTAAATGAATGCTCTGTGCAGAGGAATTGAATCTTTTCACAGCTGAAAATGGATCTTAAATCTGATGCCTTAGCTTGTTTCAGCTTCTGTAATGAAATAGAGTTTTCCTAATACCCTGTGACCTGAATTTCTCCCTGCTTTATGGGTGCTATTCCTTGACGTACAAACCTGTATTTTCTCAAGTCAGCATTTGATGATGGATGTCAAAATACAGGTCATGTATTATGCATATAGCATTACCGATTTAAGGTGTTTACTTGTCAAGTTGAAGAAATTCAGAAATGTCACATTCACTGAATCTGCACAGCTGTCACTTGTAGTTATTCATGCCTTTAAATGAAAGTTCTGATAAAGCAGGTTAGTTTTCCTGCACTTTTTTTCCCCCCTCTCTTCTGGAGGAAAAAAATACAGAGGCTATCTATAGAATTTACGTTGTGACTTGGGAGCACAATGTGGCCTGAAGGTGTACGATGCCTTGTGACTCCAAACATAGGCACACAAAATCCCCAAGCACTACAATTTTCCTTTCCTGAAAATATTCCAAGACTTTTATATTTTTAAAGAGTGGATTTTTAGAAGTGTCTGAATTAAGCGGAGACAAGGAAATTAAATTAAGATAGCAGATATTTCTCACATCTTCCAAGACCATCGGACGAAAAATATTAAGGCATGAGTCTTATTTTTCATTCAAGGAGAAAACAAATTCCCTTTAACATGCTTCCTGCATTTCGGACTGAATGCACTGTGTGGGCAGTGTGCAATTACAGAGCTCCTGACAGTCTGTGTCTAACAGAAATGACACATTTACTTCAATCTTCTAACACCATCCTAGGCAGACAAATATTTGAAGGGTTAGAGAGGTGGCTACAAATAGCCTTCGATGGAGAATGTGCATGCGCGTGCCTCTCTGTGTGTGTGCACATTGCAGTAGAGGGAGGGCAAGAAGGGCTTACACATTTAGACGCAGTTATGCCAACTTTCTTCAATTTTCCTTTTAGCTGGTAGGGAAATACTGATGTGCTCTTACCGTCTGAAGAGCCTGATTCACTGAAAGATGTTTTGGGGAGAGAAAAGCCTTCAGGAAAAAGGGAGAACCGGGGCCTCTAGGGATGCTCCCAGCAGTACAACCCCTAGGGTGCATGGGAACAAGATTAGTTTTCTCTGCTCTCAGATAAACGAGTGTAAAAAGTCTTGCTGGTGCCATTTTGACTTGTAATTCTGCAGAGGACCCAACTGGGCCTGCCACTTTAATTGCTCAAGGAGTCTACAGCTACTTGAGCTTTTTTTAACGTAGTGTGACAAAAGCTGTGTCCTGCCTTTCCCGTGGCATAACAGAATGCAAAACTTAAACACTGGAGCCTGCTGCAGAAGGAGGTGTCGCACTAATACCCACCTGTCCTCAGATAGCGTTCCCTCCCTTTGGAGTCCCACTTTAATTTTCCTGCTGTTGTGAGAGTGTCAGGGTTGCCTCTAACTCAGGAGGTGGTGCCTGAAGGAACTCCCTTAGACTCACTTTGTGAGTCTGAGAAATCCTAGGCTCTGCCGTGCAGCAGTAAGCATTCACAGAGCCGGTAGGGCTATCAGTCACAGTGCCAGACACAAGGAAACATCTGCAAACCGATACCAGTTGGGAATGCAACTCACTGTCACCATGCCGGTCTTACTGAATTAGTTTCAGCACAACGAGTAGTATTAAATGACCAGCTGTTAACATTGCCAACATTTCCGATTGTCTCTAAGAAATCTGCTTTCTAAAGATTTTCTATGCACTGGTAATATTAAATAGAATTGCTTTGCTGTCTTAGGTTTGCCTATGGTGATGTTTTTGTCTCGCAAGCCTCTTGAAGATACCGTATCCGCTTCTTTTCTCCTAAGGAATTTCTTCACAGGCTTTTCACTCCCTTTTTACTTATCCTGTCCTTACAATCCTCATGCTGTATCTAACTTTCATGTGATAGTCAGGAGGAAATTCATACTGGTAAGGGCTAAGTAAGTCTCTCTTCTCAGTGATTCTAGTTTTATTACCTATATATTCTATATCTGATATAGACAAAACATAGGGAGAAATGAACTGAATATCAAATAAAAAATTAAAACCCTTTACATCAAGAAGTCCAGATCTAGTGGTCCTTATAGTTTGTATTGTTTAGGGACAGTTTAAGCGTGATGGTAATTATCACTGGAAAAGAACCATAAATCCCTCAGAAAGACAATATAAAGCCAGTACCACGTGTTAACAACTACAGTTTAGTTTAGAGATTTCCTGGTTTGTAAATTAGTCCCCAAACTGAAGAAAGGTAAAGCAGATAATATCATATCATCTTCTTCTGAATTCAGCAGCAGATGAATGTATCAATGAATTTAACGCAGTGAAACGGTTTCCACACTGCAAGAAGATAATGAAGTTACATCAGGAATTAATTTGTCTGTGATTAATTTAGAATTGGTATATGGAGAATTCAAAACTAGTTCAGACCAGTAATGACAGAGGATCAAAAGTCTGTCCCTGGATGTCAGGCGTGAAGTCAAAGAACTCGGGCATAATGTGGCAAAAAAATGAATGTTTTCTCATAAATGTCTGTTTGAAAGTGAGCTTGGCTCAATCCTATTCCTAGCAGACAAATATTTGCTTAAAAATGCTGCCTTGACATTGGTCTACATGAAACCCTGAAGTCAAACTCTGGCTTCACCATCACTTCTGCAATAATGACATTAAATGAGCATTCCCATGCTTTCCGCAGCTTTAACGGACAAGGGAGATGGAATGCATTAGTCTCAACTGTGCATTTCCAGTCCAACTGTTGCATGGGCTTTTGTATAACTGCCTATTTTTCAGTACTTACAATCAAACTCCAAAAGGCTTTGCCTGGGTATTTTTTATTTAAAAAACAAACAGAAAAAAGATTAAAAAATGCTCGGTATCAAGAGCTCCATTTCAAACTGTGTAGAGAATCAGGCTGAAAACACAATCTTTTTTAGAGGTGAACCTTGCTGCTCTCCAGATCCTTTTTTTCTTTGAGTGCCTGCCAATGTGTTTCTTCTCCCACCTTTGTTGCCTTTACATCCCCAAAGGTATAAAACTCTTTCTAGTTTCTTTTCAAGCATTCCTCTTACATACCAGTTGAAAACCTGTGTCTTTTTCCTTCCATCCTATCTTTTTTTTCCTGTTAGAATGGGCCCTTCCATCCCAGTATTCCTATAACTGTAATACTCATTAAATTACGTATTATGAATGGTACACCTGAAAAGAAAAAAAACCACCTTTGTGTAGGTTGTATTGCTCCTGGAAAACAGCTAGAAAATTTTGAATCCTGCATGTTGATCAAACCTAAAACCTGCTAATGGAAGCAATTTGTTCCTCGTGGTTGTAATACTGTTTACAAACAATACTCTTTAAAATGTTAATTGAGGTTTAAGGAAAGGTATTTGTTTCGGGATTACTTGAAATACTAATAGGACAAAATTAAACCTCTCTAACACTGAAGTTTTTATTTTTTTATTTATATTTAAGTAAGCATTACTCTTTCCATTTTGCATGTCTTGATGCAAAGGCTACCTGGGATAACAAAATAAATTTCAGTGTCTCCATTAGCTACCAAATATCTTACAGTAGAAATGACCTGCATATTTGTGAAGGATTATGCTTTTAAGAAATAATTGTTGAAAATGAAGTCAATGGGTTTTTTTCAAATGACAATTTTTTTAAAATACTTTTCTGAAAAAACCCCAATAATTAGAGATAGGGAATTCCCTGTTGGTGGGGATTTTTTTAATATAGTTTGTCCTGTGTAAACTTTCTCTTTTTTTTTTTTTTTCTTTTTTTCTTTTAGGCTTTACACCCCCTGGGATGGATAGGTCATCTCCAGACAACAGTCCAATCCATGGCCTGTTACGTCAACCCTCCATTACAACAGGAGCCAACATCCCTATTATAACAGAGCTAGGTAAGAAAAGCTAACTTTTATCCTTTCATGTACATTCCCATATCTTTTTCCCACTTTCCTTGTTATGCAGTCTCAGGGAGATTACCTATACTGTATCTTACACTGCTATGTTTTCCCTTCTGATAACTGTTTTGAATTACTGTCTCTAAAGAAAGATTAGTAACAGTTGTTTCACTTTATTTGAATAACTGAAATATATTTCTCTCTTCCCTTTGGGTTTTCTCCATTTTCTTAAATAAACACTCTATCAGACAAGATGCTTTTTACATAGTGTAACAAATAAGCAGGGGTCTTTGGGCTAAGGTTAGGAAAGAAAAAAACCACAGTAAGTATGAGCAGACATTTCCTGTGCATTTAATCAATAGTAAGAGGCCATTTGTTTATTTCTTCATGGTCCAGAACTGTTTAATCATGTGTAACCAAACTCTGTATAATAGTATGAGACATTTTACTCCTGAGAATACGATGATGGTAGGTAACCAGGCTCTGATTTCCACTCTAGCTGTGGGTATTTATGTTGTCAAGTGGTGTGATGTGAAGTGCAGAAGCTGTTCTGTTTTTTTCATGGCAAATACAAACTTGATTTGTGGTCCTTTGTCCTTTTATTTTCCTTTTCAGTTTTATTTTTTAGAGCCTTACCTGTCTTTTTCCCTTACTTTATTCTCTTTCTGTACTTTCTTTTCCCCCTAAATACTTTACTTATTAGCTAAGCCTGGCAAACTTCTGCCTTTGGTTTCAATCAGTCAGGAAAAAAACAGTGGAACCCACATTCTAATGATAACTGAACTGGGTAAGAAGTGCCTTTTTCCTTCACATCACTGTCTTATTTTCTGTTGTTGTTGTTCTTACTGTCATCAGCTTTTTCTTTATTTATCTGGCTGTATCAGAGGGGCTACCCTCATGGCACTGCTTTGAATGTGTTTTATTTGTGGTTCTGGTTGAAACTGACTGTCTTGTTCTGGCCTTTCTTAATGATTTTTTTTTTTTTTTTCACGCAGCATCAGTAAACCTTTGATCACACTCGTCTGACCTGCCGGCTGTTTTCATAGCACCTTCTCACCAATTCATTTTCTTTGGCCTGGGTCCCCACCTCCCGGACCCTACCCCCCCCAACACTAGTTTTTTCTCTCCTTTTCTCTCTCTCTTTCTGTTGTTGTTATTTCAGCATATTGTCAATTTGGTGGACATGCCTTAGCAGTTCTCGCAGGAAGTCAAAGAAGAAGTAAAAGAGACCAGAAAAGAAACCCCAGCACCATACTTTCCCTTAAGCTATTTGTTTGTTTATTTTGGGGAGTAGGCCTTTTCTCAGAAGCTCAGGTTTTGAAGCTGTAAAAAAGCAGCCAAGCTTCTGCGTTGCTCCCTCTCAATAAAGAGAGCTCTGGCCAGCTTTTGCGAGCGGTGTTTGATGAGCATTTCCTATGGCGCAGCACCACACGTTCGAGCCTACCTCACCTAGCCGGGAGGCCTTTCGTAGAAATCCTAGCGTCCTAATTTGCATCAGGAAGATAAAGATATTGAGGATAAAACCACACTTGCGGTATTCGGGTTAGATTTGTAGTACCTTGGAAACTGACACCAGGCACGGCTAGCAACCTGGCGTCAAAGTCAGGTTATTAGTCTGCTGGATGTAAGTGGATAAGAACGTTACTGTCAATAGTGCCTACTCTCAACGAGCAAATTAAACTACGGCACGAGCTCTTCAAAAAGTCCATTTTGAAATGATACGCCGGGCTTTCAAATACTATTTTGCTTGAGAATCTGGAGAATAAATTGATAGCCATTGTACAAGGAAAGGAGCGTTGTGGATATTAGTGTTTGCTAGGATGAAATTCTTCTGACTCCCAGGGCAGAACACTTCTCCGTTTACAACGCTGAGGTGTTATATTTTCATGGTTACATCAAGGAGTGGGAAGGCAGGAATTTTCAATCCTACTTCAGCTCAGGTCCTGACTTACTGTATGATCGTGGCCAAGTACTGGCACAACAGGGCTCTAAAAAAAAAAGGATAACAATTCTCGTCTCTTTTAGACAGCTATTGTGAGGCTTTATCTATAGTTATTCGTGTTTTGTAAGCTAAGCGTGGCAAGCTCAGTAGTGTATACAGGTTGGAAAAGGAGTGGATGGAAAGTGAAACTATATAGGAAGGAAGGTCAGAACAGCAGGCAGCAGACTTTCTAACCTAAGAAGCCCGGAGCCGAAACCTGATCAAGTTAACAGCAGCTCTCATGTTGGTTTCAAAGCCCCCTGGGTTGGCTCAGGAGACCTGTTCACATGGGGAATAGGGGCATAGTCGATGCGTGCAGTTTCAAATGCTGAAAAAGTTTTTAATTTCCTTTCCTTGCATGGGAACTGAAATTAATTTGTCATTTAGTAAGTTAAAGGGTATTTCGATGGCATAGCTAAGCAGTCTTTGCTTTCGTGCCTGAGGAGGACTAATATGGAAATGAAGTATTTCATGAAATACGATCCGCTGATCTCAAGGAAACAACTATTTTTAGTGATGAGGTGGAGGCAGAGAGCTTAACTGTGACAATGAAATGCCAGAGAAAGTCTAAATGACAAATACTACTTTATTTGGGCTTTTTCTTTAGAACAGCCTGATGTAGATTCTTTTTCACACTGGCTAATACAGAATTTGTGGCTAAGGAAGTGAAGTTATGGAGACAAATATTTGAACAAAAGGCAGTGCTGCAAGAGAATAGCTAGAGTATTGCTCATTCATTCAGATAGATGCATGTTAAAGCGACAGTTTATCCTCTTTTGAGCTGAAAGTGCATTAACACCACTCCAGTAAGAATCACAGCAGCACATCTAACAGATGCCTGTGGGCTATATCAGAGTTTAATGGACAGCCTTTATTTTACAAAGGGATTCTGACTTGGTATCTTGTGATAACATTTCACTGTACATGCATACAGCCTTAGCCACTGTACCCGACCAATACCAAGATTGTCTCAATATATAAAAAAGCATCATGTATCTCATTTTGAGTGCAGGCAGCTGGTGCCACGAAGCTACTTTTACGGCAAAGGGATAGTCACCTCTCAAGAGCAAGAGAGTCACCTCTTACGAGCAAGATAATGATCAACAGATTTTTAAATGCACATTTTCACATCCATCTTGATTTCATTTTCAGTGACGTCAAAGACACAAGTCTGTGTTTCCAGACATATGCCGTTTCTTTTTCTTTCTGACTGTGTAATGTGTAAGGTCACATCCTGGTGACCCAGAAGCACCTTATGATTTTATTATTATTATTATTATTTTCAGTAAATGATTCAAATGTTCAGTTCTTGGACCAAGATGATGATGATGATCCAGACACAGAACTGTATCTCACGCAGCCCTTTGCATGTGGAACCGCATTTGCTGTCAGTGTGCTGGACTCTCTCATGAGCGCAGTAAGCAAACAAAACCTTTTCCGTTCTTTTCCATTAGACTTATTGTGAAAGAGTATGAAAGCGTAGTCCCTTTTCCACAGGTAGTCAGGAGAAGACTCTTTTCTCTTAGATGGCAAGAGAATTTCAGAGCCTGAACTAGGTTATTTTGTAGTTGGACACAGGGACCTTAAAACAACTGAGATATCTAGGCCTACCATGAGTCCACAATTTTAAAAGCAGAGTCTCATGTCTGGCTTTAAGGATAATATTTTCCAAAAAGGTTGTATCTCCCTCCTGAAACCCAGACCCAAATTCAGTGTGTCAGTCCCTATGCTCGCCGTTCATGTCAGACACCATCAACCGTGCTTAAAGCTTTTAATTTCCTGTAGCCGTGAACAATGTTCTGAGTATGAGCGCTGGGGGACACTGACAGGACCGTACGAAAGCCATTGTGCACATCAAGTGAACTCTACTTGTGTGAAGAGAGGTCATCGTCTCTTTTTCACATGAGCTGTCTTGTGAATGAAAACATAACTGCATGCCAGAAACTGCAGATGGTGGCCTTCGGTTATGTCTACATTAGGGTTTTTGGTTTGCAGCCATAGTATAGTTTTGAAGCAAATACCTCGGTCATACTCCCTTTCATCCTCCCTTGCTTCATATTGGCTAGGTTTTCAGACCAGTCTTGCTCTGTGTGAGCTGCACTTCTTTCAGAGGGACCTTAAGCTCTGCTAGATGTAGCAAGGACAAAGCCTTTTTAAAATCTAAGCATAGGCTTTCTGAGCTCCCCGTGGAATAAAGTTCCATGGTGCTGGGAATCACCTGTTGTAAACCCCACATAATATTAGATATGAGCAAACAGATTTCCTTAAAGGAGCCAAGTATGACCTTCACCTAAATTCAGAACGAAGCTTTTTACTTTTAAGAAAAAATCACAGTGATCTTTATTATTTGATATTTTATTTGTGTTTCATATTTATGTATCTGTATTTCATATTTTTATTACCTGCTATATTCCTCATATGTTCCATCCACAGATGAATAATATCAGTCTACACTGATAAAATTTTATTCTAATGCAGCCTAGGAGTTTGCAATAAACTCAGAAAATACTTTTTTTTGAAGGTTGTTGGCCATATTTTGCAGACGTGACAAATTCAGAAAGCCTAAGCAAGCACACTTAAACTCTGTACCTGCTCTAATTAAAATGTCTATGAAAAAAATGTTCAGCATTTTCACATTATAAATGGGAATAATTTAACGTGAAGGTTCCAAATTGTTATACGGAGAGCTGTTTATCTACTCGCGTTATTATCTAAATCAATGTCCCTGAATGAATCGTCCAGTAGGGCACTTCCAGAATCTTGGAAAAAGTAGGGTTAATTCTTCTGATTGCCACTGGCATCGCCACAAAAAGAGAGCAAAATGTTGTGGACACCATTGGTTTCTTGTGCAAAGGTATATCACGCAGGTAATAGTGAGGCGATAAGAAATATGTGGAACTTGACTGTTCGGAAATTTTTACTTGGAACTCATCATATAATCCTCACAACATTTTTAGTTATTGCTAGCTTTTATTAACTTCTAGTTTTGACAACATGGCCATCCGTTTCTGCAATTCCTTTCTTTAACAGAGTCTTTTTTTCAAACATTTTCACGTCTAAGTGGTCATATTATATGTCAGGGACAGGTACAGCCTGGAGCCAGAGAAGTAAATGTGATAACAAGAGTAGAAAATTCTAACTTAGAAAAAATGCTAATCAAGAAGACAAGCCAAGGATTCAGTCAGTTAGAATTGTCACCATCCTGTCTTTTCTTTCACCACTTTGCTGATCGGTGGCAGCGGTATTTTCTCTTTTATTCCTCAAAGGCCTAGTAAAGACCTGGAAGAGTAAAATTCTTCCTGACCCTTCAGAAAGTGTTAAGATGTGTGAGATGTTTTCCCTTTACTATCCCTATTCTCATGGGAAGGATGTATTCTCCTTTCACTTCTTCTCCAAGGAAAAGAGTGTTTCTCACACAAACTAATCTACTTGCACTATATTATCTCTTTTTTTTTTTTTTTCCTAGAGTACACTTGTTTTTAGGGACAGGCTTCTATTTATTCTGCCTAACTTCAAGCCAGTACCGGCAAACTGAACCCAAAATCCTAACTAAATTGTGAGATCTGCAGTCACGCTTTCATCCTATTAACTGCACAGGAATTCTGTAAGAAGGAAATAATTCACACTGTGCTGGCCTGTGCCAGCTCACTTTGAGACAAGGATATAGTTCGTTATTCGATCCACTTAGTGATTCAGGGGTTTTTATTGCTCAGTTTTTATAGAAAAATTCCAACTTACGATCTCTGTTGATATCTCTGGAATGCAAATTCCTTATATGGCCTACGATACAAACGTACAATGCATGAACTGCTCCATTAAGAGTGAATCCCTTCTCACAGCAGTGGGGTTTTGTAGTAAAACGGTTGTAAGAAGGATTAGAAAGTAGAATAATACCCGCGCATAGAGTATTCTTTCTGACCTGCAGGTGATTTGAAACATACATACAGATGTATGTCTATAGAAAAAGAGGTACAAAATATATTTAAAATAATTTGCTAAAGTATTCAGTTATTGAGTAATAATAATTCAACAGTACTAATCAGTGTTAGATTATTATTTTCTTTTCTATAATTTTATTAATATAGAAGTAGTGGACTAAACCCTATTCATGAATCACAGATTAGAAAATGTGTTGTCGCTTTCAGATTCAAATCTGCATGCTGAAGATCATTACATTCTGCTAGTTTAGCATTACTTCCTATAAGATGACAGTATGAGATATTTTAAATTTGAAAAGGTCTGTTATTTTCTTATTTCAAAGATAAAAGGTTTAATGAAGTTTACTTTTCAAAACGCTATCTACAGGCTGTCTACACGCAGTTTGTCCTCTGCAGCAAAGGCAGTATATTCCACAAGCCTACGATTCACAGTGTGGTAGTTCGAAGATCATTGCTCAGAAGACAATAGCGAACTCAGAAACTGCATTGTCTTTTTGATGAGTTGGTAACAGCGGCCTCTCCAGGCTTCGGTCAAAGTGCGTTATTGTACTCTGTGTGAAGACTGTAGGCATGGTTCATGTTTTAAGTGTGGCAGCGGCTATTGTTAAATCGCACCAGCTAATCATTATTATGTCTTTGAAGAGACATCTACTGCCATCAGAGACTTGAATGATATATTAATATTTGTTTTGTCATACCATATGCAAACCCAGGGACGGCATATATGTAGTCTGTCAGTCTCAAGGTGGCGCTGCTCCGGAAAAGCAAAGCACATTCTCGTCACCAAATTGGATGTGACTGAAAAACATGGGATCGGAAGCATCTTTTAGATAACGTGGATGTTCTGTAAAAAGACTATCTTCAGCTGTAAAAAAAGTTACATGACATAGAATAGCTTAAGAGAAGCAAATTTTTGAGAAGTACTTCTTCCTTTTCTGGGTCTTGTTGAGATAGTTAGTACAGAAAATCCTGTGCGTGCGAGGAAACCAGTTTTATCAACGCACAGTACCGCCAAAGGTTTGAACAGTTGGCCTGAGAGCCAAACTTCTCTGTTACTCCTTTTGGCGCTGAAGCTATGAAAACCACAGAAATTCTGGCAGGCTGGCATCCCTCCCAGACATACCGCTGACAATAGACTTGATATACTGTCGGAGTGGTGCCGTTAGAGGCAAGGATCTCCAGAAGCAGATTATACCATTTAACATTTGATATCCTAGAATTTATTTCCTTGTGCTAGAACTTTAGGTCCTGATTTTTGTTCTGTAATACTGAATTCTACTTTTTCTTCATACAAACGAAAGCACAGAATGGAAAACAATAGTTAAAACAGTTAAAAATAACTTTTCAGTATATCCCTTACTTAAGAGTTCTCTCCCAGGGATCCTCACAGTCTTATTTATACAGAAAAGAAACTGTTCTAATCTATGATATGGATGTTTTGAAACACAAGACTATTTTTTGTGCAAGTCTGTTCAGGGGATTAGCAGGTAGCATCTCGTAACCTAAAGTGTCCCAAACTTCTTTAAAGTTGGGACAGTGTTTTGAGAACCAGTAGATTTTTCAAACTGTGGAACGCTGTTATTTATTTTCTGCTGTTGATTCCGTCTCAAAGGCCCTTTTGTTATTGGTATAAGTTACTGATGTCAGCTTGGTCGTTCCTCAGGTTTGGATATATATTATTCATTCGACAAAATTCCTCCAACTGAAAGAGAAAAGCAAGTTAAAATATTTGTTTGAAAGCGATGTTAAAAACTGCATGCAGTGGAGGAGGAGTCTTCTTAAATGAAATCCATAAAAAACCACTAGCAAACACAAAAAAAATGGCAGATATGACTTGGAAAATGACAATTTTAGAGTAATTATAAATGAAAGGCAAAGTGCTATTAAAGTTAAAGCAATGTTATTAAAAGATGTGCTAATTTTCAGTTAAATTTTCTGTAAAAGACCAATTAGTTTAAAAGGCTTGACAGCATTAACTGCAAAACATAAGCACTCTGGTAATTATACTTTAAAAAATGATTGAACAAATGGGAAAGCGTCCCCAAAATGTTTGAAAGAGCTGCCCTACAATTCCGGAGCGCAGGCTAGATGGCACTGCTAGCTCAGATATCCATGTCAGAATTTCCTTGCTGTTTACCCAGTTTCAGCGTCTATGATGCATTTCCTTTTTTCTGTATTTGGACTGCACCTACTTCATATTCTCATTCCCGATGCCGATTAGAGCGATGTCGTACAGATGTCCAGTGTGGGGTTCAGTTAATGGCAGCAGCAAACAAGTATTGCTTCAGTTGTGATTTTACAGTCAACAGAAGGGATTCACTACCGTCACTGGAAAGTGTCTTGTTACTTTAAGTACAGCAGCACCTTTCCAAAGGCATTCTGTAGATCGGTTTCTTATGAGTACTGGCATATCCAGGCCATGTACCCTCCCACAGAGCAAGTAGAAGATCACTCTCAAATTAATTCCAGTGTATTATTATTCCAAGGGAAATGGATATCGGCTAGTTCAGCTTTTCAGTGTCCCCCCAGTTCCAAATTGGCAAGAGGTAATGAGAGGAGTCTGATTTTCGTGGCAGTCGAAAGCGTGGACAGACGGGTTTTTCCTGAGGAGTGTTAAATATATTAGTACAGGAGGAAGTAACCCTATTTAGCAGAAGGTGACAAGTTACCGCTTCCTCTTCACCCATCCTTTCTTCCTTACGGTTGGGCATTTTCTGATCGGTTGCAATGCCAGAGCAGTCCGTCCTGAAAGTTGGAATCTTTTCACTCATTGATGGCAAAAAACCAAAACCCATCGTTTGGCTGCACTCATCCATCTGATTAAATGGTGACATCCACATCAGTCATGGTGTGAAGCCCAAATTAAGCCATTGTTCCAAGATAAATGTTGCCTCCTTTGCTAATAAGTGTCTTAGCTTTGCCTTAACATTTGTCTAGCAGTGGGAGGCCTTTCTCCGGTGGCAGCAGTCTGTTCCATCGACAATAGACCTGATTCTTTTCTCATTTGCATCAGTTTCATAGTCGTGTATGGCTCCCAGAGTTACTCCCGGTTGGTACATGACATAAGTCAGAATTGGGCCCATTATGTCTTAATTGCACGGGGATTTGGGGGGAGGGGTGTATTTTATTTTATTTTATTTCTATTAATGAATTTGTGACAGGTGCCTGACTCGATACATTATTTTACTACTGCTTTCATTTCTCGGTTTAATATGAGATCTGTAGTAAAATGAGCGATATGGCCACAGTATAATTTCTAGACATAAGTCAGAATTGGGCCCATTATGTCTTAATTGCACGGGGATTTGGGGGGAGGGGTGTATTTTATTTTATTTTATTTCTATTAATGAATTTGTGACAGGTGCCTGACTCGATACATTATTTTACTACTGCTTTCATTTCTCGGTTTAATATGAGATCTGTAGTAAAATGAGCGATATGGCCACAGTATAATTTCTAAGTAGATCAATTTCTCAGTAGATCATGCTCTAGTGAGCTACAACTGAATTTACGATAAGGGGTAATTGTGCACTTGCACAGTACAAAATTCAGATGAGCTAAGAGTATATGTGTTTAAATCTTGGATTCTGGCTATAGTTGCTATAATTTGAATTACAGAATAAAGAGAGAGAGAAAGAGTTGGAAACCAGTGAAGGCTGGCCTAATGATACCTCCTAAAGAGTAATGAAATTATTAGTACAATTTTAGACTTTTGCATGTTTTCCCAACCACTGCAAGTCAGCAGTCTATAAAAACAGGCTATTTCACACGAACCAGCATCCATCAGTCTTAGAGCAGGTGAACATTTCTTACCATAGCTGGCCTCATTGTAAACCAGATTTGAAAAATCTACCAGTTTTATATGCTTTGCTTTTGTTTCGTGTTCTTCTATCTTGATTTATAGATGTAAAACTGAGAATAGCATTTTTGAATAATACTGAATATCACTACTTAGAGAAGAAAAAGGAATCAAAAGTACTGAATAAAAGAGTGGGGAAGGCATGAGAAAAGATACTGTTGCAGAAAATGGTATGCTTTTGTGAAGATGTGTGCTTAAAGTGCCATATAGAATATGTTGAAGCACATTTTTACTGAAATGGCTTTTCCAGCTTCTACAATTGCAGTGCCTCCAACCTCTAGATCTGGCAGAATTTGGCTTTATATCCGTGAAACCGGTGTCGAGTAGCATTGCCGCCTAACTGCAGGAGCGCAGGAATTGTGCTAATTATTTTAGTTCTGAGTGGTATATAGTATACACTGAGAAAGGCTAAGAAAAGAGACTAAATTTAATGATGATTTTTTTATTCTGAGTACTTCCATGTTGGAAAAGTATAGTACAGTGGGAAGAGTTGCCAAAGAGGGCAACTCTGATTCTCACCTCAGGGACATCAAGGAAGAAGTAATTGAAGAATAAACAATCGTGCCTGAACATCTTCTCTCTCTCACCATGGCAATTCCTATTCAACATCATGTAATCACTCCAGACTTACATTCCGGCAAGGGGTCACATTGATTTTTCTATATGTTAAGAAAGGTTTGAGCAGTAACACTTGAATTGTTACACAGTGCATCCACATACGTAAGAGCTGATTTGAGATTAGCTGCTGTTTTATACTAACTGAATCTTCCTGAACCCCTGCTAATGTCAGACAGCTCTTTACAGTACACTTTGTATTTAAAATATGTAGTGCCTTACCCCGGCTAATTTAAAATAATTGGAGTTGATGAGATGCAAATATTTGCTTTAGGGCATGTATAGCAATAAAAATATGTTCCTCTCATTTTAATTTAGTCAACAGGTGAATGGCATATATGCCTATGTAAATAAGCAGAGAAGCTTGAAGTTACGAAACTTCAATGTAACAGTGAAAAACGTTGCCACGTAGAATTCATTTTCTCCTGTTTTATCTGTCATCACAAGTGAACAATAAAACTGAGGTTTCATTATACAAAGGAAGAATATCAAAGTAACATGGATAGGAAGCCAGTTCTGCTTTTTGATCTCAGGATAAAATATTTCAACCTGTACCTCAGTTTATCCACGTATTAAATACAATTACATTACATGGATAGGGCAATGAATTTCATTGAAAAGTATTATTTAAAAAGTATTACCTTTGGACAACAAGCACTGTTTGAGAATTCAGCATTCATTTTTACTTTGTTGGATTACAGGCATTTGTTCCAAGTCCTAAATTCAGCAAAAGTCACAAATCTAGCACCGGAATCCACCAAGCCAGTAATGTTAATCCTGGGTACTCTACAGTGAGCTCATTTTCTTCTCGTATGTCCCCCACACTCGCAAAGGTTCTGAAAACACAGGCATTAGTGACATTGCAAGCGATGGTGTCTCCTTTTTTTGTTCAACATTATTTTTTGCCCAGTACGTTGCATTGCAGATATTTAACTGAGTATCTCTGAACTATACCAGTATACTTTTAAGTGAACTTGAAAGTCATTCATCTGGCATTAAATTAATATTTAAAATACCCATTGTTTGCCTGACAGACCAGCGATGCTACAGATGCTGGCAAAATGTCAGTGTGGAGTAAATCTTCCCTAATAAACCACACTTACCCTATACCCTAGAGTTTTTTAAAAGGACCACCAGGATCCCAAACTCATCATACATTTATCTGGAATGAACTCAAGATGTTTAATTGATACATGCTTATGTCTGAACACTGTCAAGTCTCGTAATAAGATGTTTAGTACAATACATCAGTTAGACTGCTAGAGTCCAGCCACAGTAATAAGTAATGACATTTGCAGCACAAAGGCAGCTCCCCAACGAATTGGTGACAAGAGTAAAAAGGCAATCTAGCCTGTGTAAGCTTTAAATGTGGTCTGAATTTTACAATTACATGTCCTAAAGCCCATTATTAGACATGAAGGCAATGAGAAGGAAAGCAGTCATTGCATCACTACTAACACCAATTATAGGAAACATAAATCATTCAAATTTTTGTACTTTAATAAAAATCAGCCTGAATTGGTGTTTAAAAGGAAGGATCTAGTATAGGAGCCTAATGGGATAGAAGAAAATAGAGTAATTGGAGGCTGCTGTCTTTTCACTTTCTATATAAAATTATTTGAAGAGACAGCCAAGAACTTTAAACAGCAGAAACCCAGAAAAGTTGTAATTTGGATGTCTTCAGTTGTGACTTTAATGGTGTTTGCTTAAAGAGCTTTCTTTTATCTCTGCAGACATACTTCAATGACAATATCCTCACACTGATACGGACATTGGTAACAGGAGGAGCCACACCAGAGCTGGAAGCGCTGATTGCTGAGGAAAATGCATTGAGAGGAGGTTACAGCACGCCCCAGACACTTGCAAACAGGGACAGGTGTCGAGTTGCTCAGTTGGCTTTGTATGATGGGCCGTTTGCAGACCTAGGGGTAAGATCACCAGGGAAATGTACGACCGAGGCTGGTCTGCAATCTATTTGTTTTCTCTCAGATGGAGTTAAAAATCTATCTTAATTGGCGTATAATTTCTATTATTTAATTTAATAGAGCTTTTGGATCGTTTGGCAATTTACAGCACGGGGTGCCAGGTTTGCTCTTAGCCTTTTTAAGAAGCTATGTGACTTCCCAGGCTCCTTGCCTGGGTATTTCATACAGAAAATCCTGTGGTTCTTCTTAGTTGTCAGCTAATGAGATGGATGAGCTGACTCGGATGATATAACCATTCTAACAATAATCCAGTGTAAACATGAGGAATATCTATACCTTTGTTGGGATTTGATAAGCTTATTTAGTCTTTCCACACAGCTTCCAGTTCGTGCTTAAAATCTGCTTATTAGCTTGAAAACAAAGCTATAAGGTTTGTTTTCTGCTGTTTCTGGATGAACTAAAAATCTTGCAAAATCCTGATTTTCTGACATTTTGACTCCACTATCCTAAGAGTGAAGTAAATGATGATGATGTAAGATTTGATATTTCTTAAATTAACCTTGTGTTCACCAGCTCTGTTCAAAAAGAATGGAGCGACCTCCTTCACAGCAGTGACAGGGAATCCCCGTTTCAGGGTTAAGGGTGGTGAGAGTGCACAGACAGAAGTAAACAGCCTTTCAGTTCATGTAGAAGTCCACTCATAGCTGAGACTAACAGCTCATCAAAACACTTGGGCATGCGGCGTAACGTTTCCACAAATAAAACAAGCACTACCAATCCTTCAAACGCTATTTCGCCAGAGCCTCAGTTGCACTACATCAGTGAAGGCAGCATGCATTAACACTCATCACTACTTAAGAGTCAATATTTTAGAGATACAAATCATCAAATCTAAACTTTTTTTTGCTAATCAAAACATTTTATATTATTTATGAAAAATGGCATACAGTTCATCATTATTTTAAAGCGGGAGATATTTTATTATCCTTTTAACCCCTCAGAACTCCAATTTCTGTTGTGCTCCCTGGTGAATTTATTTGTCTAGATGACAGCATGGCTACTTCCAAAAAAGGGTCAGAAACACTAACAATTTTAATACCACAGTTAACGTAATTCGTAGAATATGCATTGTTTGGTACCAAAATTTATATTACCAGCTTAAAGCAAATCACTCACTCTTCCCAATTTACCGTCTTTTCATGGACCAAGGCTCTCCAAAATAACAATGACTTTACATAATTATTTATTTGAAATAAAACATTTAGATTATTCATTTCCTTGGGTAAAAGATTCTCAATTGTGACAAACAACAGACTGTCTAGACATTGTCCTTTTTGTACAGGCTCTTACTGAAAATCCTGTTCCCTGACATTGTGTTAACAGAGAAAAGGAAGGAAAAAAATGTGCTGTTCTCTCCGAGATCTATTTTGTAAAGCACTGAAAACATACAATATGCTTTGCTTTGGAATTTATCGATTACGGGATGCACATCTAAGTACTCCCAGCCAATGCACTAAACGGTAAGTCCAGTCGTTAAGAACACCTCTGCTTCACTGTTCTTCAGTCTTCTTGGCGAGGAAGTTCCCGGTGCCTGGAATAAATCTAAAAAAGAGCTTTCTCCATTTTTTACATAACTTTGCCACAAAAGCTAACTCTTTGAGGACTTCATGATGACTCTTTAGCTGAGTTTAAATCATAGGCTGGATATCATAGCATAAGTTTGCAGCTAATTTAAATCAAAAATTTTTAAAATAAATTTTCAGAACATATCTTTATCTTGTTTGATTTATGATGATCCACTGCTTGCATATAAGGAAAGGACTTCAGTTTGCTTATATCAACCAGCTGTAAGTTACTGGATAATAATTTAGATTATAGTAGCTAGACTTCCTTTTTTCTGAATGGCCAGAAAATGCTCCTGTGGGCTTCCCGTTGGTACTATCTGTATCTAATCATCATTTCTTCCAGTAAATGGAAACCCTTCTCTTGGCAGGCTGCATTTTTACTTCAGCAGCACCAAGGCTGACCTCAGTGCTTTAAATAGAGCAGACACATTTCCATCTTTGCAAACTGAAGGCCATTTAGCAGCTTACTTGAATTGTGTCTTAATTAAGTGCCTACTAGAAATACACACACGGACCCACACCAGAACTATCACAAATCTACCATCTGTTACTGTTTCATTCTCCACAAAAAGCATCATTATTGGGTGAACATGGCAATAAACAACCCTGCAGCCCACCAAAGCAGTTTCTTCTGTAAGGATTCGGACAAATTGGGTAGAAAAAATGATTTTCAGTTTAGATTTACACTGTACTTGCTATACTTGGGATTATTTGTTGGATTAATAAGTGACTTCTGTCCCTGAGGCAGCTAAGCCAGATTTCTTAGGAGCACTTTCTTTGAAAAGAAGTTGTGAGCTTCATGATCTATTTTACTCATTTCTTGCTTGGACAGAAAATGCCTATTGCCTTGCTCAAATATGTTTTTCACATGCATGAAAAAATTTAGCAACAGGGTCTATAAGTCCTTTCTGTCCTGAAAGGGGTTTAGTTGAAGGTGAGGATTCATGAAATTGATAGAGTTTTTATTTCAGGCCTGTGATGCATACTTAGCAATGCTGGATTCTTGGATGTGCGGATTTCTCTTTATAAATGTTCTTTGAGGCCATGAATGTACATGTGAAATGAATGAACAAAATTAACCTCACTGCAAATTTGCTGATATATTTTCCTGAACTTGTTTTATGTACAGTCACAATCCAAACATAATTGTATCCCTTGCTCTATTGACAGTATTTAAATATTTAAAAAATATATAGTAATTATGTATTTAAATGTAACTGCACCTAAAATCCTCCTCTCCCTGCTTTTCAGCCATTCTTTTAAATACCGTTGCTGGTGGGTATGTTACTGGTTTTTGTCAATATGTAAATCTGTTTGCTAGAGTCATTACATTACGGTGCAGCTAGAAAAAGGAGGGTGATTTGTATGGTGTCTTCTCTGAAAAACCATGACATGATTCACTTGAAGAACATTCTACTCAGACAGTATGTCTGTGCAAGAGAAAACATACAAAAAGTGATATCTGACAGAAGAAGGTCCTAAATCACAACGGGTATTATGTGAGCTAAAACTAGGTACAGATTGAAGGAAACAGAAATGCAAAAATCTAGGTAAATGTTCATGAGATAACAACTCTAGAAGAAATTTTTTAGTACAAATCTAAACCTGCTTTCTCTTTCTTTCTTTCTTTCTTTCTTCCTTTCTTTCTTTCCAGTTATGTTATCACAAACCCACCGTATGAATTTGAGCTTGTGCCGACAGACTTGATCTTCTGTTTGATGCAATTTGACCACAACGCTGGCCAGTCCCGGGCCAGTCTTTCTCATTCCTCCCATTCCTCCTATTCTTCCAGCAAGAAGAGCTCATCAGTTCACTCCATCCCATCAACAGCAAACCGACCGAACCGCACCAAGACCAGGGATTCCCGGGAAAAACAGAAGTATGTGCAGGAAGATAGACTTTGATATGTGTACCTGCTCCCACTGTGTGTGAAACTTGCATTCACCACCCATTCTCCCCAGTTAATGTTTCCAGCAGTAATGTTCCCTGTTTTCCCATGGAGTTCTCCCTTTTTGTACACATATTTTGCATATGTATGACAGTGTGCATGTGATTGTCATTTTTATTTCACCACCATAAAACCCTTAAGCACAACAGCAACAAAGCAGACGGACCAAAAGTTATTTATGATGCTAGGGGAGAAAAAAAAAATTTCTAAACCCATAGGCACACTGAAAACATAAATAACTCACTGCAGTTACTCGACATATCAGAAAATAGAGTATATTTAACATGAACACTTGCTCTTGATGTCAGAGTTACACAAAGAAAGTCATTTAGTGCAGAAGTGTTGATGTATGTTGCAGTAGGTTTTTTTTATATTCATATTTACAGGAGTTGCTACATTTATTTGAAGCTTATAAAACTAACCCATTGAAAAAAAAACACAAAAAACCAAAAAAAAATCATCAACCAAAAAAATCCCTACTGATTTCTCACTCTCAAAGCTTATATTGTATAGGGCTTATACTCTTTGTATAGATTATTGCTACACACCTGCTTTATACCAAAGCAACATCAGGGACTTTTCTGCTTGTTTAAGGACTTTCTCTAAAATAGTAGCCTTTCGGAGATAGTATCTTTTCCCTTTAACACTGAAATTGTCTAGGCATGGAGTTGTAAAACTCCAATGGTTTAATTTAAGTTTAGAAAGAGTCTAATTGCATATTAAATTATTATTCTGTCTATTTATACTGCCACATGAATAGCTATATTTTCTTTCACTTTTGACATTTGGGATAAAAAGCCATATGTATCATAAATATTGGATGTAAGTCATTAAAAACTGCCTTACTGGGACTTTTACATCTTTAAAAGGTGAATTAGTCACCTTATGTACAGAATAAATAATGTTCAGAAAAGAGCAAGCATTTTTCTATGCTTAAGTATCAGATCTCGAGGGACTTTGTTCCTTTCCCCAGATGGTAGTTCAACTTTTCGTAGTTAGAGTGGTGGTATAAATCTTCCAACAAGAGTCCTAATATGCGAAGATCCTCCAGACATCCTGCTCCATGTTCTAGCTGGTTCTTTTCAACGGGCGCATGCCAGTATGCAGGAATACAGGGGAAGACAACTGAGTGCCTTTAAGGTCTCTCCCATTTGGGAAGAAAAGGTGCTATGCCCTAGACAGCTGATGAGCAGAACAAGAGGGCTGGGGTGGAAATATCCACTGTGCGGAGGCATCATGTTCTAGGCACTTGCCGGAGCGTGGTTCTTGCAGATTCTCACCAATGACACACCTAGCCAAACAAAAATCGTGGCAGGGAATTAATTAAAGTAGCGGAAGGGAAGCTATCCTAGTCAGCCATAGAAATGATACTTCAAGCTTGTTTTTTTAATGTCAAATGCCAACCTTTTGAAATACAGAATTAGTTCTAGGTGGTATGAAGAGTTTCCCAGGGTAGGGAGGCCAGAAACACGTACCACCTTCCCTGGCTACCCAGCAAGAAAGCATGCAGACAGAAAATAAGTATTTGGATGCGGGAGTGATTAGCATTGTAACTGCCAACCCGGACAAGGTGCTTTTATGGTTAGTGTTGTTTTCTACCTTCCCCTTCCCCAAGCATGATAATTTTGAAGATTTGCTTGCTGTGTGAATTGACAATGAAGCCAAGCACTTTTACTGACAAAACCTGGAACCATCTAAGTGGGCTACAGAGAGTACCACTGTGCAGTGTTAAGCATAATGATTGGAATACAGAATATATGTGTGCGCGCATTCAAATGCAGCTGTAAGTCCTATCACCGAAATACGTTGCAAATTATCGATGCTCCCCTACAAACAAGTCTATTACAGTTGCTCTTCATCATAAAGACAAATTCACGTGTTTCTTTTTGCAAAGAAAGTTACCATGTTTTGCCCTAAGAATATTTATTACTACAAGGATGTGCCAGTTAAAGTGCTCAACAGGAAATATGACAGTTTAAAAGCATTGTAAAACTTACATAGCTTACTTCTTTTTCTAAAGTGCAACAAGGATGAATAGAATGGGCCAAGGTATGACAATTAATGGTTCTGCATGACCTAGCAACTGCTGTGGGTTTCCTTCTATAACTTTGTCCTTGTGAAAACTTGTGAAATTAAAAAAAAAATAGTTACAAACTTTATTCAGTTATTGGTTTGTTTGTTTGGTTGGTTGTTTTGTTGGTTTTCTTTTGCCTTTTTTTTTCCCTCCAAACCAGAAGTAAAACTGGCTGCTGCTGCTGCTGCTGCTGTTGCTCAACCCTGTTTTATTTTTTATCCTCTCATCTGCTTGCCTTTCTAATTGCACGTGTCCTTTTGTAAACACCCAGGTTCCTGCTCAATGAAGATGCCTACCCTGGTGCAGACATGACTTTAATTTCCCATTCCTCATTACAATTCCTTCCCTCCCTTCCCCTCCCTACTCCCCTGTCCCCCGTGTATGTTCATGAGCATCTTTTTATGTTGGCAATATTGACTGAAGATAGTCGAGAGCAGTTATGCATTTTGGAAGAATGTTAATGGCTTTGACACCAAAATGCTTTTCCATTAATGTTTTATCTGTTTTCCATTTAGCAGAGGAAGGAAGGGTGTTAATCTGAAGCCACTTGTCACATACTACATAATTATTTTATCCTAAAAAAAAGTATTTGTATCTTTAATTTCCCATTCCTCATTACAATTCCTTCCCTCCCTTCCCCTCCCTACTCCCCTGTCCCCCGTGTATGTTCATGAGCATCTTTTTATGTTGGCAATATTGACTGAAGATAGTCGAGAGCAGTTATGCATTTTGGAAGAATGTTAATGGCTTTGACACCAAAATGCTTTTCCATTAATGTTTTATCTGTTTTCCATTTAGCAGAGGAAGGAAGGGTGTTAATCTGAAGCCACTTGTCACATACTACATAATTATTTTATCCAAAAAAAAATAGTATGTATAACTGTGCAGCTCAAATAGAAAAAATATAAACAGTGTACATTAGAGAAGCAACTTGTCTACTTTGTGAGCAACAGAAGAGGAATATCTAACATGGACGCAAATCTGAATTCTTCAAATCATATTGAAGCCTAATTCTCCTCTGTCTTCTGTCCTAAAGTCAGAAGTCTTAAAGTTTTGACTTTTAGTTATACCATGTGCAGTTTTCACTGCTAACTATAGTCAAATTGACCGAATAGTTTATTACAGTGATGAAGATTTTCTGATACGGATATTCTAATGAAATTGGGAGGTTGGTCATTACAAGTAGAGGAATGTTTAAATCAACTATGTTATGTTGTCAAATTTTTTTATATTGGAAAGTAACAGGAAATCTCCCGTTTGTTCAGAAACCTATCCCAAGTCAAACAGTCTTAGTAACTACCCTGGTTAGGTTTTGAAAGTGGAAAAGCAGCACCAATGTCAAGAGATGACATTTTAGAGCTTTAAATGGAGGTCCTGCCACTTACATCAGTCCCAGCATGGTTTCGACAAGGGAAACTAGGTTCTTAGTAACTTTGTTGATCTGAGTGTTGACACAAAACCACATCGAGCAAACCTGCAGGTTCTTGGCATGGGTTCCCACTGGCCTAAACTGGCAGCGTCAGGCATTTTCCAGTGAAATTACCGTTGTCAAAAGTAAGAACTTTGCTAGTTTAAAAAATAAAAAAATCAACAAGAGTTGATCCAGAATGGCATTTTTGTCCCAAAACTTTAGTTGCCTTGGGGCAAAATAAAGACCTTCACAGAAAGTAAGAACAGTTTCTTCTCTCTCCCTGCAAATTACTTACTGCCTGCTATATGTAAAATATTCATCTGCCAAACAAAGAATTGCTGTGGAGAATCTTTCATTACTTTTTTCTCATACAGGAAGAAATTGCATGGGAGAATTTTCAGCTTAGCTATAAACAAGCTGCTTATGTGGAGGGGGGGAGGCACACAAACACATACACACAGACTCATTTGAAACTGCAGGTGTCATGAAAGAAAAAAAAAAAGCATGTTTAAAACAATTGCAAGGTAACCTGGGATTATGGCGAGAACACAGATTTAGTAAATCTTTGTGTCATGTTTAGCTAGTGCTTTCTTTGCCTCTGCTCAGAAGAGAGGGTGTTTCACAGTGACATTTATTCAAATGTGATTACTCAGTCCAGAATTAATGACAGAAATTTAAAAGCACCAGAACAATAAATCTGTTGGAGAGAATTGCTAGAGTCTTACACAAGTTGAAGAAATCTGTATTTTGATCATTTTACTTTAGTTATTTATATCTTCTTATGCTGCAGGGAAAAGTCTTACACAAGATGTTAATTTTTATTTACTTGTAATAAGAGCATGAAGCCTTTAGAACCTTCATGGACACATTGGGGTGCTGATAGCCCATTGCAAACACAGGTGTTTGAGGGGAAAGTAAATGTTTTCTGCTTTCTGATACATGAAGTTACTTAGCTGTTCCAACACCTCTCAGGTGGTGCTGTCAAAAACAAACCCGTCAAATAGCGTAGGAAGATGAGGGACTCTCCTGAACAGCTCTTAATGAAATAGAAAACTATGCCTGTTCTCACTATAATGTAGAAACACATATGGTAAGGATCGACATGCCAAAAGGGAGAGAAACAGACTGAACATGACAGAGAACTGAAAAAAAGTTGGTGAATATAACAAAATATGAAGACTTAAAAAAAGGGTTTTCTGGACTCATTTAAAGGAAAGAGTAAGTAGTTTGTTTAAGATACATAAAAATCTGTGCTAAGACTTTGAAAGACGTATTGAAGTCAGACTGCGGGCGTAACAAAAAAGATTGAAAAGTGGGTAAGGGATTCAAGAAGGACATTTAGTAATTAGGAGCAGAATATCTTAGTGGCCATGAGTAAAGATGAGTGTCAAGCTCACATTTCAAAGGTAAGTATACAGGTCGATGGACTTTCACAGGCGATTCGTCATTATGTGGTCAAAGACAATTTTAACGGCAGAAAAGGAACAGGAAAGGTATAAAGCTGGGTCCAGGCATTTGATGCTGGAGATGATAATGCCTGGATCAAGGTTTCACCACTGGCAAAAAGAAATTTAAACAGAAAAAGAAATTAGAACCTACCAGTTTCTGCATTTATTATTTATTTTCTGTATTTATTACTTGCCAGGTAAAGGCAAAAAAAGACTTGATGGTGTCTTTTTAAAGATCAGCTCCCTGGATATGAGTTTTATTGTAAAGATTAGCATATAAATAATTGCCTTGTTTTGAAAATTCCAGGGAAAGCAGGGGAGATGGAAGTGCTTTACACTGGCTGCTGAGAAACACAGTGCAGTTCATCCCTGATCCTTAGCACTCATGCAGTTCTCCCCTTTCTTGCTATGAGATTGAATTAACTTGCACCAAGTTCTGTTTGTAAGGAAAGTTTGTGCACCATATGTTAAAAAAGAAGGTAGAGATAAAAGTTCACAGTGCTTAACTTGCCTCAAAATCATTTTAAACACAAACCATTAGAAAACTGTTAGTTTGAAATTGTTTATGTGATCTTGCAAGGCTTTTAAAACATGATAACCATCACACTTTACACCTCTCTGAAAGGTTAGTTTAATCGTAGATCACATAAAATTGGTTTCCACAAATGCATAATGGTTCATATGTCACACTTGAACTAAATGGTTTTTTAAATGGAGCTGAAATTATTTTGATGTGTACACATTCCCAGATTTTTTTTTTTCCTACAACCTTTCTTAAACCAGCCCCCATCAGGAACCATTCCCTTAAAGTCTCATTAATAATTCAGATGTTCTGATGACTTTAAAAGATCTATGGAATTGAGGCTTTTTTTTTTTTTAACTGCTTGACAAAAAGATAAATGAATGTAGAAAGAAGCAGTAGGAGTCTGGCAAGCTGTAGATCATCTCTGAACAGATTGTAACTTTATCATTCTGTCAGGAAGAATAATTTAAAGCACTTAATCAGTTAGCTTCAGTGTGCAGGATGTAGCATTATGAATTCCTATCATCCAATCTGTTCAAATCAAAGGGAACTTAATTATAATAGGTAAGAGAGAGAGAGGGAGAGAGATGGGAGATTGAGCATTGTTCAGACTCAGGCAACTTTAAGGTGGCCTGATTTACCTGATCACAAATGAGTAGGATATTTTAAAAAGAAGTAAAATACATTTTACAAAATGACAAGACAGTTGTTCTGTTTACCTTCAGTAATAAGCCACTAATGATTAATACGATTCCTTTTTTTCAGTTTAAATTTTTTAAAACACATAAGCACATGTAACAAATATATCTGCAAGACAACGACAACAACAACAAAAGATGGATTAAACCAGTTAGGGGTTTGTTGTTGGGGGCTGGAGGTGTTGCGTGTGGATCCTTAAAATCCATATCAAGTATAAGTGTTTAAATTTCATATTCATGAAAGTGACTGAGAAGTCCAGTAATTCTGGAAATCAATCCACTTCTTTAGAGGCCCTAACTTGGAATCTAGTTGCTTATTTTTATGCATTTATGCCCAGATATTTGTCCTTTATTCTTCCTCATCTTCCAGTTTCTATTCTCTGCTTCACCTCCTGAGCTTTTGCGCTCGATCCTTGGGTTTCTGAGGTGGATTTTGCTTTTATTTATTTGTTTATTTATTTATTTATTTATTTAAAATGAGCACTCCTTCCACTCCTGCCCTGATTCCAGCCCAGATACAGCAGCATTTCAGTGGTAAGCAAAAGTGGCAGTTTGTATTATGCAACTGAGACACTAAAGCTTCTGAAGTATTTTGGGTTCCCCATTGGAATGAGAGGTAGTGCATACATGTAAGAGAGCGGCTCTGATGTGCCCCCGTTGCAGAATCCCATCCCTGGAACCATTTGTGCCCACTCTCTGCACACCCGTCTCTGGAATTTGGGGAAGGAGGGTGAGCATGGAGACCCCTGTTCACAAATGCTTGTCAAAGCACAAGCACCTAACGACCATCAGCGACTCCAAGACCAGGAGTTTCTGAGTCTTTGAATAGAGCTACCCTGTAAAGTTGCACACGTGTAATTAAGAAATGACAGCAGTAATTGCTCTCTAAAGGGCTTACGAAAATTCTTTTGCTTTTTTTTTTTCTTTTGAGAATTTTAAGACGTTTTTGTCCACATCTGCGTATGAACAATGCAATACAGTGGTTACAACCATAAGCAGCTAGGGCATGGCTGCAATGCTGCAGCCTCTCAGCATCCTCGCTCCTTCCCACATTGCTCCCAGCCCACCCTAAATCAGTAAATTCTTCCTACGATCATGGAAACAGACACTGCCCAAAGATATAAAAGGAAGAGCTTCCCTTCTAATCTTCCTTCAAGTCCTTGCTTCCTTTGCCTTGCTGTCATGTATCACTACCAATCCATTCAGGATTAACTTGAGCCCCTACTACAGTCATCTGCAGCATCAGGCATGTTCCATACCCCTTCCCAAACTGGAAAGTTCAGCAGCGCCCAAGCAGCCAGGTTGCTAAGTAGCAATATAATGGCCATCCTGTGCAGGAACGCAGCCATCTGGCAGCGTGACTGCAAGCCCTAATTATTCTAGCACCAACTGCGGGAAGTTGTTCTTTACATTCTCCTGCATGATTTCTGAGCCAGCGGTAGTGACTACCCCGAGGCTGAGATGGTTCAGAGAAGCCTCTGACTCTTTATGGTGCTCCTCTGTATACGGACTCACATGCTCTCTTCTGCATTACCCTCATCCCATCTGCTCTCCTCGGCTTCTCAGTTTAGCCTTTTATTTGTATCTTTTTTTCAATAAATGACTCGGAGGGTGTTCACCTGAGCATGAAAAAAGAAAAGCTCTCTTACATTCAACAAGCAAACTAGCATATTGACAGTTTTCTTTAGCTTCTACTATCAAATCTGCAAACCTGTCATCCTCCTTTCATGAAAAGTATTTTCAGAGGTATTAATCTAATGCACTGTACTGCTAGTAATTAGTCAAAGTCACCTTCTATCGATTGTCTTTTCTCTATAAACTTTACTGACTGCTCCCCCCTCCCCCCC
>NW_008795129.1:772936-783090 GCF_000699145.1 Aptenodytes forsteri
ACCTTACTGATTTCCCCCCCCCCCCCCCCCCTTTTTTTTTTTTTGGTGTTTATGTGTTTATGTGCTTCACTAATTAAAACTCTCATTTTCCCTCCTTATTCTGTCTCTACCCATTTTGCTCCTTAGCAGAAAAGAAATGGTTTACAGATGAGCCGGATAATGCCTATCCCAGAAACATTCAAATCAAGCCCATGAGCACTCACATGGCCAATCAGATCAATCAATATAAATCGACAAGCAGCTTGATACCACCAATCAGAGAAGTTGAAGATGAATGTTGACTCCTTCGAGGCCAGAACTATTTTTTTACAGCCTGACAAACTTCATGAATGGTGATGTGACATTTATTCCTCTTACATGCTGAACCACTGATGGAGAAGTTAAGAAGGGCAAGCTTAATGGGAAAATAAAGTAGACAGATCTTTGTTTGTCTGCCTTTAATATTGCTTCCACGTATTTTGGAAACTATTTCATTTATAAATGAACATAATCAAAATTAGTCATGTATAGCCTCTAGCGTTTTAAATTATTTTTATTTATTAGAAAAAAAATATATTTTTCTTTTTTTTTCATTGTCAAGTATTTTCCCTTAAAAAAACTGCATATGTGGCCAGACTCCTAAGAATTAAAAAAACCCCCAACAAACCTCAGTCTTTGGCCTAAAGGAGAATGACGGTCACAGTTATAAGGACATGTAATTAAGGGTATAGCCTCTAGCGTTTTAAATTATTTTTATTTATTAGAAAAAAAATATATTTTTCTTTTTTTTTCATTGTCAAGTATTTTCCCTTAAAAAAACTGCATATGTGGCCAGACTCCTAAGAATTAAAAAAACCCCCAACAAACCTCAGTCTTTGGCCTAAAGGAGAATGACGGTCACAGTTATAAGGACATGTAATTAAGGGAGACAAATAATATATTTGCAAAAAGAAAAAAAAAGGTCCAACTTGTATTTTAGTAAATCAAAAAACAAAAGAAGAAAAAAAAAAAAAGAGAACAGTTCACCAAAATGTTTCTTTACTGGAGGATGTGTATTTTGTTCAGCATTGACACCAGTTCTTAATAAACTGAACTTATTTATTTTCAGAGTTTAAAGTCATATTTTTGTACATGTAACATTCTTCTGAAATATTCTTTGTTTTATTACGAAGCCCAGCATCCTCGTTAACTTTCTGCGACACTAGCGTAGTGAACATCACTACCCTAAACCGAGGGCCGTGTAGATAAGGTGCTCATAGGCAACACTTGCTGTCAATGGCAAATCTGGCAATTCCACTCTGCTTCCCATTAGCCACCAGCAGTTGCTATTTCCAGGAAGGCAAGCTTGGCAATTCCTCTTCTTTTGCCATGTATTACAGTGCTTTAATCCAGACTGCATAAATAGTGCATGAAATCATAAGTTATAAGCCTTCCCACCTACCATATTTTGTTGGTTCCTTACTTCAAAAGTGCTGATGGCCTTGCATCACTCTTGCTTATTTGGTTCAAATTCTTCCTGATATGCGTAGAGGTTTAGCTCCAGATCTTTGCACTTTGGTGATAGCTCATCACTTGGTAAAAGGCACACTGAGTCTCCTTTTGGTAAGTTCAGATCAGGATAAAAACTGGTTTAGCCTCAGCTCTATAATCTCACAACATGCTGTTCTCAGTTAATTCCGGCACTGAGCAACATCTTATTTTAGCAGTTGCTTTTTTTTCCCCCCCTCCTTTAATTTATTTTCACTTTGCTGGGACACCACACATAAAAGTAGAGTAATAACCAAATCAAAATAAAAGTAATGAATGTATTTATTATGCTAGCTTACAAAAGGCCTTTGATGGGTGCCTTTTGTGTCAGCAGTTTCACAAAGTTGCCAACAAGCTTTATAGCCATCAGACAAAAATGTGATGTTTCATATCTGTGCTGCAGTATCTATCCACCCAAGTATTTGATGTTCTAACTAACTGATTTAGTAACTTTCTCTGGCTCAAATTAGCAACATCTGACACAATTGTGTGAAGGGAAAAAAAAAAAAAAAGGCTGTGCTAATAAGGATTAAAACAAAAACATTGGACCCAATCATCAGGAAGGGCAGATTTTCATTGTGCAAGTTAACTTTAGGCTTTGTAATTTTGCAGAATTGTAAACACCACAATAAAACATACTGTGGTACTTATATCTTTAGAGAAATATCAGTGAATCAAACAAATACAAAGCAGATGAATTTATTGTGAAAACAATGATGTCCACTACATAATCCAACATTTAAGCTAAACTATCTCAGCTTTAATGTTTGTCCACTGGCTGCAGTACAAATATAACAATACTGCCACCTAATAGGCTTTAACATTTAAGCTAAACTATCTCAGCTTTAATGTTTGTCCACTGGCTGCAGTACAAATATAACCATACTGCCACCTCTAATAGGCTATTCTGGAGTGACATCTTGGACTGTGACTACTTTGTTGTTAAACTTTGTAGAATAGCTATTTAAAGACAATAACGAGAATTGTTAATACAGTATATGTAAAATTGGATTGTTTAAAATATTTCACTCTCCTACAAAGTAACAAAACAATTTAAGCAGTTTTTCATTATTATTTAGACCATGTTTAACCCATTTCACAGTCCCCAAAACAGAAAATGATTCTGGTGAGTTCTTCCAATCTATGCTGCTTCAGATAGTGACATGTTGTAATCTACATCCAGTTTCTGCATTGGGTCATGTTAAGCCTTTGCTTTGAAGTCAGTGCTCCTTTTTCATTTATGAACTGCGTTCATATTATAACCAGAGTGAAAAAAGCTGGTCCTGAGTACAGGAGAATTTTTGAAATTTGTATTCAACTTCACCAAGTACATGTGAATTTATTTCATTTTTTTCCCTAGAAGGCCAGTGTCTAATGTAGGGGCATACAACATTGTACTTCATCATATACAGCGCCATTTCTGACTGTCCTTCCTTCAGAAGTGAGCATTCACTGGATAAAAGATACTAATGAATCAAATACAACACTCCTACATAGCTAAGGTTTGTGTGTGTCTCTGTCCAGTTTAACTGTCACACCCAAAAATATCATGCTGCCAACTGCACATAAATAAAGACAAGATCTGAACACACTCACGCTCTCTCCCAGCATAGATGGTTCCATATGTAACGATAGATAGACAGAACAACACCTGTAGAGAGCAAGCGAGATGGAGAGAAACAGGTATAGTTATCATTTTGTGTTTCCCATTTATAGAAAAGCTAAGAGCAATCAATAATCTTTTCTTACTCCTCTTTTTGATGATCAAAGATGCAGGACTGACTTCTGACAATTAGATGGAGGAACACGTAGAAAACCTGTTGGAGATGTTTGACATTCAGCCATTAAAGACTACAATAAGGCCAGCGCCAATATTTGAATATATGAAGTTACATCAAGGCAAGTGGCTGGGAAAGTGGCCTAAGTGACAGCTGACACTCCACACGATGACTCATGTAGAAATAAGTTTTTGATCTTTATTAATAATTCTTACTCCTTTCTCAAAAGACAACAAAACCAGGGTGGGGGGAGGATTTTCAGCTTTTTCATTAATTGCATGCACAATTAATACAGGCTAAACAATTGTTTTTTGGTAACTTATGTATTGGGGGGTGGGTGGGGGAGAGAGAGAGAGAGAGAGAGAGAGTGTGTGTGTGTGTGTTTGCATATATGCATGTCCACACATACACACATATACGTGTGTGTGGATATATACATGCATATATATGGGGGTGTATATGTATTTGATACAGAGTCATAGAATCATAGAATCATAGAATCACTGAGGTTGGAAAAGACCTCTAAGATCATCGAGTCCAACCATCGACCCAACACCACCATGCCCACTAAACCATGGCCCTAAGTGCCTCATCGAAGGTGGTCATTATTTTTTTTTTTTGGGGGGGGTAAAGAAAGGCACAAAGAAAAAGAAAATACGTGACTTACAGGCTAGCACACGGAGGAATTGTACCTACTGGTTCCTCCTGGTTTGACTAAAAAGCAGCCATTCCTGTTAGTTATATTAGCGGTGCACTGACAGTACACTGCAGAAACCTCTCTCCCTGCTGAAGCAGGCGTGTGCTCCTGGCCCCTCCTCACACCCATGCCCATGCGTGCTCCCACGTTGCCAGAAAGTCTGCTGTCTCTCTGTCTCATGGGTATTATTTTAATTTGTCCCCTGAAGCCCATGAGCACTAAGACGAAAGGATAAAACCGTCCTCTGATGGGGGAGTCGTTTGGATGGCAAGTGCCAAGCACAGCAAAAGTTAAGGTGTAAAGAAAAGAAGATATTCAGAGTCTAAATGCAATTTTTAAGGCCTCGATGTGACTGTCTTACTGTTGCTTGTAAGATGATAAGTATACGATGTATTTATTAATAGGAAAAAAAAAAGATGCAAACACTTCCTTGTACTTTTCAAAAACTTCCGTCAGCTCCATTTTAACAGCTCTTCTTCTTTCAAATGGGCATCGATGGCCAAAGAGTAGGAAGTACATGTGGTGGAAAGTACAAACCCCTTGATCCGATGCATGATCAGTTATTCAGTGCTACGTGTTCATGGACAACGTTGTTATTCCACCTGTAACACAAAAGGACCCTGCAAGCCCTGCTAGCCCAAAAGCCAGGAGCGTAGGGACAGAGAAAGCAGGGGGTGAGAGGGACATGACACATCCTCAAGCAAATGTAAGCATGTGGCTATTTCCAACTCGTCTTTGATGGGAAAGCCAGTGCTGCTTATGCAAGGTGAAGGCCATGAGCTTCAGGATAATGAGGATCCCATGTAGCCTTATTAAGCCACATAGATGTCTTGAAAGAGTTGATGAGTCTTCAGCAGCTGGGGCTGTACATGCGGCCAGGTTTAGCCATACTAAAGATTTTTTTTTCCCCCCCTATTTTTGAATTTTAAAGAAAAAGGCCACCCAGTGACGCAGGCGGCATGGATGTGAAAAGACTTAATTGGCCTCAGCCAAATGTGGAAAAGGGGAAAAGTAGTTTGCATGTAATACACAAGAGACACTACAGAAGTATTGTCTATAGCCTTTTATTATAGGTTGTTGGGTGGCAGTGGGTGAGGTTGTTTGTTGTTGTTGTTGGGTTTTTTGGCCACTGTAAGCAAGATTTGCATTTCTTGAACTCTTCAGAGAGTAGGAGAAGAAGGGGAAAGTATAATAGCGTGTTCTCATTCAGAGAGGACTGTTTTTGTTGGGGCTTTTGTGTGTGTGTGTGTCTGTGTGTGTGTGTCTGTGTATAAACTACATCTCACAACTACTGCAATAATTGGATGCATGACAAAAAAAAAAGCAATAATTTACAAATGGGTAATTATGCATGTTTTCACTGCTTGGTCACTCACCGGTGAATCGATAAACATGTTACAACTACCCTGTTCTAGCTGACTCGCATGGGCTCAAAGTTAAACGCAGAGCAGGCACTTAAATGGTTTATCAAGAAGCAGGTTTGCAAGGGATTCTGGATCCCAATGTATTTGAAATGAACACATATTAAGGTCGGGGGGGGGGTGTGGTGTGTGTGGATTTTGTTTTTAAAGCTGTTACCTTTAACACCAAAAGAAGTGTGTGTCTCACCTTTCATTTCTAGTTTTAAATGTGCTTAAACAAAATAACCAAGTGTGTGAAAGGCGATGAACAGGACAAAGTGAAAACAGAAATCCTTTCCCTGTGTTACAGTGGATTGGCCTGGGAATATCTGTCAAAGTCAATGGCAAAGAAAAATTCAGGGGAAAGGACAGTTCTTTATATTCCTTCTTTTGTTTTCCTCTCCCTGCCATCTGAACCACCAATATCCCCAACATTTGAACAAGCACTTTTTCATTTTATTTTATTTTTTTAATTCTAAGGGTGTTTGAACAATCCCAGTCTTAGGGGATATAGTTTATTAAAATTCATTATATATGCACACCGGGTCTCCCAATATTCAGTTAGCAGGCATACCATTTGTAGTACTTTTGTACTGAGCAATACTAGTAGGTGTGGGTGCGACTCCCATCTGAAATAATAAAAGGAATGGAATAGGTGTTCAGCTGTGGCCACTGCCTAGGATAGTACATAGGCCTATAGTATTGACAGTTCTGCCCCAGCATTTATCAAAGCTCTATTTATATAAGTAATGTATCTATCCTGCACAGATATTCTCTGCTATAGAACATGCAGCCACATTGCAACTGTATAGTCTATAATGTGCAGTAGTCTATATAACCAAGGAAATTCCACTGAAGTTACCGGATAGGACTGCTGGTCTAATGTATCTGTTTTATGTAATGGTGTACTACTGTTAACTGTCAAAATGAGAAGGGGTAGAGGGAAGGAAGAAAATATAAAATATAAAATACTTTTTTATCACTTTGGGTCTAATTAAGAACAATATCTAACTTAAGAAGCTAAACACAGTAACGCTGCATCTAATTAGAACCTTAGTGAGGTTGAGAGAAAGCTCCTTACTGCTTCCGTCAATGCATTTTAGAGGCGATCTTTATAACAAAAAAAGGCAGTTGAATACATGTAATAGAAAACATAGATTTTTCAGAAACCAAAAATTTGGCATATGAGCACTTTGTTGACTGGACAATAACTAACAGGAACCACATGAAAAGGTCAGCAGAAGTTATCTCAAGTTTTCCTTAAGTAGCAGTTAAAAAATGCCGCTTCTGCCATGGTATAGCTTGGGACACACACGCTTAGCCAGTGCAAATAACCTAACCTCTGTCCAAAAAAAAGAAAAGTTGGTATAACTTTAACTTTTGCATTTCTGTAGAGTTCAGGACTGATGGTTGGTTTTTTTCTTCCTTCAGAAAAAACACACAAATGCAAACACATATATACAATATATTTTGATGGTTACACATGTCTATTTAGTTCTAATTTGGGAGTTGGGATGGGGGGCACACTGAGAACCAGCTATCATCTTAACTTAAAAGTTCATCAAGAAAAAGGAGCATGACTTCATCATTTTACTTTTTACCATTATGGGTTGGTGAGAGAGAAGAAATGCTGGTGCTCAGAGATGATCTACCTGACTTTGTCATATGTAATATCCAGTGATAAATATATTGTCCTGTAAAAAGGGTTTGTACATAACTTGTACATGGTTTCATTTTGTATTTTTCTCAGATTAAAATTTATGTATTTGTGTTCTAAAAGCAGGAGAGATTGCTGTGTTTTCTTTTTTCTCTTCGAGACAGGCTGTGTCCCATAAAGTTATACAACGTGTATCACGAAGTCATGAATAATACTTTGTTCACAAAACCAATGCTATTAATACTTTGAACTAAGACTAACCCAGCTGCCTTTCTCTCTTGCTCCAGAATCAGCCCCTTCCTAATAATAATTAATACCATCTGCCGTGGAGGATGCTGTGAGGGCCGTAAGTGAATAATTCTGCAGTAACAATAAACGTCACCCTAACACCAGTTATGTAGTCAAATACAATTATAATCTGGCATAATTTAGCTACTTTACATGGTTGAACAGAGCATCTCGTGGCACCTTTAGCTCTGATAGGTCAGGTTATGATGGCTTGATAATTTTGCTAAGCAGTCCAAAGATTTTCTAATCTCTTATGATGAGTACAATTAAAAGGTATTTGCAAGATTTGGACTATGCTTCTTCTATTGCTGTGCAGGAACTAGGTATAATCCTACACGCAACTGTATGTTTTTAAGTTTAAGAAAAACTTAGTCTCCTTTTGGAGTCTGTGAGATTGCGTGCAAGTGGCTGGCGTTCTGCTATTTAAAATGACCTTGTCATTAAAGTTGACATCATTAATCTTCTGTGCGGCAGCATCACCACAGTAATTTGTAATCAACCACAGTATGATAAACCTTGTTTAATTCTGAATCACGGAGAGGAAAGAAGAAGAGCAGAGCACTGCAAAAGACTCAGTTAAGCATCCAAAAAGCAAAAAAAATACAACTAGTTAATTTGGTCTTATCTCGGAGGTAAATAATGTAAAGAACCTGGTATAAAATGGCTACACCGGTGTTTTCTAAGCAACAGAATGTTTCACTGGGGGGGGGGCGAGAAATCAATGCACAGCAGTATTTGTGCAGAACTGTGGAGAACTGTGTAACAAACCGGCTCAGCACCACCATCAGCGAAGCAAACTGGTCCGGCCCTCACTGAGTACACCTGCCAAAACCTCTTAGATACTCTCACTGGGGAAGGGAGTTTATGTACCAAAAAACCCATGTCTGCCTAGAACAGTTCAATGAAAGGACTACTCTACGTTAGTTAATCTGCACGGAGGTGTATACTAGGTCTACTTTAGACTTTACTCCTCAACCTCATCCCTTCGTGGTGTCAGGCACTACCTAGTAAGCTTGACTTCTAATTACTGATAGCAAGGAAGTGAGGGACAGCCGTATTAAGTCACCATGAACTGGCACCCATTTTAAGATGGGAAGATAATTCTTCATTACAGGTATAATCAGGTGTCTGCTCCCTGCACAAGGATCCATATCACAAAAGAGGTATTTATCAATACATAGTCGTATATAATACTAATTTTTTTTAGGGTCTTGACTTCTAGACGGCACAGCTTGCTGTCAAAAACACTTAAATCAAACCTGGCCATAAAATAGCTAAGGTAAGGAGCTGGTTTGTTGTGTATCTACAGCCCTGTTACTCATTGGTACAAAGGTTAGATTGAGCAGCACCCTATGCAGTTCCCCAAAAAGGATATAGTAGTCCTAGTCAATAGGTGGTTGCAGTGAATGAACAGACTGCTCACACCTTTTCTGGACTATGAGGCAGTCCTGCTACTCTTTCACAATACTTTAATTAGGATGCAATTGCTTGTTGCTGCATATGATGATAAATATAAATTTTGTTATTTATTTTAATTGCAAATATATGGTTCAAGCTGGGGAAGTGATTTCATAAGCATAGCTTTGTGCATTGAAAGAGTGCCATTGAGGGGCCCGGGAACTGTGAAACAAACCTTTGCCTCACAGCCCAAAGGCAAGGTCAAACATTTGCCATAATCTTCTATAGCAATACAAAAAAACCCACACACATGCACAAACGAACAAACAAACAAAAATGAGCCTCTTTCCTCACTTATCACAACCCCATCCTTTGCCCCCCCTTAAAAAAAAAAAAGCTATTTTAAGAAAGACTGTAAATCTTCTCTCACTTCAAAAGTAGAGGATGTTCAGGCCTATTTCTAAGCATTAAGGGAAAAGGCAATCAAAGATCTTATTAAATGAGTTCTTAACCAATTAACAGTTATTGCGTATTACAGCCATCCCAGTTTTCATGTTTGCAAGCTCACAAGTTTTGCCAGCAACAGTGAAATAGTACTCATGGTTAGGGAGGAAATTTTGCGATGTGATGCACCGCTTTCAAAAAGTTACCAACATTACTTTTTTTTTCCTAGACCATGGAAGAACTCTGCTTCCTTCCTAGATCATACAGTTTAAAGGCAAAACAATGAGGGCTAACATTTGATTGTCTCTCTCTCCCCGAACCTGAACAATCTTTAGACACGGCTAACATCTAAAAAAGAAAAAAGTGAATCTTGCCACCAGATTATGGTTGAACAGTATCTGCTAAACATGACAACTGAACAGGTGTGAGCAGTGTACGTGCCAGGTTTATGGCCTTTAACCTCCACTTTAGTCATGCATGGCACTGCAGCTACGGGGATTAGCTGGTGACACGGCATGCCGTTACCGTGCTGCTTGCTAAACAGCACTAAACGAGAGTACATCACAGTGCAGTTACACCAGGTGGCCTGTATGTTACACACTAAGGGAACAATATAAATTGGAAAGCCAGATTTATACAGAATCATTTCATTTTCCCAATTCCCTGAATACAAGCAGAATGGACTGACACACAGTATTTGAAAGAAAGGCAGAAAGACAGACAGAAAGACAGACAGACAGACAGACAGACAGAAAGAAAGAAAGAAAGAAAGGAAGAAAGAAAAGAAAGAAAAGGCATCTTGAGGTGAGAAAAGAAATGTGTGTATATACACCCCAGTAGCCAAAATCCAGCTTTCTGAGCATTTTGTAGGGGTGTGGATTTATTTTGTTTTCATAGAATCATAGAATCATAGACTCATTAAGGTTGGAAAAGACCTCTAAGATCATCGAGTCCAACCGTCAACCCAACACCACCATGCCCACTAA
>NW_008795129.1:785625-793732 GCF_000699145.1 Aptenodytes forsteri
TATAAAAACAAAAATCCCCCCCAAACAACCAGGGCCCCCCCGCCGCCTCTCCTTCCTCACTTGTTCCTTCTGAAGAGTTTATAGCCATCCATTGCAGCACTCCAATCGTGAGAGTCACCCCACTATATTTCTGTGATGGCGACTAAGTCATAGCTATCCCGCTGCACAATGGCTTCCAGCTCCTCCTGTTTGCCGCCCATGCTGCGTGCATTGGTGTAGATGCACTTGAGTTGGGCTATTGATTTCACCCCCAGTATTGGCATGCCACCCCTAGGCTCATCTCTAGTGAGCCTGGTTTTATCCCCTTCCCCCTTCGAACCTAGTTTAAAGCCTTCTCGATGAGCCCCGCCAATTCATGAGCGAGAATCCTTTTCCCCCTGTGAGACAGCTGAACTCCATCTGTTGCCAGCAGGCCCGGTGCCATGTAAACCTCCCCGTGATCAAAAAAGCCAAAATTCCACTGATGGCACCAGCCCCGGCTGGTGGTGTTTGGTGGTGGGATGTTTGTTGAGCAGCAGAAGCTGATAGTGGGCTGTATCATTGATATGTGCTACTCTGTTAGAGGAATAGCAATGTGTTGGATGGTTTGGTAGTGCAGATGTAAACCCCCTGCATCTAATCAATATTGACTCGCGTGGCCTAGCTACAGCTATGTGCTTCATAACTTCTTTGAAAAATTCATAAATCAATTTAATCCTGCAGTCTTGAGCTCTAAGCGTAGAGAACATCACTAAAATTTCTTTAAATACAAAGAATATGACAACAAAAACATCATCATCAACATCATCATCAACAACATTAATAATAATAGTGTAAAATATATTATTGTCTATTATAGTAGCTGACAGATAGCCTACCACCTGCACTGTAGGCTGCAGTTTATCTCCTAGAGTCACTTAGAGCCAACACGTTCCCTTTTAGTCATGCAGTTAAGCCTTATCATGAGGACACTGTTGATCACTCTTCCTCTGTAATACATTGTAGGGCTCACGGCATTGAGCTTTTTGTAGCAAAAAGTTTTGGCAGAGGGCATTGGAACCTGTACTCTGCTTTTATGTAAATGTGAGTCATTCTGGCCGAAAGGGCAGTACATTTTTTTTACAGAAACACACACATATATGTCTATCTATATGTACATAAACATATATAAAATAAAAATATGTATCTTTCAAACAAATGGCTGTTTAGCACACCTGTAACTTGACTAAAGAATTTTTCCCCTTTGGAAAGAAAGCTGGGGCAGGGGAAGGATGCAGTGAGGGAGCCTCAGCTTAACATCATAGCTGGCTCATCTAGATAACTGCGAGGACCTTAATCGTGAAGTGCGGTTTGGCATGCAGCTATCTTGTGATGCAGAGCCAGACTACCAAGTCCAACAGTTATACTAGAAGACTAACCTGAGAAGGCAGAAGCAGGGTAACTGATGAGTGTGAGGGACTCAAATGCCTTGGGACTAGACTGACTGCCAGTGCCACAGTATTTGGCTGCAAGGAGGTCCTATTCCAAACGGGAGTATGAAGCCACTCTAAAAACCTCTATGACCTGATCTTTACTCTTTTATACAGCAAGTCAGTTCACTGTGCCTGGCTGTTTCATAAACTAGCACAAAGACCTAAGCCTTCCAAATAGGCATTATGCACCTAATAAACTCTAGCTGTGAAAGAAAACAGGGAAAGAAGAGCAGGGGCAAATAACTGAACAATATCCAAACATAGCAAAATGGGAAATAACATAGGCAGATTTCATCAGCAAAGATTTTGTGCAGTCTTGGTTAAGTCAGAAAAAACTTTAATTATCTGTCCATGAGGACTTGAAGTATGTAGTGTTTCTGCAGCTAAGCTAGGTGCTAAGCATGATTTCTGGCTATATGTACTTGACTGACCTCTTTAAAAAACACTTCCCCTCCTCTCCCCCCAGGCCCCGGGCCTGAAAACATGTATATATTATTATAACTTCTTTTCAGTACATCCATTATGAAAAAATTTTCATCTATGTCTGGGTGCAGTTTGCCTGTTTTTACTTTCTCATTTATTTCCAGCAACTAGACACTAGTGTCCAGTAACCAGACACTTTCAGTCTCTGTCAAAAAGATCTTACAGTCAGTGGGAGAGTGAGTTCAAAGTGTCCCAGTGGATGCGGTGGAGAGAGATGAACGCTCCAGAGCACTTTTTTTTATGACTTTATTCGGTTTCCACTTTCTTTTCCTGCTTGGAAGAAGACACTCTTATTTCCAACAACTTTGTCTTCTTGGACTCTCTACAGAGGTTTGCAAATCAAACCACAGTAAAGATTTGTAAAATAATATATTGTATTTGACACTTCTGATTGTTGAGAAACTGTAAACATCTCTTTTTTTCAGTGTACTCATCCAAGTGTTATCCAGCAAACACTTCTAGTTAGACATCAGAGACAATAAAATATATATTTTGAAATGCATTTATCTCAAGGGACAATGAAAAACAAATCAGTAAATGTTGGGTTTATCATGGATCAAAGACTTTACACGTAGGGTGCATAATCCATGTGTGCAGGCTGAATTAGGTAGCCCTCCACCCCAGGCCTACAGCTTGAATGCAAAGCTTTTTTAAAAGCCAATACCATAGTGGTTTAATGTTTGGAATTGATGGAAACAGGACTGGTTCCTTTACTTCAAAGATAACTTTGGTGAAAAGTTAAAGCCAAGAAAGGCCGTGATTTGCACATATATAATATTTTCCTACTGAGGAAGAGATCGCTTCAAAGATAACTTTTCCTTATGATAGACTTCCTGAAGCGTGCTGTAAAATTCATTTCCTAGCCCCCCACGGCACATGATCAGCCATCTCTGTTTTGTCTTTTCATAATGTGCAAACTTCATTGCTTCATCTGCAATATTCTAGTCAGATGCTGCAAACTCCCATGCTTTCATCATCCTGCATACGGACATAGCTGCAATGGAGAAATGATAAAAATGTGCAAGACAGTGAAATTTAGGGAAATCCAGAAAGCCATCAGGTTAGGCTACCATATAGTCTCCCACGCTGTGATGAAATACTTCTTGAGAAACAGCATTTTACAGAATCAAATCTAAGCAGATTATTAAAATTATCAAATTATTTAAAAACTCATGGACTGACTGGGAAACCTGGAAGGAGGAGAAGAAGAGATGCTTAGGTGGGTAGACAATTACATCTGACAGTGGAGCTGGAGAGGTTTAATAAGAGGGGATTTGGAGCTGGGTAGAGGTTTGGGTAGCTGGGCAACTCAGTCGTTTGCATGAATGGCAAGTGTGATAAAAAACCCCTTTTAAATTCACTGATTGCTTCAGCATTCATCTTTCCCTGCAGTGTTGGATCAGTTTCTGCAAGGATACATTACTTCATCACTTTAGGATCTGCAGATGCTTTCTTGTACTTGGATTCTGTCCAAAGAATTTGCAGGGAAGATCGTAGCATCAAGCAATGAAACGCCTTACAGCCATTTGATTCAATTTGTTGTAGCTGGACTTTCAAGAAATAGTTCTGTTAATGTGTGCTCGAATGCCTGCAGGGTGTTTTGTAGGGAAATCAGCAGGCTGGGCTTTGTAATGCTTTGACATCTCAAATCTCACTGAAAAGCGTTGCTCTGCCCAGGATGAAACCAACTGCTTGCCGGGTGCAGGAGAAGCTCTAAGTAAAGGATTGTTGTCCTTTCTAGTTTACATTCTTTGTTCAAGTCAATTATCAGCCTCACGCCCTCTGCTTGCACCCAACAAATCAAAACTTTTTCTATAAAAAAAGTGAAAATCTATACTTGTTATAAATTATGCTTTCCATCCACTTTTGTTAGAAATATCCAAGATATGCCTGGAGATCCCTCTCAGAATGAAAAGGGCCAGGGTATGACCTGCCTAACTACAACACGCTTTTCTAATGCAAATAGTACCAAGTACTAGCAGCAGAACATGCTTAGTTTTATCCCCTATAACATGTAGCTTAGTTGTATGTGGTAGTTTTAATACTTGTATTACTACTTCCTACCACTAGGATACACCTGAAGGATACCGATCAGAGAAGCCCTCTAGAAAACAGGACCTTTTCCACCTCAGCTGGCGCAGGATATGAGTCCTGAAAGAGATGGATGTAAACTTTATTTCTATTGCCCCTTTCAAAGGGGCACACAATAACTGTGTGGTACGCAGTGACCACTGGAGAGTTTATACATGGCCTGGGCTTTGATACAACCGCCCTGGCCCCCTCCAAAACAAACAACAAAAGTGCTTGCAATCATGATAATAGCTGTTATCTGCAGTATGATTTGCATAGTTGTTAGCTGCAAGTTTTTTTTCTATAGAGCCCCTTGTAATCAATTCAGTGCTGTTGGAGGCTGCAGGATCAGCTCATCATCCTCCAGCAGTTCTCTCATTAATACACCTCTGACCTGGAGGCCTATTCCTAGAGGGACTGAGACTCTCCAGCCAGTTAAATCACCTGTCCCTTGGCTATAAATGCTGTGAAAACATAATTATAAGGATTAGGCTGAGACCATTAATTTAGAGCAAAAATAGTACTGTCTGTAAGACTTTGAAGATTTAAACCCTCCAGTCTGAGAAGCACAATCTTGGTAAAGCTTATGTTGTTGGACAGTAACCTATTGCTGTGTCCGAATCTCACAGAGCATGCTCCAAAGCTGTGGCTGCTTTCCACGGACTCTACTATTCTCTCATTTCATAACACCTTTAGCACGCTTAGTAAGCGTGTGGACCGTGCTCATCCCGGCAAAGAGCAGTTGTTTAACATAAACTGCCTTTTGAAGATGATTATCAGTCCTGATTGCCTATGAAGGGAGCCTAATGTAACTGGATATCTGAGACACTTGAGTTTAGGTGGAACGAATCTATGCCACATAGTCTGTGACCCCTTTATGGAAGACCAGTTCTGATGTACTGTGATGAAAGACCTTTTCGTAAGGTGGATGGCTTGAGGCCACCTTCTTTTACAGCTCACCTATTCAGGAAAATATAATAATTGAAGCACAGAACATGAGCTTGTGTTCTAACAGAGTTGTTCTTCAGCTTAGAAATAGGAAGAACCTCTAAAACCTGTGATACCTCTATACTTGCCATGCCTCTGTTCCTCAAAACTTGTGCTTTAGAGCAATTTGCCCAGAATCCTTTAATGTGACAAAGAACTCCTTTCTAAAGTACATACGGTTCATCCTCTAACAATGTGATTGGTCTCTTGCTATACATCCACTGGCTTTTTTTTTTTCTAATCAGATAGAAACATCTGATGATAAATTATGGCCTTTTATCTCGCCCTGTTACCCTACACACTTAAAAATGTAGTTTCATTTACCTTTTTCTTGATCACACGGTTTATTTAAAAGATTCCTGCTTGCATGCTCCTGTTCCCTTTTCTCCATCACAAACATATCATCATCCAAGGAATCAATATAAATAAATGCCCATGGGAATTTTGGCAGTAGCTCTACGTGCTTCCCCTTATTTGAAGTCTTTACTTGGGCAGAGCGCACAATATGAATCCACTTAAGAACTTAGCCCGTGGGGCACAGCTGAAAGAACAAATCTGTATTCCATGTTCAACTTAAAACTAACCTGAAATTTAATTACCTGGAATCTGCTGCTATTTATTTGGAGAAGTTAGATTTCACATGCTCTGCAGATTAAAAAAAACTTGTGAACCCCCCCCACTTTATGAGACCAACAAAGACATAAACATTGTTCAAGACAGTTAAGGAAGGGGTGAGAGAAGGGGGAGGCATATGAAGGACATCATTAGGAAGGGGTGCGTTGGGGAAGGTGGTACGGAGAAGAGAGAGCAAATGGCCAAACGTTAAAACAGAAAAGCAAAAGTGCTATCTCAGAAAAGGAAATCAGCTGAAAACACAAGGGAGGGGGAAACAATGCAAAAGAGTTCAAGATTGGTGCAGGATGATCAGGCCAAAACTAATGAGCTTTTTGTCAGGCTCTAAAATCGACAGATCTACCATGTGTTTCAGCGAACTGTGGTTTCTTTCCGTAGCAAGGCGGATGACTTTTTATCAGATGTGTCACTTGGTGAAATAATTGCCAGCAATAATGGTGCAATAGCAGCATACTCAGAGCACAATTTATCCACGTCTATTCTATCTTTCAACTTCAAAGCTTCTACTGCCTCACAGATCACATCAAAATGACACCTCTGTCGTTAATGACAGTGGTCTAATGCAATACAGAGATAGGCAGATCTCCAGATAGACAGAATGCTCTCATACAGAAACTAGGCATGTGCACGGGTCCTGACATTCATATTCAGATTTGTATTTGTGGGGAAGAGGGTGGGTTTGACATACAGATTTATTCATATTTGAAACAGCTTGATTTTATAAAGCACCTAATTCACTAGAATCAGAAAGGAGGGGGACAAGAGTAGCATGCAGGGATTTAACTAATGCAAAGCGAACGCCTGGATGTAGGAAATTTCCTTTTCCACAGCCTACAGCATGGGTTAGCCAGTGTGAGAGGCCATAGATGTGAGTTGTCTTTAAAGACACAAACAAACAAACAAACAAACAAAGTCAAATAAAGATAAACGTACCTTAAAATGCACACACTGTCCTTGTAGGTAAAACCACGTATTTTCTGGATCTAGTAACAAACCAAGCTGCTGTGAAGCCCCTCGTGGTGGTCATTAGTCACGTAAAGAAGAAAGCCGGCAAACTGCAGTTCTTAAAAAGAAAGAATTGTCTGTTTATATTCCAGTGCTGTTTGGAAATTACCATAGAACAATAAATCTTTAAGTATGAAAAATATTTATTTTGCTTTCATAGTATACATAAACACACATGCAACCAACATAGTGGCAGGGACACCATTTGTTTAGGTTTCATTAAGATGTGTAGTTAAAAGCCTTACTAAAAGGGTCCATTTCTCACTTCAGTGATTAAATTTATTGCCTGAGGGTTAAGTAATGCTTCAGAGGAAAAATGAGGTTTGGGAATATTGTCATATTTTACCAACTTTTCCAATGGAAACATTTCATTAAATGGCTGCTTGGGTGGAGGGTTGAGACTTCCCCATAGTACACATTTTCATAGTATTTTATATAAAAAAAAGACAATCAAACAAAATAACCAGCTCTCCCCGCTCCCGCAGAAAAAAAAAAAAGAAAAAAAAAGCTTCTTTGGGGAAAAAGAAAGGCCAATTATTTTTAACAGATTTTTTTTTTTTCAATTACTATTCCTATTCCACAAACATGGTAAGGAGGACTTAGTTAAAAAGATAAATAAAGAAAAGGAAAGAAATTGAGAAGAAAAAAGTTTTCAAAACCCATTTTTCAGTTTAAGTGTTTGGATGGTGAAAAGGAAACGTTCTTCCACAACCATTAGTAGTGTACTGCCATTTGAATGGTGTATATAATGTAAATTACTGACTGTATGTTAGTGTGCTTTGTTTTGTGTGCCAGTGGCCTTGTCATTTATTGATTGTAGGCATATTTGAACAGCCTAACTTGAAAATCAGTACTGTGAATCAGATTTTGCTCCTAGGCCATGATTATGGGCCAGGGGACCATAACGCTTCCACGAAACTCGATCACGGGGTGGGGAATTTTACAGAGGTACGAAGAGGCTGTGTACATTTACAGTGTACTGCAAACTGCAGTGACTATCTAGTGTTTTCTTGCTTTGTTGTTTGGGGTTTTTTTACTTATTTGTCTTAAAGTTGTCATAGGTGGGAGACAGCAGAAAGATTGACACCCCTCCAGTTCCCGATACCCTCTTCAGCAACGGAGACAAATTTCAAGCAGCATTCAGTACTTGTTTCCTGATTGCTGGGTAAACCAGAACAAGGTGGACCATATATATGCCCTCTGGGACATATATATATGTATGTGTATATACATAAAATTAAATTAGTATGTAATTTCACACAGGCAAGGAAATTTCGTCGCTTGATATAGAAGAGATAAAACAGAAACTAGCAACAGAGAGTTGTGGTGAATGGAGTTCAATCCAGTTGGTGGCCGGTCATGAGCGGTGTTCCCCAGGGCTCAGTTTTGGGGCCGGTCTTGTTCAATATCGTTATCAATGATCTGGATGAGGGGATCGAGTGCTCCCTCAGTAAGTTTGCAGACGACACCAAGTTGGG
>NW_008795129.1:794347-809434 GCF_000699145.1 Aptenodytes forsteri
GGTGGTGTTGGGTCGATGGTTGGACTCGATGATCTTAGAGGTCTTTTCCAACCTCAATGATTCTATGATTCTATGATTCTAACACAGAGTGAAAACTTAGTTGTAGGCCCCTGGAGCAGGGACAGGGATCCTGTTGGCATCTGGGACTGTAAGAGTCACTTTCGGTAGAGGTTACCTAAGTTAGGGACTGTATGCAAGCAGCCGAAATTATGAAGCTCAGAGTGCAGGTTTAGTAAAGGGTGATTGCAGAGGAGGGAGGGAGGAAGGGGACAATGGCAGCTGACTTGTTAGGCCTTGCTTTGGGATAAGGAGGAGGGAATTGTGGGTGGTTTTTTTAAGAAATAAGGATTAAATACATGCGGAATCTGTGGCTGGGAAGCCGGGGAGATAAAGAGTGACTGCGAGCTTAGGGTGAGGTCATCTTTAAAACATAGCTATATGAAAAGAAAACTGAAGGTAAACTGTGGATGGAGGATGCAAATGGAGCAGTCAGTCTAGCAGTATTCATTCATATTATAATATGTCTTGCCAGAGATGGCTTCGCGCCATATGAAGACCTGTTTCATTCTCAGTGTAAACAATTTATTTCTTCAAATAAATAGATGCTTCCTTGTATCTTCTTCAGCACTAGTGACACAATTTAGTTCTTTGTTAACGCGTTCTTCATTTTCTAGACCAGTTGTCAGCTGTAGTGCTGAGGAAGCGCAAGGACATATTAAGGGGTTTTTTTTGTTGTTTAATACTCTTACTTTCAAGCCAAATTGTTTATGCAATAATTCTTATGAAGTCTTATTTTTGCATTCTGCTTGTGCTTAATTTACACCTTTTGTGTTAATTTATGTCCACGACCACAGACCCTTTCCTCCCCCTCCCAGAAGTCCAATTTCATTCATGTTACTGTATAAAAGATGGAATCAGCTCTTTTCTCTTTGTATGCATAGACTCCCCTCTGTCAGAAACAGCTCCCAGTTGTACTCTGAAAGGTGGGTAGAGCAGGTTTCTCCAAAGTTGTCATGACCATTAATTTGCTGTCAGTCAGCAAGAATTTTTCGGGGTAATTTTTTTTCTTAAATTGACCTACAATTGTAATGTAAAAAGACTGCCTTGGCTTTCCTTTTGTTTTGTTACTTTCTTTTATTTATTTCATTTTTTGCCTGAGTTGGCTTGCCTTCTATACTATTTTTTTCATACCTGTTTCGTCAGGAATAAGTACCAAAGCAGGTAATTGGAGTTGCAATAGAGGTCTTTTCTGGGCATTTCCAGAAACCACAGGGTTTTTTCTGACCCAGAACGCAGTATTATCATACAAGTCCTTCTTTCTTTCCAGTATCTGTCATCATACGGCTGAGAACTAATTAAAAGATTTCCATACAGACCTGCTGGGAAACATCCCTGAATAATTCTGTCTCCAAGGAAGTACAAAATTCCTTGGAATTCTCTATAAAGACCTGCCCTCCTGTGCCTCTTGTCCTAGCTAATTGTCACCGGGCAGACTGATACACTAATACACTGAAACAAGGGGCCACACATAACAGCATTAAGTAACGATCTTAAATTGTGTTATCTTTGGTTTAATTTATTTAGAGAAGCCTGATAACCTGAAAACCTCTGTTTTCTCACAGGTCAGGAATGGCACATGAGGAATTATTGGAAAGTCTCCCACTTGCCCTGCCAACATGGTCCATCTCTTACCCATAGTGAATGTTGTCTAAGGTCAAAGCAATGATTTGCCTGTTTGGTGTTCGTACTCAGAGTTTCTGATTTAACCTTCCTACGCTCCCCACACTGACGTGGTATTACTATAACATTCATTCAGTTCCAACTGGATTGTGCTGGCCAGCACATTTCAATATCAGCTATCACACTATTTGTGAAACAGTGGTGGTTTTTCATCCATTGTTAGCATCCTGTGTAAATGCTGAGTAGTAAACTTAAAGGGAAAAATCTCCGTCTTTCCACACTCGTGCCTTGTACCTATCAAAAAACCATTTTCCTGTTTGTTTTTATATATAAAATAATATATATATTTGCATTTTTTAATACAGAAAAGCTTTTACTTATATAGACAATGCTAAAAATCCAACTGCAGGTTTTCTATAAATTTTCAGCATGAAGTTCTCTGGATAATGATTATCTTAAAATGTCCTACAGTTTTAATGCACAAAAATTGCTTTCCGAAGAAGAGAAATAATCAACAGGACTGCCATTTTTTTCCTCATGAAAATTCATAACATTCTGGCTAAACCTGTATAACAAATGCAAAATCTCTTGTCTTGAGAGACATTGTAGCAACGTGTAAAAGCGTTTTGAGTTTTGTCCACAAAAATTTGCATTTGGTACTCTCAAGGACTCCGCTCAGGTGCCCTCAAATACAGAAACTGAGGAATAAGGCCCTGATCTCAAACTTTGGGAAGGTCGGAGAACACCTGTCTGCCCCTTAGGGCAGAATCCAGACCATTGCTGGACTCCTCACACAGAGTCTCTGGGGTTTTTTTGTATCGCCATCTGACTGGACTTCAGCAGCTTCTGTGCTATTTTGTTCAATTTTTTATATTTATGCATGCAAAGACCCACTCTTGTAGAATAAAATGGAGATTTGATGACCCATCATCCTTTCCACTGTGAGTTTGGTTTCCCTGCAGGTCAGGAAATTCTGTACAAAATGCACATCAGAGGTGGCTCACACAAAACTGTCTCTTTGTGTATTCACCCTTAGTTATGCTCACTGCCTTTCTGCTGTTTCTTCAAGCATTAACTGTTGAGTTCTGTTCAAAGGAGTGACCATCAGTAGCTGCTGAAACAAGTATATTTTTATCTATTTCAGGTTCTGGATTACATTTCTATTAAAAGATCACTGTGCAAAAAACCCACTAGATGTAAGTTCTTCCCTTCAGAGTACTAAGCGTAGAAATGTTTTTCTCCTCACGATGACTTTGTAAGAAGAAATACTTCTAAAACCTCTGCCCCGTAATCATCCAAGGACCTTAACTAAAAAGCGCTTTTAGAAAGTGCAAAGATATAATAGTCCCAAGATGAATCTGCCCTACAGTTCCATTTTCTGCCATACAAACGTTTGGGAGCTTATCATTGAAGCCACATTAGTCTTGATTTAAGGTCTTTTGACACATTATTACAGCACACTGCCATCACTTCACACCTGCCATTCTGTCAGTCAGAAGAGAGGGAGGGGAAACAATTTGGATGTCAATCAGCAAATCCTTTGGGAGGTGTAACCTGTTAAGACACATTACCCTTTGCCCACTGCGATTTACAGGCTTTGAATTTAAAGGACATATGCCAGAAATAATTAAAGACTAATCTTTATTGTACTCGCTTATGAATGAAGGCATTTAGCACCACCAGCACATTTATATTGTCCGGAAGAAGAAAGAGAAAGAGGAACTGAGTGTGGTACTACTACTCTTTTCATTTCTATTAATCAATTGTTCTGGCTGGGTGTTAAAATCCTCTGCCCTCACGGAGCAAATATTTAGAACAGTAGCCGTAACTATTACACTTGTATTAGTGTCCTAGCAAAGTACAGATGATTCCAGCATGATGCAAGGTCCATAACATTGTTTATGAATCCAGACATTATTTTAAAAATAGAAACAACGACATGAAATTATTGAAAAAAATAATCTGGCAAAATAGAAAATAAAAATTAATTCTGTGTCGTACATGTTAGTGGCTCCAAAAAACGGTCTCAACCTGGAGAATTACAACTTACATGGACATGGCTTTGGATCACCGTGCAACTATTCTGTTGTAATTTACTCAGAGGCATCAAAGGAATAGTGTCAACCTCAAAATCTGAATTTAGGACCTGTATCCTGAGCTGAGGAGATTTTGCTTTTTCCTAAGCTAGGTTCTCAGAATGACACAGAAGAAAAGAAGCATTTACACAGCCTACTTGTTACTGTTCACAACTCATCTCTGGAAGGAACATCTTGTCCTTAGCCTGACCTTAAAGCTACAAGCTAAAGGAAATAGCTACAAAACGAGAATAGCTATGGAGTAAATAAAACAACAGGCAGGTACTATATAGCCCAGAGAGAACTAGAATAAAAAAAATTAATTATATTGTAAATTTTTTCACACTATTGCACTGTATTACTATACATACAGCTTGTTTGGGCTAGAAATGGGAGGGAACTGTGGAAGCTCTGACTTGCAGTTGCCACCGCATATTACCAAATCACTATTGGGGAGAACAGTTTCGGTAGCTAATCTGAAAAAAACTTTAGGCACGTTGTTCAGTAGGCAAACCCTGTATCATTAACTCATCATCACTGAACTAGAACAAGAGATATTCCTTTCCTCTAAGGAAACATGCTCTTTTCCACGTCTTCTTCCCGCCTTACCTCCCTCATTATACACACACGCGCGCACACATAGAGACAAGGTGGAGTTAGGGAGAAGAAAGCAATTGCTCTCAACTGTGCCACAGACCTTTAGGGACTAATACATCACCCTCCTAGAGAAGCAAATACAACGTGGCATGATTTACTGATAGATAGTGTGGGTACCAAGATCACACAGGTGATTAGGAGACACATAGTACCCCCAATTTGTATTCACAAAGCATTTTCATCAGGAGGGTAGAGATTCACACGCGGACAAAAGCATTATGCACACATTTGTTTATTAATTTGACCTGAGGGAATGGAAGGGCTAAATTATTTTTAGTTGATGATAGTGACAAAGGTATGCACTGGTAGCTGTTAATTTTCCATTTCCCAAAATATGGGAATCATCTTACATGTGAAAGACTATGCCTTCTCAGCTCTCATAATTTAAAGAGGTACTCTGAGGAGGGTGGGAAGTTGAAAGACAGGGAAGTAGGAATGAGGGGTGGGTTTTGATTTACCATTTTACACAGAGGAAGGAGGAAAACAAGTGCTTCTTCAGCATCTGTCTCCCCTCCTTTTTAAATATGCCATCTGTCTGACTAGCTACCCTTTGCCTCTTTTTGCATTTTCATGGCACCTGAGCACCTCTAGCTATTACATTTTCCCCCATCTGCACTGCTTTCTGCTCTCTCTGGAGGTGGCTCTGACAGGACCATGTCAGCCAGTCCTTTTGCCTCAGATTCAGCTTGCTGTGGCATTCATTAACTTAACACATAACATCAGCAACTGTCCCTTGACTGTAAGCTACAGTGGAAGTGAAAAATAGTACACCGGTTTTTACATAAGAAGACTTTCTAGGACAGATCAGAATTGCTGATTTCAAGAAACATCAGCACTCACAGCCACGCATAAACCAGAAGCCAAATAACTAGATCTAATACAAGAGCAAAATACTATAAGCAGTGTCTTGTCTTGTATTTTGTGGGAATAATAACATAAAGAAGCTGCGTGTTTCCTGCTGGCCGCTGATGGCCGATTCTGCTTTTACTTTCATAGGTGCCAAACAACACTGGCAATGGAGTAACGTTGGTAGAAAATGCGATTTGAATCAGTCTCCTAGTTTGAAGCTGGTCAGAATAGAACCTTGTCAGCCTGGAAGTCTGTCGAATATGCTGTGACATTTAATCAACTGTTTGACTACAGGCTCACCTCTAGTGTCTGTGGTGAAGTGAACATGATTCCCCTCACCTTGCTTCACATCACACATCACTTTTCAGTGCACTGCTGTAGCGAGCTGGGTTATAGCCTTTTTTTTTCCCCCTAAGAGGAACACAGTAACAGAGGTCAGCTACAGTCATGAATTTTATGAAAGGTTTGCTGGGAAACCACATTAAATGGCAGCATCAGTCCATACATCAGCGCTGCAGTGCTCTTATTCCAAGACTCTGCAGCTGAGTGATTTGCAATGTACTTGCATTTCATGGCCATCATTTTCAAGCAATGTCATTTGCCTTGGTATCAGACACTTCAGCTGCACCAGAATCCACCCAGCTATTCATGATAAATTTCCTTCAAGAAAAAATCTTCACCAGAAACACACTCCCAGGATCACCAAACTCTAATCTTAGGAAGCCTTGGATATAAAACCAGGCACGGACACTTCAAAATACAGTAGAGGCTGGAGAGGAAAAGCTGAGAACAAAATTACTATCCCAGGATTCAGAAATGTAACGAGTTTGGATTCAGAAATGAATCAGGACAATTTCCTTGTATTTACTGTTGGTACTAACCTAGCCTTCATTTAGAGCAGCCTAGCAAAATCATGCAAAACAAACATTCATACCTCTGAACACCGATCATCCCAAAAATCTCTATCGCTGTCCCAACCCAGAGAAGCATATATTTTAGGCAAACAAGCAAACACTGTCCATCTAGTATTATTATTTCCAGTGTATAAACCTCCAGATCAGAGGCCCACTACATTAGCATCCACGTGCACATAAAACAGAAGGCTAGATCTAGCAGAGCTGACCCTATGTTCAACTGTTGCTGTGATCCTAATCTTGCCATTTATGATACAGAGGCATTCAATTAATATGACTGAGGTCAACAGGATGCTATTAAAGCATAAGATGAGGTCTATATCATCACTATGGCAAAAATAATGCTTCATTTGTTAAGTTTTTGAAAGAAAATAAACACCAGTGATTTTTTTCCCCAGAGAGTATTTTTTCCAGCAAAATGGTACAGAGGCATTCAATTAATATGACTGAGGTCAACAGGATGCTATTAAAGCATAAGATGAGGTCTATATCATCACTATGGCAAAAATAATGCTTCATTTGTTAAGTTTTTGAAAGAAAATAAACACCAGTGATTTTTTTCCCAGAGAGTATTTTTTCCAGCAATAATATTGCTTCTATTCCTATCATGATACGATATATTTTCTTCTGTGTTGAATCATATTATTGATATTGGATGCCAGTAGAAGTTTTAGCATTGTAAAATATTCAGTTGCAGAAGTAATGTCATGTCAACCACATCACAGATCCACCAAACTTGTCAATATACAAATGTGCTAAAACAACAGGCCTCTTAGTCCCTTCTGAGAAAGGGGTTACTCAAAAAGTAACAATAAACACTCAAAATTGTAAGAAGTTGTGGTAACATTTCCACATCATGGAAAGAGTCTCTATCACCATGAGTAAACTTAATGAAAGTCTAATAAAAGTAGTACTCCTACCGGAATGTCTCAAAGTGCCAGACGACATTTGGCTGCAACCTTTCTTGCATCTTGGAAACTATCTTTACTGGCATAATCAAGAGGGTTCTCCATGAAATTTGCCATGTACCTTACAGACAAATTCATTATTGTAACTGCAGACCATGATGTATCTAATGGTCATGTTCATTTTAGCCCTGTTTGTTCCTCATGCTGCAATGCAACAGGCATCAAATCTCTTTCAATGGTTCAGAAAGCCATTTTTCACCCCAAATCTCATGTTTATTTTAATTTGTACAGACTAAGATGCATCTATCTCCCCAGGACACGGGACAGTCCAGAATTTCAGCTGAAATCTTGGTTGGTAAAAATATATTTTTAGAAGCCAGAAAGATGAACTTACCTCAAGCCTACATTACAGAAGGGTGTTGAAGCACCAACACTCAGAAGGAGATGTATTAGCTGGTTATTGCCATCCTGAACCCGTGGAAAGCACACAGAAGACAGACAGATTGATCCAGGAGGCACTCAAAGCATAGAGGAATACTAGAGGGAGGAGTGCCACATGCAAATCAAAAGTCTCAAGAAGGGAAGGAGTTAATTATTCTCACAACTCAGGAAGCCTGTTCCCAAAGTGGCTTCATAAACTTACGTTTTAAACGTCAGATGTCTTGCAACAACAGCAATAATTACACATGGATGCATAGCCCTCCTAATTTCACTTACAGATCCTTAGGCCAGAAGTCTGTGCAACTCAAAGGAAACAGAGCACAATGTTGCAGGTGTGACAGCAGCACAGCATCTGGCCCGGTATTTAGGAAAGAGCTGAACCTCCTTTCTTTATTCAAGAGAGAAAGAGGAGAAAGGCACCCAATAGCTACGGGACCTTAACGGCTGGGAGAAGTAGCTGTAAGGCTTTGCTCAGTCTTCCTGCTCCCTGCTTCCACATATATCATTTCTATTGCAGATTTTCCAATAATCACTGTAAATGCCTACAACATCACATATCTACTACTCTGAGTCAAAGCTGCTTTACCAGAAGGACTTATGTGATCCATTATCTCCACCTGGTTAGGTAGGCACTCTGTATCCATGACAGGGAGAAACTGCACCACTGAACTTAACTCCTGTTAACAGCGTGATGGTTATGAAACCCTACTTCTAGTAGACCCATTTGCAGCCAGGGTTTACTGACTCACCTTGCTTTTGTTCCTAAGTCTCCATCTTACCCCACTGACCTGGCAGTCAGTCTACAGAATGCCTTCTCACTAGGACCAAGGAGACTGTGAGTGATTGAGCACAGTTCATTGGCTCAGTATTTAGAAAGTAAAACTGTACACAGAATTACAGCGTAAATAACATAGCAAGAATGGAGAGCTACATCCTTACAATAAACACATTTTTTTAACCGTCATCTGATCTGTTTATTCTAAGTGAAATAGCCCTACTCTAGGAGTAGGAGTTCAAAATGCCAAGCAAGGACGCTGAGGCAGTTGAATGAAGGGGTTGATAAGAAGGTAAGCCTCCTTTCCATTTATACCTTAAGAAACTTTGTATAAAGAGTAACTGATTGCCTCAATTCTTACCTGTATCCTAGTCGTGGATCAAGAAATACCAGAAAAGGATTGGCTGACCTCTTGACACTTCTGGTAAAGATTAGGATACATGAGGAGATTGAATCTGACTGTATTATTTGAGCCAAAACCAAAGGAACTTGTACAGGAAATTTCAGTGCATTATAGCATTTCTCAGATGTTAAACTGTAAGTCTGACTCCCTTCCAGGTCATACTAATACCCAGTGGTTGTCTGATGATGCCTGACTGGCACCCAAAAACCGAGTTCTTAGTATCAGTTCAATGCTTCAGGTAGAAGACTCCTCATTAGAGTGATTTAGTCCTGCAGAGTAAATACTACCTGTGGTACTTGTTAGTTGTTACTACAGAGCAAGGAAAAGCTCCAAAAAACAGGCTTGGGAAGAAAGCCAGAGTTCTCCTTTCACCCATTCTCAGCTCTCTACTTGACGAAGAGGACAAACTGATAGGGCATCTACAGAAAAAAACCACCGAACAACTGCCTTGCTTCTCTTTACATTATAGCCGTTCTACAGAGCTAGAGAAATGCAGTCTCCAGCACTGCCGTTCTGATGTTCTGTGCAAAAGAAAAAGTAAATGTGCACATCCGTAAATTTCAGCAGCAGAAAAAGTTTAAGAGTGCTGTCACCTTCTTCATTGTATATATAGCTTGGTAAATAAGGAAGAGAGAGTGTGCTCTTGGCAAAACCATTGGGCATTCTGTGCCTAGCCTTCTCTCCTGAAATAAAATACAACGTTAAGTTTTTCACATTGGTTGTTTGATGTATGGCTCTGTTCTACCTCATCATTCTAGTATGATTCAACAAACATTAGAGAGAAATTCTTCTGTTTAAATCCCTTACTGCAACAGAAGTAAATATCTTACTTTTGGAAAACACATTTCTTAAAGATAAAATACAATCCTGCAATAGTCTTTCAGATAGATTTGCCATAAGTCAGATACCCTTGTTCAAATAATGGACTATGAACCTAATTTATCTTGTGCCTTCAAGAAGTACAGAACTTGCTCTTATTAAGGTGCTCCATTATGAGAGCCTGTGACTGATACAATGAATTGTTTTTCAGCTGTGCTGTGGTTGCCATTATAAGTCTTCTGGTTGAATGAAAAGGCAATTAAGGAGGAAAGTATTTAACAAGAGACCAAAACAAAATGATACAGTTTTAAGGACAGATCATGATTACAATGACATTTAAACTGTCGTTCAGCTAAAATAAAATAACAATATAAAGCTGCATGGGACTCTGGCAAGGGTGACGGGAACAAACCTATTAACTGAGGATGAAAAAAACCACTTCATGCTGTAGTAATACCTTTGAATCAAGAACATTTGTTTTTCACTTCCCTTTCACTCCTACTTAAATTACAAGTGCAAATGGGAGCAAATATAAGTTCCTTATTTAGATGACCTGATCAAATCTATAGCTGGACGACTCATATACCTAGATGCAATTTTCTAATCTTCTGTTTTTCAAAGACAAGCTTTCTTCTAAATTCCAGAGTTTTAAATGTATCATTCAAATTTGGGGGAGACTACTTCAGTGCATAATAAATCCAGAAAAACTAGCTGAGTTCTTCTATTGCTTAGAGGATATAACTCAGTCATATACGAGGAAACAGTCCTTGTGCTATGCACAAATATAATACATATGTGACAGTAGTGGTCAGTACACTATAGTGTAAAATAGGTAAGTGGAAGAAAATAAAAGCAAAGCTGTGAAAGGCACTAATAATACCTGTGGCTGTTAGAGCTGGACTACCTGTTATATGGTGTAGGTCTCCTGAGGTGTAGATATCTGAGATTTTGTTTAGTTTTTCCCCAAAGCATCATGAAATTACACCTAATTGTTGCTCTTCAACACATTGTTTCAGCAAGGCACTTACTCACAAGAATTGATGTATCTGATGCTACCTGTAGTAGTAAGACGCCAATTCTGGGTCCTACTCTGTTTGCTTGTTGACTTTCATTTGACATTTAAACGTTGTTTGCTCATTTAATTTTATTTTAGTGCCAGCAATTGGATGAAACCAGGTCTAAGCAGGTCGAAAATTTTGATTTTTCAAAAGTTATGTCCCCACACAAATTGTTTGTGTTCGTCTCTGGATTAGTTTGTGCTGCCTTTAATGACACTGCTTAATATCTTTCCCAGAACCTTACAGGACAGCTTTTGGAAGAGACGGCAAAATCGGAGCTTCTAATTTTTGCTTCTAATTCTGCTGAAGGCAGTAAATACCAATTCAATAGAGCTGTGTCTGAAACTTTCCTTCCTTCCCTTAGCACCAGTATTGCTGTGAAAGCCAGCTACAGTTCACTTATTAAATTCACTTTTTCTTCCAAAATAATAACAGAAATGGTAATTAATGAACGAATCTCACCAGCTGCCCTTACAGGGCTTATCCTTCCTGAACAATTTTTCTAGACTTTAATGTAAATCTGAAATCCTTTCTCATACTGGGTCACACTTCACTCTCTTCTTGCCCTTTCCACCCTCTCCCACCCCAAAGTTCCACTCCAGTTGTGAAGCTGGTCTGTTGTTCACACTGAGTAGGGGTCAAGTAGCACAGTTCTTAATGACTAACAGGCTTTCAGGTTTCTCAAAACATGTACATTTGTTTTAAAAAGCGTCTTGCAAAAAGTTTAACTCACAACACCATTGACTAGAGTTTCATTCTATAGATCCTTAACCTGAATTGCTACAGAGCAAGCAAAGGGGAAATTAATTGTGATTGCAAAAGCGCCACGGGACCAATTAACATCTGACGTGAATCAACTTCCACTGCAAGCATGAGAGTATCTCTGTGAACACTGGGTATGGTATTTCACAGAGAGCAGAAAGACCTTTTAAAATTATTTTCCTACATGAGATAAATCATTTAAAAGTTGGGGGATTAGTATAAAAAGGAACCACATAGCTTTAGTCAGAAAAAAAATGCCTTTTTTTTTTTTCTTCTTTTGTAGAAGAAACTAGAGATCAAAGAGGTGAGGGACAAGCTGAAGTTTTATTTACCCTTATTAACAAAAGGATACATTTAAAATGAGTTTTCTAATTATGTAGGGATATAACACACTGATGTAGTGGTTGTTAAATCTCACAAATTAAAAGGCAAAAGCTGAACTGCAACCCAGAGTTTTTAGAGCAGTCTCAGAGCTTGGAGAATTCATAAACCAAGTAAACCTTCTGACATAACTATAAAATGTGGTATAAACCCTAGGAAAAAATAGCCATCTTGAAAGGGTAACAGCACTTTTATGAGAATTTCAACTGCACCATGGCAACATCAACCCGTCAAAGCAAATGAAGGGCAGTAAAAGTAAAATTAAAAATGATGAAGGGGACACCAGCTTGCTAACAGCTTTCCAAGCTGTAAAGCTTTCAAATGTTATCTCTTCATTGGTTTGTTCAATCACACATGCCGGTTACCAAGCTTTATCATATTATGTATCTTTCCCATCATTGCAGGCTGCCAGGTTTTGATGGACCTATGCATAAAAAAAAACCCCTTTTCCCTCTTGGTGCACACCCCTCCTTCTTTCCCCTTATTGGTTCTTCTATACTGGTGCCAATGGTGACACCTCCTGGTATTAACTAAAGCTACAAAAATGATGAGAGTTAGTTCAACGGACTCTTAGCTACTTCAGCTTCCCATTCCTCTCTCCTTGCTCCATCCACATGCCCCAGAGTCTGTCCCCATGGCTTTCAAAACCCAGACTAGGGGTGGCTACTCTCACAGGTGTGCCATGTGTCACAGCACCTACTGCTTAGATACCTTCTCTTTAAACGTTCTATCAACTGTGCAAGCAAATGGCAATTTACTAGTTTGCAACTCGTTCATTGCGTTGTGGTCAATTTGTTGGATTGCATTCAATTCCTTGAAGCATTTGGAGATACAGTTTTTATGTAAGACTCAAATGCAAATGCAGGGTCCCATGTAGCGTATGCATCTAGTCTGAATCTCATTCCTCCCGTATAGGTCTTGGAAAAGAACTAAAAGATTAGTCCTTGTGATTCATTTAATAGCATCACACAACAAATATTTCTGCATTAAAGAGCCACAGCTTTCTGACTGGGCCTTTGCTCCTGTGATTCCTCTCATTTTTTATTAGCTGCAACATGATTCATGTTTTAATAACTTTCTCATTTAAAATGCATTAAATCAGATCATAAACATTGCATATATGTTTCATTGTCATTAAAAAGATCTTATACTGCAAAAGGAGATGTGTTAAAAGAGAAGTTATAAGTAGAAGTCTTTTTTTAATTAAAATCAGTCATTAAAGGACCTCTACCTTTCAAAACAGAGGATTATTAAAAAGTAGATTTCTCAAACTGTACGTGACAGCTCCCTCTTTTGGGGCAGAAAGTGCTCGTACTCTTTCATATTTAAGCTGTCATTAATGGAAAGGAGTTGTGATTGAGCCATTGCATATACTGTATAGCACGTGCTCTATTTCAAGCCCAAAACAAAAAGATCTTTGACAATGTCATCACTAAATACGAACAATATTAGACCTGCTAATTCTTTTGGTTTCTGGAGGGAGAGAAAAATTTTTATGTTTTCTCCAACCAATCAGATCAGTATGACTTACCATGGCAGGATATGAATGACTGCAAAAAGAAACACTGCATGTTTGCACAACTCCGTCAAACCCAATGGGGTAAAAATGGTCTTTTTCTTCACGGTCCTACAAGGTGATAATCTGGGACCTACAAGAAGGTATATTAATTGTAGACATGTAAGAAAAGAATGTAAAGTAGGACTGAAAGTTTAGAGTAGGGGTTCTGCCCCAGGCTGAACTTTGTCAATTTGAATTTTATTATATGAGATTTTCCTCGGTGAAGCATTGCTTTTTTCCAGTGCACATTAGAAAAAAGCAAATTATCATCTCTAAAATAGCTGATATCTTATGCCTGTGCAGCCTAGCTGTTGCTTGTCAGTATTTTGGATCCACCGTTGCTAAGCCAAAGAAGACATCCAGGTGGAGCAGGATCTGCTCCTTCATGATCATCCTGCCTCAGCAAGAACCTGAAGGCACCCCTTCTTACTAGACTTGCTACTGTTCTGAGTATGCCCTATCAGTCAGCCTAAACAAACCTCCATGAAACTTTTGCAGTGATGCAGAACTAGAGAATAGTCCCAGCGATCTGAAACGCAATTTCCTTTAACAGGTTACTGAAGTTAATAGAATTTTGTTCGTATCGGTGTATTTGGATCAGAAAAGTAAGGAAAACCTATTGTAATCTCTATAGTCTATCTAGAGGTAAAATTTTCAACTATCAATACACACAGTCAGCGTAGTACTTCTTGATGGTGACTAATATTCCAGCAAGGGTATTTAATGAATATTAATGAATGTTTAATGAATTCAATGAATGTTTGCAACTACTGCAAAATACATTCAGGTATCTGTTTCTTTCTGGTTTTCCATTGACTTCAATTTAGATAAAATTCAACCACTTTTTTACAGAAGCTTATTACAAACTTGTCAGAAGTCACAAACATTAGTATTTTACAACATGTTTTGAGTAAAAGAATAAGTTTTTTAAAAAACTAATAGCTTAGAGATTAAACTGTCTTGATGAGGAAAAAAAAGCATGTCTATTCATTACCTTTAGCAAAACAGATTTACTCTTTTACAAGTGCCTCTATTTAATATCTACAGAAGTGAAATTTAGTTTCAAAGTTGGAGAAGTCAAACCTATTTATAAGCTTTTGTGTATGAATGTTTGCTTTATATTGCTGAACAAAAGAATGCACTCCTTGCACAGATCACCAGCTTCTTTTTCTAGACTGCCACCTGGCATAAGCACTGTTTGCCTGGACCGTCATCCGTCTTCTGTTTCTAGTGAACAGTTTCTAGGTGCTGCTAATACAGAATTCACACAACGGAGTTAATGCAGTTTGGACTGATCAGTTTGATGAAACTCGCCAATGGTGATGACTTTACAGATGTCTTTGTTCACTCGGCATCTTTTCTATGCAGTGTCTGGGTTCATACAAATAAAGATGAAGGTAACAGATTGTTCAAGCAAACATGGGAGAAATGTCAATGAGTGCTGAACCTCAGGAAAAGGGTATTGATGGAGAGCTTTATTGAGCTTATTGCTTATTCATTGCACCTGATATTGACATAGACATCCCACTGAGCCTGTGTCATGGTTTAACCCCATCTGGCAACTAAGCCCCATGCAGCCGCTTGCTCACTCCCCCCCGGTGGAATGGGGGAGAGAATCAGAATGATAAAAGTGAGAAAACTCATGGGTTGAGATAAAGACAGTTTAATAGGGAAAGCAAAAGCCGCGCAAGCAAAGCAAAACAAGGAATTCATTCCCTACTTCCCATTGGCAGGCAGGTGTTCAGCCATCTCCAGGGAAGCAGGGCTCCATCACGCGTAACGGTGACCTGGGAAGACAAACGCCATC
>NW_008795129.1:809445-824943 GCF_000699145.1 Aptenodytes forsteri
GGTATGGGATATCCCTCTGGTCAGTTGGGGTCAGCTGTCCCAGCTCTGTCCCCTCCCAGATTCTTGTGCCCCCCCAGCCTGCTTGCTGGTGGGGTGGGGTGAGAGGCAGAAAAGGCCTTGACCCTGTGTCAGCACTGCTCAGCAGTAACGAAAACATCCCTGTGTTATGAGCGCTGTTTCCAGCCCAAACCCAAACCACAGCCCCATACTAGCTACGGGGAAGAAAATTAACTCCATCCCAGCCAAAACCAGCACAGCATGGAAATGAGGGTTGACTTTTTTTTTTGTTAGAGAACTGGCAGAGACTCCCACAGCTTCTTTGTCAATCAGTTCAGGGTTGAGACAGCCACCTGAACCATTTGAAAGGTTGGTGCTCATAGGTTGTCAACCCATGCTGCATCTGAGGGATAGGCACAGAGGAAGCTTGTAGCAGTTGGTTAGCATACAGGCTTCTCCAGCTGCACTGGTGTCACAGATGAGATGTAAAGCCACATCTGCTGACCTTCAGCCTCAGGAAGCACTTGATTCAGTTTTGGTTTGGCTGATTTTGTGTGACCAGGACCCATAAAATCTAGCATAAAGTCTGTAGCAGTCTCTGGACTCAGTGTCCTGCCAATTTTGTCTGGCCCATTCTTTGTGTTTCACGGTGCTGAAGTTCATGAAGCACAGGCTTTGAGCCAAGAAAGCTTTGATTTCTATTTCAGCAGTTGCTACCTGTCACGGAAATATGCTCTTGGTTGTCTGAAGGGAAGATGGAGGTTCTTTAGGGTCATTGCCAAGGCACTCCATATACTTTTCTTGTAAAATTAAATAAATTGAATGAATTCAGCTGTCAGTGTCTATTTTCTCACTGGTCTCAATTTGCTATTGCAGGAAGCCCTATAACTGTTCCTACTGCCATTCTGGAGATACTACTCATCAGAGCTTCATTCCAGCTCTTTTTCTTACAGCATATCTATTTCAGAGTTCTGAACCATGGATAGAAGATATGGTTGGAGCTCCCACTGCATCAGCTCATGGTAAGACAGTGTCCACACTGTCTAAATGCATGAATGAGACAGACTTAGATGTCCAGAAATTGTAGTTGCTTTCTGTCTAAATACAGAACTGCTCCTGCTAGACATCAGGCATCAGCGCCAATAAAATAGTAACTTACACTCAGAAGAAGTATCAATTATTTGTTCTGATACACTTCTCAGGACCTTACGGCTCAAGTATTTCCTTATCAATGGAACCAGTAAAACCAGTGCAAAGAATTGCATTCTAAATTGCATTTAGAAATGTGGAAAAAAAAACCCAAACCACAATCATATTCTGTATTCATTGAAGAATTCAGTGAAGACTCATTATTCATGACTTCACACTCCGAATAATAAAATAACTACAATGAACTCCATTCAGGGCTCTTTCTTACAACAGGTGTTGGTGTATACTTCCTAGCAATTACAGTAGGGAACCCCACAGGAGTCCTCCAATAGCAATAATATTTATTTCGTAACACTACTGGTGGTAGATTGCTATCTGTTAGTTTACTTGCATAAGCTTTCAACTTTAAAATCACAACTAACTGAAAATTAAGAATAAAAAAATTGCAGTTATTATTTTTACTATGTCTAAATCCTTATTATTATTACTACCCCATTGGACTTATGAGGGGGTATCCATAAATGTAAATATAAACAGCTAGCATATGTGAGCAGCTGTGGCTTCAAAATTCAAGATTTTGTCAGGAAAAAGAACCCTTGATAAAAAAAATCCTTAAAGGTTTTTAAGGAACAACTACAACAACAAAAAAAAGCCTCAAAACCCAAACTTCCCCCCCCCCCCTCCAAAATCCACCAAATCCCCAAACACCCAACCAAAGAAACCCAAGAAAAAAAAAAACCTGCTGATAACAGCTTTTACTTTCCGAAATGCATAACTGCCTAGTCTTCTTGTAAGTGTTCTGGAAAGAATCTTTCAACTCTTTGGGCAGGAAGAACTACTCAAATTAGAGTCATCACTGATAGATTTTTATTCCACAGCTTGGCCCACAGTATTACACTAAATAATTTTTGAAGATGTGGTCTCTCTATCAAATGATAGGAATTGATATTTGAAGGGGAAAACTACATTCCATATAAAGTTTTTTCAAATGTTAAATATACCTATTTAGAGTCTGGCTGAAGAAGTTTACCAGCCTTGTAACTATATATTATTTCCCTTTCTATTCAGAAAGTGACTGCATAAAAACTTTGTGTATATTTTTGCTTTACGTTTTTTAGCTAATGAAATTTGCTTATGATATTGAAACATAAAGCATCAAGAAAACCCTGGTTTCCATATATTAATCTTTTCTTTACCTTTCAAAGCCCCGTTGAACTAAAATGTGCTTCAGTCTAAATGATAAGAAATCTACAAGAATGACTAATAGAACTTTTTCCCTCCCAACTCGTATGCTGGTGGGCAGTGGAATGAGTCATTAGCGATGACATTTTCGATATTTAAGTCTCTTCACCTAGCAGATCTGCCAAGAGGAAAACTGAGGGGGTCTCTGGTGTGCCTACTCTTCCATACGAAGAACGGACAAAAAGGTTTGTACTTGCGTTTACAGACGTAATTGCATCATGCAGCTAGCTGCAGGACAGGAATCCAGTATCAACAGAAAGGAACTTGGGACTGGGAGAGCAGGAAAAAGGACAAAATTGTTTTGTGACTTGGTACAGTCATATAGTAGAACCACCTGCATGAATCTGAAGAGAAGACATCAAAAAAGGAGAGAAAATAGCTAAAGAAATTATCTGAGCTAAACTCTTGCACTATTCATCAAACTTAAGGCATTATTTCTATAATCATTAATAACCTTTTGGACTAGAAGGCGATAACCATACTCTCTAAATCAGTTTCAATCTACTGTTTCAGGCACCCTATTCTGTGCCATGCCAGAACAAATCTAGAATAGCAAGAAAAGAAATTGCCTCCCGGTTATTAGTACTAGGCCTCTGAAGCAGATTTCTAACTTTTATGCTAGACCTCAAGACATGAAGGTTTCTTTTTCATTATGCTGTTAGGAATAAGGATCAATGATTTCCCTTCAATCAAGCCCACAGCTCTGTTTGATTTCATTTTCTTATGGTTTTATTGTGTGGTGCCTTGAGATGTTTGTTTGATAAAGTGCCCCATAAATGGGGATTTTTATTGTTATTGTCATTGCAGTTCTTGGGTCCCAAACTATACGTTGTTGTCATACTAGCGTTTTAGACTGTCTGATTTTTCATTGCTGAGGAGGATTGATCAGTCTTGTTGCTCTTGCTAGTGAGACCAATATATTTTGTAATTAATAGAGTAGTCTTTTGTGGAGTGTTATGTTGGACTGGATGCCTAAGCAGAGGGTTATTCTTCTTTACACACAGCTCTGCATTTAGTCCAACAATAATATCACATCAGTAAATAACAGAAATACAAATCTTCCCAAGAGCAGTTCTGTTTCTTTGCTTTTTATTTCAGTGAGTAGTCCATCTCAGTCCACTGGCTGAGACCTGAGAAAAAACAAACTCTTCTCAAATAAGCAAATCAAAGTGCTTCAATGAAGGTCTCCATCAGAGATAAATATTACATTTGGATTTCTAATACAAGCAAAGGGTATGACAGAAGAGCTTCTAAAAACACCGTTTGGTGCCTTTTTAAAATTAAACAGATTTCACAGTGTCTTATCTTATTCCCTATCCTATCATCTTTGTCCTATCTTCTTTAATTCTCCCTGTCCTTCAGCCTTCAGTCCAAATTCTGTTAAACCACATAACACTGTTAGAGTACAGTGCAAAAAGGAGGTTGAAGTGGCCCACTTGAAGTTAAATTTGGTAAAATACCACCTGGAATAAATGGCTACATATGCTAGACAGTAGTCTGGGTCAAAATGTGTCAGGATGTGAATAGCATTGATAAGAAGTTCATCGAGTGTTGGTTGATCAAAAAGACATTATAAATGATCAAGTAGTGTAATTTAGATCATCATTCACATCAATGCTGAATTTTACTTCACACACTTGAATGTGATCACAGTTACACTGGCATAAGTCCACAGAACTTCAGTTTAAATCAATGGAATAATAAAAGACTTAAACCAAAGTAACAACAGAATTTGCCTATCTCTTCTTGCACATGTATCCTAAATTAGATCTGCTCACTTGACTGATACAAATACATTTTAGCACTTTTTATTATTGTAGCTCAACTGGCTCTGAAATACCACAGTGACTGGAGCACAATCCTTTTTAGTTCACGCGTAATCCATACTATTTTGAAATATGTTCTCTATTTAGACTTTGGACCAGAGAATTGCTTCAACTGAGCTACGGAAATTTCTGCCAATTCTCAACTTTTATTGCCAGGGTCAAAATACAGTTCCAAAAAGAAACTGTTATTCCCAGTTCCCAAGTCAAATCTGCAGAATTGGCATTTAAAGTAAATATAATTTATTTTGCTTGCAAACTGAGCACAATTAATGCTGCAAGATGATAAATACGAAGCCCCAAATGACATATAATGGAGCCACTTTCAATGCTATACTACATATGCAGTTAGAGTGTGGGTGAGTTACAACAGAAAGCGTTCTAACCACTGATGGGCTAGGAAAAAATATGGATAAGTATGGATTAAAATTATGGCAGGGGGTGTCGGGTTTATTAAAAATCACAGTTTCACTAAAGTGTCTTGGAAATCTAAGCAAGCCAACTGAGGGAACATACACCTTGTGTACTAAATACAGTAAGAAATTTGTGGTTTTCTACTTTGGTTCCTTTTGGCAAGAACAGATGGAGCTGTTTTCATTTTTCAGCCCTTTGGTCCCTTGTGCACAAGCTATCATCATGCTAATAACTTTCACTGTACCTGCAATGCAACTCCTTGCACTTCTGAGCTTTTTTATTTTGGTTAATGCAGCTCTTCCAGACTCTGGCAGCTATTGGAATGGCAGATGTGCCCAGGGCTTTGCTTTATATTGAGGAAGTCAACACCACGTGCCAGGGAACTCTGACATCTCAAGAGAGATCTGCACAGTCTCGCAAACTGCCAGCATGCACATCCCGTGGTGTGATCTTGCATACCAGGGTCCCAAAAAAAAATGCAACTGTTATGCTCAATAAAACCACATTGCCCCATCACACACATTATTCTGTCTTTGCTAGTCACCTCCTTACTTGTTTCCTGATCAAAAGCATGAAAAAAAATCCATAATGCGTCAACTATTTGATGGGGAAGGGAAGATAGATGGCTCTGCATAGTACACTGTGTTCAGTTGTCCCATTTCATTCTGAAATGCACTGAGACACAGCCAGTGAGACAGCCACTAGGGTCAGACTAGAGTTTCCAGAGAGGTTCTGCAAATCAAATTTTCAGAAGTAGCTACTATGAGCTAGATGCCTACAGATATCAACAATCTCCCTCAATAAGCTAATGCCAACTCTTTCTATTAAAATATTTTTTCACCCCATAGTAGTTGTAATTTTCATTATATTTTCGACCGTGGCAGTTACAATTCAGTACCAGTTTAATGCGGGCATTACGACTGTCATTTATGATAACTCAGTGTTCTGTGATAATGAAATGAAATAATCTGAAAGTAACCATGTTTGTACTTTTCCTCATCTTCATCTTCCAGTTTAAGCATTCTAGAAATTGCTGTCATTAACCAAAAAAATGATATTTGTACCCTCTTGCTGTACCCCCTGAGCATTCAGTCCAATAATAACAATGCATAGCATTCTTGCTAACTAGCAGCAAGACAGTGGTACAAAATATACTAACGAAGTAGTGCAAAGCACTCAACACCAACAAATAAAGAACACGGAGGAAAGAAGTCTTAAATAGCCAAAAGTAACTCAGGAAAGAGATACTGAAATGCATTGTTCATTTAAGCATTTGCCTTATTATAAAGAGCACAGAGAGAAACAAGATCCTTATAAGCACCCAGCAGTCACTACATAACTCATGCAACATGCCAAAGACAATTTGCAGAACTACCAATAACAGCCCATTAATACATTCTCATCTCGTAAGAAGACCAGTAGGATACCAGAGCTGGACGAACTAGTCTATGTCAGTGTTTCATTAATGTATCAGTGTTTCCACTAGCTTATGCTATCGCCTTATTAAGCCCGTGCTTATGCACATAGCTTAGCTTTCTTTAACCTGTACTGTACTTTCAGAGTCAGAATTGCATTGCTTCAAGTTTCTTTGCATATGTTTCTGCTCTCCTGACTTTGAGCCGCATAACTGTCCCAGGCTACCTTTTCTCCTATTTCCTTTACCCTGGGATCACTGTAAGCAGACAAGTCCTTGCTTTGTAACATGTCCTTCTTCCCTATGTCTCCGAGAGACAGCTTTCATGATGATCTTCAGGCGTCTATGGTGGGGCATTCCATATGCAGGATCAAGTGGGTACACACTGTAAAATCATCAGGATTGCCATATTAAAATAGCAGTAATAAACCAAATTGGTAATTAAAGCCATGTCCTCCTGCACAGACAGGACACAGAACTCAGCATCAGATAGTAGACAACTGTATCAGAGGGAGAAAGCACAGAATTTGGGAAGATTATTGTCAGTATTACTTTTGTGAGCTGAAAAAACAAACTTAGGCATAGGTAATAATGTGTTATTATTTCTGTTGTTGTAGGTCCTGGGACCCCTAGTCACAGACCAGGTATCTATAGCATGATATCATCTCAGGAGCCAGAACATCAGTGCCTCTATAGTTAAGTTACGATTTTTAGTATCCAGTAGAACTATTCATTTTAATTCCCAAACTTTTCTTCTGAAGACATTTTCACAAACTATCAGGGTAGCATAATCAGTTACGTAAAGAAATTACATCCTTCTGGTAATTAGAATCATAGAATCATAGAGGTTGGAAAAGACCTCTAAGATCATCGAGTCCAACCGTCGACCCAACACCACCACCCACTAAACCATGTCCCTAAGCACCTCATCTACTCGTCTTTTAAATACCTCCAGGGATGGTGACTCCACCACTTCCCTGGGCAGCCTGTTCCAATGTTTAACCACTCTTTCAGTACAGACATTTTTCCTCACGTCCAATCTAAACCTCCCCTGGCGCAACTTGAGGCCATTAAGTTTCTATTATTTCTAAGTGTATATATATATATATTTAAAATCATTACGGTGCATATGATTTAACATACATTTTCTGTAAGTGTACTTGCTTCACTGAATAATACAGACTATCTTCTGGGCAACGCTGATGAAATAGCCAGACTTCGACGATTCCGAGGTGAAGAAATCCGCTACTATGGTCATTGCTTCTAATGGTGATTTTTACAAATTTCAGCAGCCACAGGAGGACGAGGTAGAAGTAAAGATCCACACCCTGATGGTAGTCCATGGAACTGGGGTAAGGATATACAGCATAATTCTGGGAAGGGAGTGGGCAGACAGTAAATAATACACATACAGAAATAAATTATTTTCCTAACTAGGTGTAAGAGAATTTGTTTTCTTATTTTTTCATCTCTGGATTGAAATCATTCCCCTTCCAGGAAACCATAACCATTCTTGCACGTTTTCTATCTGGTACTCATGCTCTGCTCAAAACCTGTCATTGTAAATATCATGATGACAAATGAGCTCAGGGATTTTGTTGATGATCAGATAGTACAAAATGAATTAAATAGAAATCATGGCCATCACTGACAAAAATATTACTTGTGTAAAAATATGAGTGGACTGATAAGACCAAACAGTGGTCATCTTGCTCGTGTAGCACAAGCCTGTTATACTAGAGGACGTCATTTATGCAGAGCACCTTTACAGACTCAGCAAACAGCTGGACCAGCTCTATCTGAAAATAGCATTGGAAGCCAGCTGAGGAGCAGGAGTCTCATTTAAAAGAAGCCAGCCCAGAAAGATAGATGAAGTTCCTTTGAAGAAAGGTGAGAAAGCGCTAACAACACGAAAGTTGCATGGGAACTTTCTATACAGGAAAGAGGACCTCACACACATCTTGTCCTCTGTCAGCCCAGAAACAGCTCACTTACCTGCCAAAGTAGTTTCTCTTGCTTGATGGCTTGGATTAGGAATCAATGAGCTCTGGCACAGCTTCCAAATTTAAGTAATATCAATCCTGCCACAGTTTCAGAGCATCTTGAATGCAACATCTAAGGACATGATTACTGCATTTGTTTTATGTTTTGCCCTCGGTGGCCTAAAAGCCAGAGGGAGACAGGGCTGGGGGAAGGCAGCTGCACAGCTTTTCACTCGTCTCCCTTCCTAACGGACTGCTGAAGGGAATATCTGCAACAGAGAAGGAAGAGGCTTCCCGAGCTCCATGAGACCAGTGGGCAAGGAAAGGCAGGATTTGTGCTCGGGAGGGGGAAGGGAACATTGCCATGTTCTGCAGCTTTAATGCAGCGGCACAGCCGGTCCCCTCAGTGACAGCTGATTGACACGTAAATGGGTGTTAGCAAAGTACATGTAAGAGGTCGCCCACATTCCTGGCACCCCGCTTTTTAATAGTAACATGGTACATTTTGGGGGGATATCCATATAGTCGAAAAGTAATGTGGATTAACAGCTGATGTTGTGTTGTTCATATTTATCACTTTTTAAAAAGTAAGGCTGGTTAGAGAGACTAACGGCACGTTGTTCATATTTATCACTTTTTAAAAAATAAGTAAGGCTGGTTAGAGAGACTAACGGCAGAAGTCACATGTGTGGGTGGAAGACAGCGACGTACAGCCATATTAAATGTATGAAACCCCCTCACATTCAAACCCTGCAAAAGGGAGAAGCTGAAGCTCCAAACTTGCTGTGAATACTCTACACTATTTGATAAGAGATATCTCCCCAAAGTATCCTTCAATAAATGAGAGGATAAATGAGAGGATTTCAGCTGAGGTTAATCAGAGATAGACCAGGCCCAGCATCATCTGAGTATAAAATTAGTTTCCATACGATCACATGAGGTCTCATTTAACTTTTATTTTGACTATATTTCCAAGAGTGGGACACTTGTTTAATATGCAAGTCTCTGAGAGGCTTTGCATCCAAAGTATCCTTCAATAAATGAGAGGATAAATGAGAGGATTTCAGCTGAGGTTAATCAGAGATAGACCAGGCCCAGCATCATCTGAGTATAAAATTAGTTTCCATACGATCACATGAGGTCTCATTTAACTTTTATTTTGACTATATTTCCAAGAGTGGGACACTTGTTTAATATGCAAGTCTCTGAGAGGCTTTGCATCAAAACTAGTAACTAAGCAATTACCTTGTAATCAGACACAGTGTTGACAATGCAATCGTGTGGCAACATGTAATTACACAGCATAACATCGTACGCAATATTTTGCACTACACCTTGCAAACTAAGTGCTGCCATATTTTTTTCTCAAGCTGAATAAGACTCCAGAGATTCTAAACAATGCACTCAACCTGAAAACATGATTCTCACAGCTTTTTTGTTGACATAAGTGAAATGTCCAGACAGGCCAATAAAAAAAAAAAAAAAGGTAGAATATACCTTCTCCACTCTCTTTTATTTAGGGTAGTATGAAGTGTCTTAAAGGAAGAGTTTGGAGACCAAGCCATATATCTGTATCTCCCCCCTGGGGCAGCTTCTCCAACCACTGCCAGCTGGAAGACCCACTCTCTGCACAGGCAAAATTTAGCAATTCATCATGTCAAAGAATAAGGAGAACTCCTCTGACTCTGGGGATCGATCTTAACACCCAAGGGGCACAAGGGCAGGATATAAAGTCTCTGAGTTACTGTTAATGTTGCCTTCTAGTAATAAAGGCCATCCATTCCATCCATTGTTGTTAAAATTCTCAACCTATTGTTTTTTCCTATGAGAAAGCACCCACACTTTCGGGATGTCTGAAAAGTGACCTGATGCATATCAATAATAATAATTAAAAAAAAGTAAGAAAATCACCACCAGCACCAAATACTTACAGGCTGGGGGTTAAAAAAAAAAAATCTCCATAATTTTAGAATAAATGTTTGTTGCACTTCTAATTTCTAGAGTTCTCCAGACAGACAGTTTAAATTGATGGCTTGTTAGTGAGGACTGGCCCCTTTGTGAGATGTTTTCAGAATGATTGATTTACAATAAAGTGGCTCCTGGTGGGTGCATGCAGGTGGAACTGATTCAGATCGATTCCACAGAAGCTGACTAATCAGCTGTTTAAACTGGCAGAGTGCTCAATGACAGAAACAGTGCAGCTATCATTTTCTACCCAAGATTACAAATTAACTTGTTCTGTTTATCCTGTATGCCATCAATATGGAGAGAAGCAGCTGAGAGGGAAGTGGGATTCCGGACTGATGGTATAAAGCCTTCCCTGCAGATGTGCTTTCAAACATTGACAATAAAGGCACAAGGGGAAATTTCATTACATATTAATGAAACCAGTGGAGAGCACCACCAAATGAGGAGGACTCCTTTAATTAATTAACTGGAGTGGGAAGTCAACAATATTTTTAAAATGTGACCGCAAAAGGACAAATCAATGCCAAAATGGCCAAGAGTAAATATGTACTGTTTCTTCCTCCTCTGTCCCATGCACTCCCACACACCCTATCAGTCTGTCCCTCTCCGTGCATATTATATGCACACCAGAGGACTAGCATCTTGAGAGACCAGTTGTTCATACAGTTTTTTTCCAGAAATGATTAATGCTAGGTAATCAACATTTCAGCCTCTACAGTCATATCCCTGAAAGTGTCATTTTTACAACAAGATGAAAAACTCCATGAGGAGCACAATGTATGTGGGTAAGTGAAAGGTGTCAGAGAGAATGTGGGTAAGTGCAAGGAGAATAGATATTCCCTGTCTCAGAGCTGATAACAAGAGCAGGGGCACGAGGGGGGTGGGGGCTTAGCAAAATAATTCTAACCATCTCTCATCCATAATGTTTCCTTCATACAACATCTCTCTGGCATTTGAAAAATCTGTGATGTTTCTTTTTATCCTTCCTCCCCCATCCCTCATTAACATATGGGGTACGTCTATTACATTTAAAGCTGCAGAAAAATACTAAGTATGGTCCAGTGCAAACAGCGGTTCTTGTCTCGTTCATAGCAGGGGGTAGAGATGGTGGTGTTAGCAAGCGAGTCTTGGCTAACCTACAAAACAAGTTGCCTTTCACTAGCCTTTTCAGGCTTACCTGGAAAAAGGAGGGAGACAAAAAAGTTAAGCATCTCTGAACCTGTTCAGTCCTTAGTCTCTCTGCAGAGCTTGACTAACAGAGTGAAAATCGTGAGCAATTTTGAGGGCCGTTTTATGTCTGAGAGCAAATTGTGGCACCTGGGGTTAAAAACAACAAAAAAAACCCCAATCCACTTGACAACTGTCAATACCTACCAAACTGATTCAAATTAAAACCAGTCATTGAAAAGTGCTGCACTAACACCAGTGTTTAGCTTAAAGAAACACAGCACTTAGATACAGCAGTCCTGTAAGCATTAAAGTCACTGTCAGTGTGACTTATTACTCACACACATTTAAGGAGAGACCCCAAGATGTGCCACAAATCAAAATTTTTATTTTATTGTAACTTGTGAGATGCATAACGTACTGTCTTACTGTCATCTGCTTTCCTCTGGTATTGATAACATAGAAATGAAAATGCTAAGCAGATACTAACATCAAATTTGGTGGCCTAGGAAGTAAATATTTTGACAGATGTACTGCTAAAGTTACTTTTTATTGCTACAGAATGGAAAGTAAAACTTGATTGTCAGTAATAAAGGAAAACAATGTATTACCTGTATTGCTACATGCATGCTAAATGTCAAAAATAGTCAAGCATGTCTTTATCATGAAATAAGTTTGTGAAGGGCAATACGTTTGTGTCTAAAAAGGAAAATCGAAACAAAACTCTTCTGAGCTGATCAACCACATCTCTGAATACTCACAGAATAAATGCTACTATTTGGCAAGAAAGGAAAGCACTCTGATTTAAGAGAAAGCAATTATTAAGTAGGATAATCAGGAAGCCACATGCAACCTTTGGATGTGTCACATTAGTTTCTATGATCATCTGTTCTTGAGAAGATTAGCCTCCTGACCTTCACTGTTTTAGCCTTGAAAAGCGTTGAATGCCCGGCACACTGAAGTAAAATTTAGCTGCCTCATTGCTGGCTTCCTTTTGAATCCTCAGCCCTGACCTGAAGGGATCTTTTCTGACTCTCCGTCTCCAGAGAGAAGAAATAATTCAGTGCTCCTGCAAACGGAGGCCTAGCTCTCTCCTGAGCAAACTGCCAAAGCCAGCTGAATTATGTGTGCTGGTATTGTGATGAGGGCTGCTCACAGCAAATTGATCTGATAGCGCTGAAGTCATTTCACTTCAGACCTCAGGTTGATGTGCAGTCTCAGAGGTGAGTTAAGCTACCTGGTTCTGAACTGAGCACGACATGTTTCTTCAAGATAAGATTGGCAAGTCAAAACCAGCAGCTGCTTGGACAACCAAGCACAGGCACGGAGCATGACCTATCACACAGAGTTTGGTTCACACGTATGTAGTATGGAAACAGGCACGGGCTTCAAAATTTTGCTGCCTGAGTATCTGAGACAATTAATATATGGATGTATTTTACAGAACAAAATCTAGCGGAAAACTCAAGAAACAACTTATCAACTATCCAAGTAATGTGGGATGATGAGGTCACGAGAAGGGAAGAAGAATCCCAAAGCACAACCACTTTCATTCTGGGTTTAGATGAGAGCGATATCAATTCCAAACTGAGCCAGTGCATATTGACAGTTTCAGTTTCCTTACACCTTTACACCTTCTGGATACCGGTGATGTCACCTGATTACCACATGGACTGCAGACCCTTCTCTGAGACTTCCTTAAACTAATTTTTGACTGAACTAGGACATTTGGGAAAAGATTTTAATTTTTCACTATGAAAAATCCATTGCAGTCTGAGTAAGTACTATTAAATAAAAAAACAAAAAATCAGTCAAAATTCATGTTCAGTGATTCTCATTATACTTGTGCAGTTAGTCTGCATAGGAAAATCTGTTCTGATCAGTGCTGAAGTTCTAAGGAAGTCAGCAACACTGCAACTCCTACCAAACTTGTTTCCTGCGGATATAATTGCAAATCATATCAGACAGTCCTTTAGCCATGTTCCTGTAAGCTAAACGGACTCTTTTACTATAAAGCATATTTTCTAATCCTTTAATCATTTGTCTAGCATTTCTTTTTACCTTTTCCGGTTTTTCTATTCTCTTCTTAACTGACATCAGGTTCAGACAAGTATTCCAGAAGCAGCTGCATTAGTATCCAGAGAAGATTTTTGCCTGTCTTCTCATTCAATATTCCTCTTATAGACGTTACCCCTTTTGTTCTCAGTGTTTTTCATAAAAACCTGTTGATCTGCACTACAATATTTTAATTTAATCAAGTCCTATGTCAACAGAAACCTTATTTTGCCCAGGATCAGTGTTGGGGCTGACAGTACGTTTTGTCCTCTTCACCCTTCCCAATGACAAGCATTCTTCTAGCTCTCTGGAACTTCCGCAGTTTCAAAACCTATTGAAAATCGACCTTTACTGTGCAGAGGTCTTAGCTAGCTCTTTTTAAACATTTGGGCAGCAGACAGAAATTTTCCACATCTTTTATGATACATACATTATACACATATAGAAGCTGATTGTAAATTAATTTACTGTCATAAACTAGGGACTGTTAACACTGATTTTAGACCAGAATAACTTGTTTTCCCCATCAACTTGCTGATTAATATTTGCATTGCATCTGCCTAAGAAATTACTAGTATGCTGTGAGGTACCAGCACCAATGCAACTGCATTGCCCTTTGCCACGTGTACTATGTATCAACAGAAGAAACAGGGACAGAGTATGATATCTCCAGAGGTACTTTTCCACCACAAATGAAAACGTGATTCATGACTCTCTCCAGACTCATGCTCCTATTTTTGCGTTAAAATATGTCTTTGGTCACCTCCCCTAGTGTTACCATGTTCTCTCACGACCACTCTGATCCCCCTGGGAATAAAGAATCACAGGTATCTTTCATTTCCACCCAAAAGTAAAAAGATGATTGAAAGCGTGAATATGTAAAAGTAAGCCACATCTCATTTGTTAGCAGCAGTTGTATGCTTTGAAACATGAATTGCAAATATAGTTGAAGTCTCAAATTCTTTAATGCAAAAGCGCTAACTGCTGCAATTTTCCAGTCATACATCTGGTGAATATCTCTCAAAGCAAGGAAGAAGTCAACTGAAATCCAGCTCTAAGGAACATCTTCCTCACCAGATCTGCTACTGCGGGCGTGATTATGAAGCCAGTTCTGAGCTACCACAACCGTGTGACTAGATGCAATAAATCTAGCTCTATACTACTAAGTCTCACTATCAAACCAGTTTCATTCTATGAAAAGTCTGTTTCAGCCAGTAAAATCTTTTAAAAAATGGTTCAGAATTGCACAAGATCAAGGCAGTGCTAGTGCTGCTAGTGTGCTGTGGCTTGGAGTTCCTTTTCTCTTGTTCACAGCCCTTTACTATATTTTGAAGGTGAATCTCCTTATCAAAACAGTTGGAAACACACCATCACTTTCATATTTCACACCTTACCTTACACATTTCTTATGCTCTTTACTGAGTAACGTTTGAATATAGTCTCTTGCCATTTGAACACTCAAAGGATAACCCCGAGCATGCTAAGCATGCTGCAAACACAAGTATGTGGAGCTCTGGGCAAACACCATTGCACTGCATGTAAGTGAGGCTGAGGCTTTTCTGCTCAAGAAAGAGCAGAGTCCCAAAACCTCTTTTCATTCTATGCAACCTTGTTCAAACAAGGATGAAGTCTCCAGTCTTTATATCATTTACTCACCCCAGTGGTGTTTGTTTGAACTGTATCAAGCTACCACCATAAGAGTCTTTTATTTTAACCAACTTCAGAGGCATGCAAGGATACTCACGAAAAACCACTTAATAGAAAGCCATGTCTTTTTGTTATTTGTCTAACATATTGCCTTTTAAGTACAAAAGTATAGGTTAAGTACACAGGAATTTCTATCTGTTCCCTGTAGGTTACTAGCAATCATTTCCCTTGTCCAAAAATGTAATTGCTATGAATTCCAGAGGAAGATGAATTATTCTGTAGTTATCTGCTATTTGCTAAGGAAAAAAATATTAAATTAGGTCAGAGAAGTGAACCTACATAATCACTGTAACCAATGACCTAACTATTTATAGAATAGTAGAATCATAGAATAGTTTGGGTTGGAAGGGACCTCTAAAGGTCATCTAGTCCAACCCCCCTGCATGGGCAGGGACATCTTCAAGGTTGCTTGATCAGGTTGCTCAGAGCCCCGTCCAACCTGACCTGGAATGTTTCCAGGGATGGGGCATCGACCACATTTCTTCCTTCTATCTGGTCTAAATCTACCCTCCTTTAGTTTAAAGCCCCCTTGTCCTGTCACAAAAGGCCCTGCTAAAAAGTTTGCTTTGCTCTTTTTTAT